>NC_135179.1:8158682-8468909 GCF_041146795.1 Maylandia zebra | reverse complement strand
CTGGAATACAGTGTGAAATGTGTGCGAACACTTGAAGGACGTGAAGGCACACTTCTGTGCAAAGACAGAGCTGATATCTACCATTGTTATAATTAAAATGGCAGCCTAATAAATCAATACTTAGATGTGTGTGAGTTAAAGAGACGACAGTAGTGTGTGTGTGAGGGTATAGGAGTGGACAAGGTTAAAGTGGGGAGGCAACTTAAACTAGTAAGGTGACATACAGGAAATGGGGGGGCAATCAACCACTTCACATCTGACCCCCAAGGTCTTTCTTTTCTGGAGAAAGACCTGTGCTACTATCACACTCACACACTAGTTTGTTGTTGCAAATGGGACAAAACTGTATACACTACAGAAAATATGAACAAACCTCCTCTTCAAACGGTCTGCGAACATCAACCTCTATGGGTGAACCTCTGTCCTCCTCAGCCTTCTTCTGATCCTCAGGAACAGACTTCTGTCTTTTCATCTCTGGAACAATGAAGTTACATACACTAACAGGTGAGAAATCCACCTAATGTCATTTCAGTCTTTATATTTTTAGCTTTACATGAGTCACTGGTCAAAATAATCCAGTGATCCAGTATTTGTGGGTTTACAAAAAAAACAACAACACAGCTACATGGATCTTCATGATTGGTGTGAACACATCATGACAGGTGTATGTAACCTGCTTAGAAAAGCCTCAAATCTTCCTCTTAGTCAGTCATTTGAGCTGAATTGAGTATTATCTGTATTACATATTATATTGTATATAGTAGTCATCTTACTTTCTTTATACTTTCTTTCTATACTTTCTTTATAAGATATTTTCTGACATTTTACAGATGACTCAGTTACATTATGCATCAAAATATCTTATAGTTACTGAGAAACCCCCACAGCTATAAACAAGCCTGCTTTCGAACGTTACTCTGAACAAGTGAATCCTTGTAGTCTTTTGAGGAGTCGAGTTACTGCTCCTCAAAATGTCTGTGGACGTCCTCAACAGTTAATTGCTGTGTGTGAATCAAGTGTCTCCGTATGCAAACATACCTCCTTGGGTAAACAGTGCATACATTGTGTTTGTGTGCTTGTGTGCTTGTGCTGTAACGTTCCCCCACCTGGTCTGCTCTCCACATACTGGCTGAAGGACTTGAGCTGTGTTTTCCTGACTGCAGAGTCCTTGTTGAAGACAACTGGGTTTCGCAACCTCTCCGTGGCTCTGCGCAGCCTCTCAGCTCTCAACTCCTCTGCATTATTCTGTCAGACACCGGGAAAGTCAGCGTTTAGCTTGGTCAAGTATTGCCTACTGACTCAGGAAGACAAAGACCATCAACGGTTGTTTCTATTTCTTAATTTGCAGTTCATGGCATCGCCAAACAAGGTAAACAAAGGGACATATTTTCGGTCAAAACTGCTTCAACACACAAATCATGCAATTAATAAAGCTAACCGTGAAGTAAGGAAAGAAATGCAATCATAGCCTAGTGAGCTGATGATTTTATTTACAAGGCAAGACATGTGGAGAGATGGATAACCCAACTGACAAACACATGCGGCTCAAAGAGACGCGCAAAGAGAGTTCAGACTGCAATAACAGCTGGTGCACAAAAGCTAAAACAAACCAAAAGCACACATAGAAACAGAGCTGATTGTTTAATTTTAAATTACAGGCAATGGCAGCAATTAGTCTGCTGCCTCTTCAAATCTCGTCTATTATTCTGTCAGACTCTACCAGTCACTTAGATATGCTCTCAACCTTTTATTAGGCAGTCGTTTCAAGATTTCAGAGCGGCTCTGTGATTATTGTGATCAAAAACACACATGCACACAAAACTACAGCACTGTAAGTGAACACACCAACTGACAGGCCATGAGATAAATCTGGTAGAAGTTGATATGTTAGCTACATTGTGATTTGTTTGCATGAAGCCCTCTGAAAATACACACACACACATACAGAGGCGCACACAATCATTCATTCACTCCCTCACTCATGAGAGAGACAAAAAGGAGGCAATTAACTTGACTTTCAGCAAAACCTCGAGCCAGAAAATATATTCAGATTATGCAAAATGCAAAAAAACGCTATTGTTTTCAAAGCGAACATGTGTTAGAAAGGCACACGCTCGCTTCTCCCGCTATCAAAAACAGCATGCAGAAATGCTTTATTACCAAGCCCCCCAAATATGCCAAGCCGAGTGGAAAAGAAACCGACTCGGGCTAAGATTGACGTCGCAGCAACGTTAATAAGACGGCGAAACGTGTAATAAAGTCGACAATTAGAGCAAACATGTTCCACTGCTTGAAACAGGGGGAGATAGTCAAGCAGCGTGTGCAGTGCGAGGAGGGCTAATAGAGACGGGTGTGGGTGGGAAACGGCGTGTAGACGGGGAGTTGTTAGTTTAGCTTCAGATTATTGACTTTCAAAAACAATGTCAGCAATTAGTCTGTTCTCACTTTGTTTTGTCTATTAGTCTGTCAGCTTCCACCAGCCACTTAAAAACCTTATGTCAAGACAAATTGAGGCAAATTTATTTATGAAGTGTTATACACAAAAGCCCAATTAAACATTTTAAAATGTGAGGACAGCGCTCGCATCAAGGCAACACCAAGGCGATCCAGAAGGATGTTTAACTCTTACACAGCCATGGTATTTTAAAAACAAAAACACGATAAAGTGGAAAACTTTATCAGTGCTCCTGCTTCCTTTATCTATGAGAGATATTATAAAATGCTCTTATGTCATTAATTATGGTTTTTAGTCACATTTCGGTTTAAAGGCGTTATGGCACCACATTTACACCTGCTCTTTATGCCATACTTGGTAGTTTAGAAGTGCAAACAAAGATCATCACCAGTGAGAAAACTGTGCTACAAACTGTCCAACTACCCCTGAAAACAGCACGTTTGTCAATCGGCAAATACTTCAGGAATGGACATTCACAATAAAATCTAAGTCTATAATGTTAAGAAAACAAAAACAAACAACCATGCCACACCATTTCCTGGGAAAAAGCATTTCTATGACACACAAATGTAATGAATTTCTGGGCTCACAAATGCCTCCATCGGATGACCTTAAAGTTAAATTACTTATTGAGGGAGAAGTAACGAGGAACAGTTATCAAAGGGTTTACTTCCCTCTGATCTGTCTCCTCTCCATTGTCCTATCAAAGTAAAGGTTTAAAAGGCCAAAAATATATTAAAAACAGAATGCACCACTGCATGTGTAGTTCATCCAGAGTGTATGATATTAGATGATATATGATATAAGGTGAGGATCTTGCTTCAATTTTACGTCTTTAGTTCTAACTAATAACAAAAAGTAAAAAAGGTAACAGTCGACTCAATAATAATTGTGCTTGATGTTTTTTTGTTGTTTTTTTTTTACTGTGTACCCTCAAATCATTTGCTGACATCCTCAACAGGCTTCTTAAACTCAGTCTTCAAAACTATGAGAATTTCCTGTTCTACATCTTCCAATTAATGTTGCCAAAATGTGTTTTGTTTTTCTGCAAAGGTTTGAACTTTGAGTGTTTAAACAAGAGAGAAAAGTGTGAAAATGTTCGTGCCTGTCTGAGAAAAGTGTATAAAGTGTTTAGTGAGGGGTTTACACCCTTAAAACATCTATAATAATTGTAAAAAATAAAGTTGGCTACCTGGCAGATTTCACGTATCGCGGGTTATTTTTAGAACGTAACTACCGCGATAAACGAGCGACCACTATTTTACAGAGACGAATCGTGATGCCGTTTGAGATCACGATGATATTTTCATACTAATTTTTCAGTATTTTTCCCACCTCGAAATTCATTTTGCTGTTCTTTCTCTTAAATGCTCTTTAAAGTGTTAATACGATGAGTAACTCTAGTCCTTAAATCCCAGCAGTAAACAGAGACAGCAGCATGTATCTGCCCTCTGTTTACCTGATACTTTCTTGGGCTTGGTTACAGAAATAAGGTGGCTTCCTATTGGTTTTAGCACAAAGCATCACAATCACCCGCCAATCCTGGCTTTGCTAAATCAGCTTCCTGTTTGAGTGATTTTAAAATTTTACTGATTGTTTTTAAGCTTAAACTTAAATGGCACTGTGCTTTTGCCACCCAGTCTGACTTGTTTGAGTAGATGAGGCTGAGAGAATCGGTGACTTCCTTTATATCAGGGATGTGAAACTTATATTACATCATCTGCCACTTTAATCTTGGGTGAGCCAGACAAGTGAAGCTCCCCCATGTGTCATTGTAAAGAAGTTTACCTGCACATTTAATCCTGGAGATATCTTAATATATATATATATATATATAAAATTAGTGTAATTACAACAATATGTCATTTTCCTACCTGACAGAGAAATGCTGCTGTAGTAAATCAAAGAAATTTGTCAGCATGTCACTTTGATCTTAAAAAGTAAGTAATACATGTGCAAAATTATAGACAAGTTAGCTGGTAGCTCATTATCCATAACATCTTGTAGTTGTGATAAGACAGGTTTTTGTGGACCTAATGTAATGCCCCCCAAAAAGAAAATTCTATGGTAGACAGTGAAAAAACAGGAACTTTCTGTCATTTAACAGTTTATATATATTACTTAATTACTTTTGTACATTATGAATGGCCATGGGAGAGATATTTATTAGTGTAAAACTTATGAAAATATAGTTAAAAGTCCAAAAATCATGGCAGGGGCCCCTAGACCTTCTGTTTGATAGCCCTGATTTAAATAATTTAACACACATTTTTATAAGCTTACTTTAAAGTGATTTCCTCTTCCTCTGATGATGATTATTACTAATCATTTATTTATTTCATAATATGCATTTCGCTTTGTGCATTTTTTTTAAACTTTAAGTTACTATCCATTTTGGCTTTCTCTATGTATTCTGTATATATGTATGAAAATGTTATTATTCGCATAAATAAAGATGACAAGATCCATTTATACAGACAATCATGTCAAGCGTGCAGATCTACAGACTTAAACATATTGTGTTAGAAATATAGTTTAAGCAAACAAGAAATACAAAAGCGTGATGCAAAGCAGCTGAAAACTTAGTGCTATTGGTCATATAAAAGACAAAGGTCCATCCAGTTAGTGATTTTATGAATATTTCATTTGTTTGTTTAAGGAAAAATGAAACAATCACTGATAATTGGATGTCAACGGATTTGTTGGATTAATGCTCCTGTCCTTGTCATATTTTCATGAGGATGTTTTTTTTTAAAGATTTTACCACACTGAGTAGTAAAAGCTGAAGCTCTAACAATATGTGGAGGGAATGGTTTATTTAGCAAAAGAATAATCTAATCCCTGGGGAGACTGATTAGGGCACTGGGCCTGCCTCTCCAATTATTACATACTGTTTAACTGTTGTGAATTGTGACTTGTTCACTAGACTACAACTACAGGTTAAACAGCAGCCACTCTCTTAAAGTTCAGCAGCTGCATTTCAACCAAAAGACAAAAAAAGAGAGAAAAAGAATAGTCTTACATTTCTCTCTCAGCCACACACACCCCCACAAACACACCCACCCACAATGCATACCCACTTGGCTACCCCTCTGTCTCCTTTTTACGCTTTGGGACGAGCAGATATTGGGGTGTAATTTTTACTTTCTGCCGCTCCCCTCTGCATCACTTATCACCGCTATCATCTCTGTGTTGAGCTGTGGCAAGCTGTGGCAGTGGTGATTCAGGGCTTTTGGTGCATGTGAGTCTGTGAATGTGTGTGCATGGGGCTGCGTGACTAATGTTGCAGTCTGCTGAGCGTTGCATGCCCTTATCGTGCGCTGCCGAGGCTGCGCATACACACAATCGCTAATGAGAGGACGAGTGCGTGTGTGACGTTCCTGCAGGTCGTTCCAAAGGCCTGAAGGACTTTTGGGAGACCCGATCCTCTTGGGACAATTTATCCATATTTCAAAGGACAGAAAAAATGAACCCAGTCAGCTGACGAGGGAGAACAGACATGATTATTCACATTCGCACACATTTACTGTAAAACTATTACTTTAGTAGTTGCACCAAACTTAAGTTAAAACTGGAGATGATAAAAGCTGCACAAAAATAGAGCAACAGTATTACTAAATTCTTGTGTACCATCTTTACAACAGATGGCAGAATTGCATAAATTATATATTCCTAAAAACTTCTCGAAGATGACAAAGATTAGTGCCAGTGTGGCTCTGTTAGGCTTAGAAATGGTTTAGAAATTTTGGAAATTGCACCTGAAATAAACAATCTTTAAGTTGTTCGTACTATTCAGTAACCTAATCAAGCACTCATGGTTTCCAGTGCCCAGAAACCGGGGCTGCTCTGACTTTTGTTATTTTATATAAAAAGCGGCAACATTCAAGAATCTAATGCAACTTATCATCTTACTCATGCCTTTCACCTTGTAAGAAATAAATGAAGAACCAAGAAAATGCTCTAAGTTAACACTGTTTTACCTGTTCAGCTGATATCTGCCCACTTATGTCCACTGTAGAGATCATTTTTTTTCTGTATTATCCAGTCTCTTTCTCTAGCAGCTGTAAACTGGGACATGAGATGCATTTTGGACAAATTTTGTCTCAAACTTACCATCTTAGCAGATTGTTAGCAATACACTGAGTGTAACGATACAAGTCGCCACCCATCAAAGCCAATTTTCAGGCAGATACCCTGAGCACCTGTTGATGTACTGTACAGAACACCATTTCAAGATACAGTCTCTAAAATACCTCTTTCTGCCTCAGTGACAACATAAAACTCCTAAATACGGTGTGTGTAAATCTCCTGTGTAAAACTGTAATGAAAAAGTTAATCAGCAGTTAAACCACAGATTTTAAACTCAGCTCATGTGAAGTGAGAAAGAAATAACCGACACCCCCCCCCCCCCAATTATGACACACAGCTTTTTTGTAAATGAGTAGATGTGAATTTTGAAAAAATTTGAAACAGATGCCCAAAAACTTTAGGTTTCACATAATGTCTCAGTGTTACCGGATTCACCAAGTTCACAGATTTAAAAGGCACAAATGCTTCACGTGTTACATTTTTATAACTAATCAGCAAAAGTATTTCATATCCTTTTAACAAATAACTTATCTAGATCTAAAAACGTTTTTAACTTTCATTACATTTTAATTTGTGTGTAGCAATGCTGGTACTGCATCAACACACCAATAACAACAATGCTAACCAAACCCTTCTGAAAGCTGGTTCTGACCAACTGGTTTCATATTTGATACCCCAGAATGATCGCCACAGCAGACCCACTGCACTGATAGTGATGGAGCTCAAATCAGATGTGAATAGAGTATGTAAATACACTTTTGGGTAAAGTGCTATGAGAAGAGTTAGGAATGTACCAAATGATAATTTTACCTCTCTGAGGGTCAAGCGGTAACACGCACGCATACGCACTCCTTTGGCCATAAAGGACTAAGCCTTTTAGGCTTTGAACACAAGAGGGTGTTTATGTGAATCGATGATCAAAGACACCCTGGGTTTTGCTTGTACTGACAGCCACACACATACTCACCTTATTCTACTTGACATTCAAAATCAATTAAACAGATGTTCAAACCGGCCGACTGCGTTGTTGACTCAATATTCACATCAGAAGCTATAGACGCAAGTAGCCATAACAACCCCCTGTTCCCAACCTATACGCGCACGAACACACGCACACGCACACGCACACACACACACACATATATATGACTATCTGAAAAGGTCACGCTTAATAGAGGGGACTGCTACATGTTATGTAGAGCATTGTGATGTCTGTCTGTATGTGCATGATTCGTGGAAACAGACTCGAATGGACAGAGGGGGATAAACTATGGTCTTACATGAAGTGGTCTAGGTGACTGATGTCTACAAAGACTCAGCCGGCTGACAAGCGGGGTCAATTGGACCTAATTGATTGGACTAAGTCTTTGATGGTGTGCTGAGAAAGGTGGAGAAGACACACACACACACACACACACACACACACAAACACACAACAACAGAACGAGAGATGAAAGGAAAGAGGTAAAAAAACTAGAGAGTAGGTGCTCTGAGGTCAGCGTACCTCCAGTCCTTCTGCAGGGCTGAGCGGGGAGGTAGAGGAGGAGGCGGTGGGTGACGATGAGGAGGAGGTGGAAGACGGGGATGAAGGAGAAGTGACTCCTCTTGGGCTGACCTCCACCAGCTTCTTCAGCTTCAGATCCACATGCTTACTGTTTGTACCTGAAGAGAAAGAAAGGGACAAACTGATAAGCAATAAGAGGGTTATTTCTACAATTTATATCAATGTCACACTTACACAAAAACCAAAAAAGAGAAGCGACTTAGTCAGCTCTAACATCCACACACTAAGGCAAACCCACAGATAAGGAATATATACACAACAAACATATGTGAGAATACAACATATACAGTATACACAAACACGTGGAAAGAGTAGGAAGTCTTACATCCTGTTTGCATTATCGCCCAGGTTCTGAGTGTACATGTAGTCTAATCCCACCCCTTATGCTCACAGATAAATGAAGGTGATTTTGATCTTCAAAAATCTGACTTCTTTCCTACTTTTACCTCCACCCATTTTTTTTTTGTTTTTTAACCTTTTCCTTCCCTCCCTCTCTGTCTCTGCTTGCCAGTAGCTGCAAACAGCTTTATTTTCCAGGGACTGGTAACCACAGCTCCCCTGCCAGGCCAGAGCACTGCACTGAAGAAGATGAAAGAACAGGAGGGCGACCGTTTCATGTGTCACCTCCCCCCGTGACACACACACACACACACACACACACACACACACACACACACACACACGTGTGAGGATGCATGTATACAGATGCCAAGCACAGGCACATGCTTTTGAATGCAAACGTACAAATACACCACATATACACAATGGAGCAGGTAGGCTGAATAACCTTGACTTCCCATTTTCAGTGGAAATATTAACACAATAAACAGTGGTATCAGCCACTTAGTGTTACAATCACCACAATCAATTGCTTTCAAGACTACATAAAAATTACTACCAGCAAAAAAAAAACCAAAAAAAAAACCTTACACACAACTGTGAAACAAAAATAGTGCAGAGATACTGAACTTCAAAGCTTGAGGACGCATTTGTCTGTTTTTTATTAATGTCTGTTTCTTCTGGTCCCCTCACTGTACTCTCACCTATCTCACATCGACAGGAAATTAAAGAGGCAAATAAAGTAAATGAAATACAAACAAAGTAATTAGTTTACCTCTGAAGATTTGAGCAAATGCTTTACTGAAGATATTTTTTGTTTTGTTTATGTCTAGGGAGCAGTTTTCAGAGTTTTTAATTACTTTTTTTTTTAATTATAAAAGAAAACATAAAAACACCCCAACAGTTTTACACCGACAGTATGGCAGCTTCAAACTACTAAGTTAGAGTGCGTGAAGAGTAGTTTGTGGAAATGAACTGAAAAGATGAAAAGCTTGGGCTCAGGCAAGTGACTAAACGAAAAAATAAGTGAATGAGCAGCCTGGTAATAATTAAATACCTACATAGCTCAACCAGCGCATTGGTTATAAATGTTACAACTAGTGCATAAACCAGTGGTTAGGTTTATGCACTAAAGTCTTCTGGGTTAGGTTTGGGCAGTAAATTCTTCTCAGCTATGTTTGGGACCTAAAATCATGTTGGAGAGCTACAGGCACAAAATCTAATGGATAAATTTACAAAAAGATGGATAACAACTTCTCACTATCTGGTAAATCAAAAATGAAGTATCTTTGGAAATGCATTATCTGTTAGATATTAGGTTAAAATGGTAATTAATTGAAGACAGTGTAATTCAATGTAACTTGAGTGAACGATTGGCAAAGAGGATTTAGGTACTAAAAGGGATGTTAAAGAATGTCCAGGCAGGTCATGAATTAGTTAGAAAAATAAAAGAAGACAGCGAGTCATGCAAAACTGCACAGCGTCAGCCAGTTATTTTACCCAAAAAGGTTAGCTCAGAGCTGGGGTTAGTAAGCTCCAGGGGGCCCTGGGTGCTGGAAGTAGTTGGAAGAGCCTCCAGTGGCAGCAGGTTAGTAGGCAGTGCAGATGCAGATGTGGCAGCGGAATCAACAGCATGATCATCACCACCGAAGTGGAACTGCTCCTCCTCGGCCCTCACATCTCCCTCATCCTCACCCCTTACACCAGTAACACCAACATCCTCATGATGACGTCTGACTCCGTCCAAAACATCTGTAGGTATGGAGTTGGACAGTAGAAAGGAGGCAAAAAATGAAGTAAGGAACAGAATGAGCAGGAAGGAAGAAAAAGGAGATGGTGATGATGTAAAGAAAAAAAGGGCAACGATGAAGTTTAGAAAATAGAAAGTTGTTAAGAGAACACAATATAGAATAAAGGAGGAGTACAGAGAGAGACATTTGGTTAGTTTGTGATAATATTAGTCTGTGATAAGAATAAGTGTTAGGATCCTGTTGTTAACCATCTCCATCCACATTGTGCTCTCAAAACAACAGTAAATATATTATGATAGCTTTTGTTTGCAGAAAACTCATGGAAAGTTTTAGGGCTCTGTGCACATTTTCTTTCTATCTACACAGATACACTAGTTAATACGTTTATTTATTGGCATGAAAATGCAGCAAACTCCAAAAGAGAGACAAGAAAGGTCTCTGAGTACATCGATCTGTGTGGGCTTAGTGCCTGCTCGCAAAAATATCTGACACACAAAGTGAAAATGAGACCCCAGTTTAATTTCCACCAATTCAAGGATCTGTTACCCGCCTTTCTTTTTCCAGATAAAAGACGAAGGGGGAACAAAAACCACAAAAACATGAGTGTATATTCTATTAAATTTGCACAGGGGCTCAATAGAAACAACAGTGTCTCCACATTAGGAACAAAACAAGAAAAGCATGTTAGAAGAAACTCAAATGGAACTGCATGGATAACCCACCATGGATTAAAACAATATAATCAGTACACAGTGTTGCAAGCTCCCTCCTCCGTTATTTACTACTTGGTGGGGGAGAGACCAAGAACAAAGAAAGAAGAGGAGGGAGTCAACATAACAGCATTTTGTGTGTGTGTGTTTTTTTTTCCTTTTCTAATTTGCTAGCTGCGATGTGGAGCGTGCTAGCAAGCGCCCTTCCTGCGTGGCTGGCTGAGGCCTAATTAATGGGAGGCCATGGTGATGGAGTTTGGAAAGTTTCTTTGCGGGCAGCCCGAGCTGCACTTAAAGGACTGTCAATGGCGCTGAAGGAGGAGAGGGAGAGAGAAGGAAGAGAGAGAGGGGCTAGGATTAGCCGTTCTGCTCGGCAGGCCTTGTGTATCACAGCCCACAGCATTTCTCTCTTCTCCTCGCCGCCACCGCCTCCTCCTCCTGTTCCCTTGTTCCGTTCTTTCCTCCAACTCCATTTTTAATGAGATCAACAATTAGTCCAATTCAGAAAAGCTGAAAGAGCAAATAAATCAAGTGCTACCCGCCCTCTGCCTCACTGTCCGTCTCCTCTTCTTCTGCCCGACATGTCGCTGAATGTTTACTCCTCGTTAAGGGATTATTTGTTTTTGATTTCTTCTTTTCTGAGCATAAAAGAAGTGCATCGCCATTTTCAGTCTTTTAGGTATTTTCTCTGACCTATCTTTTGTTGTCTAATCATCTCAAGAACATCAATGCTTAGCCAATAAACCACTGACTGGTAACCATTTTGATAAACCTTTTAATTCATCAGAAAAGCTCAATATTCTCTACTTTTCTTTTGCTTTTAATCAGTCAAACACTTTGTCTTTCTTTGTCCTCTTCACAACTACACAAGTTAGTTTAACTGTCTTTTCCACTTCTCACTTTTTGTCCTCAGCTGTCTCCTCTTTCCCTTTTCTGATCCACCTGAAGAGAATAACCAGAAAGAGGGGTGTAATGTTGAGGAATCATAAACAAATGACTCTGGAGGCCTGATAATGGTCATTACGATAATAACCCCAATTTCAAGGAAATGGAAAGCAGTGGGAAATGCACACGGGCAGCATTTGCTACCTCTGCAAGCTGTTATTAGAAGTGTCTGGTGTTTTGAGCATAATTTGGCCACACAATGCGTTGTGTTGATTAACAATTACTGGGTGAACGAGACGAGGGAGGACTTGCAGGGCAAACTGCTTGTTTGAATATAAGGGTGGTGCTTTTTAGACCCGCGGCTGTTGTCAAATGACATTTTGTTTTTCTCTGAGGATTAAGTAGAACCCCTTTAGAGAGCATAATGGAAATGTGTGTGTCTTAGCATGTGTGGATGAAGAAAGTGAGTGCATGTCGAAAGCATGCTACTGTGACATTTCTTTTGTATTACAGCCCATGAGCATTAGTGAATGTTAGTTAATTACAAATGCTTTTAACAAAACTCTGAAAGTGTGCTAATGTGGATAAATAAAGTGCGAATGGAAATGATCTCTCTATCAAGACTTCATGTTTGTTGCTGCTGTGTGAGCTGACCTCCAGCAGTGCCCGCCTTGCCACCTTTACCACTGCTTGATGGATCCAGCAGGCTCATGTCGGACATCTTGACTCCGGATCGAGCCTCGGCTATCAGCTGCCTGGCTCGTTCTCTCAGCTGTCTTCGCCGCTCAGCATCCCGCTCCTGCACACATGAGTAAAAAAAACTCTCAGGGACTTTTGGACAGATACATATTCAAAAAGAAAAAAAAAAAAATCACGCATTTATTTCCACATCATTGCATCATTTTAAGAAGGTATTGATGTTATAACTGTTATTTAGATATATATGACTGCTTTGCTTAATGGTCTATCATTGTTTTAGGGCTTTATAAGCCCGCTGAATTAAAGCATGCCATATGCACACTGTATATATAGTAACTACTTCTCCATCCTTTTTTTAAATTGGTAACTTACTCCAAAATCTTTGCACTCTGTACCTGAACATGCTATACATGTTGTTACTGTATGTTGATATGGTGATGTCAGTATTGTCTGTCGTCTACTCTGTTACATACACTGAGAGTAAAGAAATAATTGTAGCCCAATTCCTTTTATGTGTATACAAACGTGGCTAATAAAAATGATTCTGATATTATTGTATCACTCTTTGGCCTAGAGACAAGTCAGCAATCATCTGGCAAACACCAGTCAGAGGGAAAAATAAGTATGCCCCAACTGGTTGCAAATGGTGGCGGGAAGTCCCCATTCACGCAGGCGACCAGTAGACTAGAGACCAGTCAGTGACCCCCGGTAACCAATGGTTGCTAGAGAAAAGTATATATTCTGCAGTCCGCTAGCAACCAAATCAATCGCAAGGATGTTTTAGGTTTAGCTTTGCAGCCATTTTCACCCTGTGACAATGAAACTGAGAATATATATTTTTCCCTAGCAACCAGAGGTTGCCAGAAGGTCATCGACTGGTCTATACTTATGTGCGACTGCTCAGCCTCAATGACCCTAACTAGCTAGTATTACCCAGCAATGATGGTGTAACCTTATAAATGCGCAATTATTAGTGTAATAAACTGCCTATGCTTAAGAAATCACTGCGTTCAGTGATGTTTTCCTACTTGTAAATTTCCTACTTGTTGTTCTTACTCCTTGCTGACTAAAGCACTCATGATGGTACTTGAGCGCATCTGAAAAATCATCATGCATGAAACTATGATCTGTACACACCTGGTACTTCAAGCCCTAAAACGTAAACAAAACAAGTCTTAAAAATAATAAAAAAAGTTTTGTTATGAAAAGCATGTACACCTTTCACTGCGTTATGGAGCTAGGAGCACAGAGATAGGCACACGCACCATCTTGGCTCTAGACAGATACAGTATTGAGCTGTCACCATCACAGCAATGGCAGAAATGCCATTTTCAGGTCGATCCAATCTGATCCCCCTGATAACACACACACGCACGCGCGCACACACACGAAAACCTTGATGATGTCAATTGGCAAGCACTTAACAGATGATGACCCCACCAAGCAGCACCCTCACTGGGCAGGCCATCACTACATACAGTAACCAGGCAGTAGTAAACAAACATCCTGGACAGGTAATTTAAAATGACAGGAATGTCAGCGGGTGATTTCCAGAAAAATAGGGGACCAAAAGTAGATCAAAATACCAGAAAAACACAAGAGTGAATGCAACTGAACGGCACTGAAAACAGATGGGAAAAGTTATAAGAGAATATACTGACTGAATTTAATAAACATGAAAATGCCTGCATGACTTAAGCCACTGCAGCAGAAGTTAACATAAACTCATCTTTCCAACAACTCAATCTTTAAGCACAAACACACACAAAGTCCTAAATTTGCCCCCCCCCCGCCCAAACACAGCCACATACGACCCAGGGGAGAATGAAGCTGCATTTTTCTGTCACTGCTCTCCCTCCCTGTGGTTTCCTGTTAATCAGCCTTCTCCATATTGAGGCAGGGGTTTTAGGGCTGGCCTATTGAAGCCGCCCATTTATCCATTAACAAAACAAGCAGCGCCCGCTAATGAGCTACATCTCTCCATTTCCATGTCAATTGTTTGTTTGTAGCCATTGTTTGGCGGGGACAATGGGGTTGTATTGTAAATGACAGCAACCCTAATGCACTCTGTGTATGTGTATGAGAGAGAGCCCAGGGGGATGCCCACAGGGAGATGGGAACACACCTTAGAGAGAGAGTGATTAAAAAAAAAAAAAGAGGCAGTGGCAGTGGCAGAAGAAAAGAAGAGAGAGAGAGATAAAGAGCAAGCAGAAAAATAAATGATGACACTACTTAAAGAAAAATACTTCTCTCCCAGGTCTCAGTATCTAACAAAGCAAGGAATCCATAAATATATTTTGTTAGCACTTAAAAAAAGGAACAAGAAACTAAACAAACAGGAAAAGGATCAAATATATCCTGAAAACTGTTTATGAACTGTTTAAACATTAGATGTCTAGACTATATTACCCATTATAAAACACATTTAGTAGTTACATGTATCAGTTTTTCCTAAGTAGAGGAAAAAAGGAAAAGCATTTCATAGGAAAATCCCTACCTTTTTTTTTTTAATAAAATGATTTATGAAATTACTTACTAAAATGATTTTAACCATTTTTTGTTAGCAAGGGGTTAATGTACTTAAGGATAAGAAAAGATTTTTTTTAAAAAAAAAAAAAAAAAAAAAATATATATATATATATATATATATATATATATATATAAAAATAAAAGAAAAAGTAGTTTTGGTCAAATCCAAAATCATTACCTTTACCCTCAGGTGGAGCCACCCACAAAAGTCATCTAACTGTGAGCAGGAAAAACCCTTTCAAAGGGGTTGATGTTGTAGCTTAGCTCTGGATATAGACATCAGAAATGACATCTGCAACTGCAAATGTTTCCCTCATAACTAAATTATAAAATAAGTACCTGAATCCAGACTCAATTTAGTTTGCTTATGGCGTTATAACCAACAAAGAGCTGTTTATTATTTGTCTAATAGCACACACGTAGGTTGTTACGTGAAAACAAGGGAGGGAGAATCAGTAAAACACAAAAAAGAAAATGCTTTATATCTGGTCTGTGCCATGATCATAACAGTTATTAAGTTGTTTGTGGGACACAGAAGACTTTCAGATTTCAAAATGGTCCCTCTTGGTTGGAGGATAAAGGGGAGCCTAAGCAAGTTTGAGTATCTCTGGGTCTTATTCAGGATTGATAAGAAAGTGGAATGACAGGTGGACCAATGGATTGGTGCAGCGTCAGCAGTTATCAGGGAACTGTACCCAAATGTTGTGAAGAAGAGAAAGCTGAGCCAACAGCCCAATCCATCTACATTTCAACCTTCACCTATGATATCTGGGAAAGAGTATAGCTGAAACCAAGGTCATCTGTAGAATGGCTGGACTGAGCCTTAAAGAAACTCTGACGTCTTTACTGATGAGCGTGTTAATGAGAGACTCAACTCTTTCTGTGGACTTGTAGATTCAAAAGAACAATAATAGCGACAACCAAGATTGAGACTTCCCAACAGAACGTTAAACGTGGGTGATACTACTATGTCCATCCTCTATATTGTTTGTGTCAAACGTTGGGATGTAGCATGGTATGATCCCAAATAGGTGTTTTCTGTTTTGTCACATTCTCATAACAGTATCACACAGAGAGAAACTGCTTTTTCTTCTTTATACTTTCCATCCTTACTTTTTATTATGTTAAAGAAGCATGCTTCTCCCACTTTTTATAAATGCAAAATAAACAGTAATGTCACTAACGGCCTTCTGGCTATGGACTGGTTCCGATACACAATCTGGCCTTTACAGATATGGACAACTACCAGTTCAAGAGTGTGTGTTGTACCATTTTATATAGACATATAGCCCACACAGCCCCCCCCACACACACACACACACACTCCATAAAAACATCCCATTGCATTATTGTTGTTAGCCATTTTGGGGACAGGAAATGGGAAATTGACTTTGCCTATCCAGAGGCAAGGATTAACACTATGCTGCTATAAAATGCATCTAACCACCGCCTGGCTCCCTCAGCTAAGGAACCGAGAGAGTGTGTGTGGTGGGTCGGTGAGGGGGCAAAGGATAGGAGAGGAAGGGCTTTTTTAAAAATGTGAAACTGTGTGAAAGACAAGAAAGACAAAGTTTGTCATATAAAATCCTTTTGTGGCATTAACTTTTACAGACGTTGATGTCTGTATGTGCATTCTGTGTTGGTAACGTTAAGAAATTAACAATGAAGAGTATAAGACGACTTTCTTTAAGAGTCTGCACAAAAACTTCAGAATGCTAAAGAGAAATAAACAGTGGTTGTGATAATAAGACTTAAACATGTTTTGTTGCCCCACTTGGTCAAAAAAGGCTCTTTTGATGGTCTAAAGGTCTAAATAATGTAGACTTGGGTGAGGAGAGGTCGTTTCTGGTTACTGTCAAATTTCTAATTCTTTCTCAAAACCTGTTGAGATTTATTTTGGCCACTCAAGTGTTACCACTGCTGCAATTCCAATTACAACTCATTGTTCTGTAGCAACACAATATGCCAGAAGTTTAGGGAAGAGTAGCTGAGCATGTGGAGATTAAATGCTACCTAGTGGACATAATGTTAAAATTAAGTGGTGATTACACTCAGTACTTCCAAGTTGGAAAGTGGCAATAGATACAACAGTGCTTTAACTTGGTTGGACAAGACAACAACAAAGGTGGATCCAAAAAGCCACGGGAATGCAACTTAATAAAAAAACAAACAAGCAAAACACCAAAAACAAAAGAAAAAATAAAAGCAGCAGAAAAATCATTATGTGATCAAAGCTGGGATGAAAAAGCAAGAATGAAAAAAGAGGAGAAAGCTTGTCAGCTGGTGGTCGGTGGGCAGCACAGCTTCAAGAATGGAAACCCAGGAGGAATAGAGACTTTTCTTTTTTAAATGGCGACAGCAAGAACAATCCTCCACTGTCTTCCACTGACTGCTGGGAACATCCAGTGGAAGAGAGGCTGAACGGATGAGTGCGAGTCTGAGACAGAGGGTTCCTCTGTGGGCTTGGCGTCGAGTGAGGACCTCTCTCCGCTCTGGAAGCTCTGTCTGAGCAAGGGGAGCAGGTTGTCGCCTTGGTTGCTCTTTTCTGGGCAAGTAGAAAGAGGGAGGGAGGGAGAGAGGGAGGGCACGCACCACTGGTCATGTACAGAGACCTGGCGTGGGCACACAGTCATGCCACGCACACACACCCACACCAACACTAAGGGACGCGCACACAATCACTATCTAAAAGGGTTTGCCAACCTCCCAGATAGCCAGCCAGTCTGGCAGCCAGTCATGCAGCTCCAGACATTTGTCATGACAGGCTAATTCACAGTCAAGAGGTGCTTTAGGTCTCTATCTTGTCCAGACTCACACACTCACACTAAAGAACCACAGAACACATATGCACACACCAAGCCAATCAAATAGTCATGTAATCACACACTCTTCAACAATGTTTAAAAGCCACAGAGATTCAGGTAGAAATCAGCTAGTTGTTAAACTCTGATTTTCTGTTACCATATCACCATGTGCCTACTTATGATAATCACAACAAGAAATGTCATTTACATATAATTATTCAGCAACAAATTAGTCGAAACATCACTAAATACAGAAAGCATCTTTATGAACCTTCAAGCAACCACACAGGAATGCCCACAGATACAGTCCACTATAGTTTCAATAGTTTCTATGCAAAGAATTGTTAAAGTTAGAAACTTAGATTTTATTAGACAGCAATCTGTTACTTGTTACAAAATATTTGTTATATTTTCAGTAACACTAAAATGATCTATTATAGTATGCTCATATCATTTTAACACCTAAATATATAAGATCTGGTGACTCAGCAATACTTAATCAACAACAAATATAATGAAGTTATGGTTACAGATGAGGTTATAAGGTTATGGATGGATAACTAATACTTCAACATCTACAAAGATGCTGAAAGGCCAGTCTTCCCAGATCCTTTCTGGAATGTTATCCTCAGAGTAAAACACAGCTAATGCAGGTATTTACAGCTCTATATGCTGGGATGAGCGAGCAGATTAAGGTGGAAAGGAACAAACATCATCATCCTCCTGGTGACAGGAAGGAGTGGGATTTATGGGAAATGTGGTTTTCCAGTTTAAAAAAAAAAACCCATCTAAACAAAGAGCAGAGATTTTTGTTTGGCTTAATTATCTGTTTATTCCACTGAAAGGTGCAATGCCAGTATTTTTGACAATATTACCAAATTAATAAATCTAATATTTTTCCTCAAATTTAGGTAAAAACAGAAATGGAAAAGAAGGGAGAGGGAGTGAGAGAGGAAGAAGGGGAGGGAGGGAAAGGGAGAGCTTATCGGCTGGCTCCAGACAGAGTGCGCGGATCAATGGGCGTGCGAGGCCCACAGCGATCAATGCATTTGATAAAGATAAAGAAGAGCCACTGTACATGGCTATCAAAGAACCAGGACACAGCCTAATTATGATTCGACGGGTGCGTGCCCATGATAGGGGTCTGTGTGTGCCTGTATGTGTGTGTTATATGTACATAAATATAAATTTGAGAGATGTCGGCGTGGAATTTGAGCAGGAGTGCGGCTTATGCACCTGTGTGTTAGTGTGTGTTTATGTGCAACTGCAAAGATGCAGGAGTGGTGTGCAAGGTTATGTCTGAGGTTTTAAGTACAGTTAGGTCCGTAAGTATTTGGACAATAGCCGGTGCTACAAATACTGCACTACAGTGGATTTTAAATCAGATAATCAAGATGAGATTGAAGTTTTCCAGCTTTAATTCAAGGGGTTTAACATAAGTATTCCATTAAAGGTTTAGAAATTACAGATCTTTTTATACATAGTCTCCTATTGTCAGGAGCTCAGACGTAATCAGACAAACTGAGATAATCATGATCATGAGCCATTTCTCTCCTCCTCCATATGTTTCTCTTGACATCATTCTGTTACAAGTTCATCCTGGTTTCATCTGTTTGACGATTACTCAGAACTGTGCGGTCTCTTTAAGCTGTTTTTGCCCTTCTTAGCCTCGAGTGTAACTAGTAGTTTAAATCTTGTTTTAAATCCTCTCTATATGCATTCATGAAGGCATCTCTTGATTTAAGACTTTGACAATGTCAAAAGTGTTCTTGACTTAGTTAGATGTTGTGAAGTATTTTTTCTTATCATGAACTTTTGTTGTCTTCTGTGGTCTCTCAGGACTTGGGGTGTCTCTTAGCTGGCCAGTGTATTCCCTGTTTTTGAGAAAGTACCAGATTATTGATTTGTCTCCTCCTCACGTTTTTACTGTCTCTCTGATGAGTTTATTTTGTCTTTTTCATACTTACGAACTCCCCCTAACTTGCACTGACATTTCTAGTCCTCATTGAGAGATCTAGAAAAGCGCAATGAACTGTAAGTTCAAAAGTGGAATCAATTCAGATATTATATCTTCTTCATGTGTCATTAAATAGTGAATGCGGGAACGAGCCCACCTGGCCATCAACCTGCTTGTTCAATTACTTTTGAGCCCTTGAAAGTGGTGGGCTATGTATAAAAAAGCAGTACTTTTGGTAAATGTCTTGAATTGAAGCGAAAAGTCTGAATTTCAATCATACCTTAATTGTCTGATTAAAAATCCGCCGTGGTGGTGTACAGAGCCAAAATGATCTGTGGTTCGAGAATATAAAAATCTAGTTTTTGTTTATACATACTGTATGTGCAAAATCTTTTTGGTATCTCTTACTTGTTAACAGTTGAAGCAGCAGTGGAATCATGTGTGAATGACACAGGAGACATTTTGCATGAAAAACAAATTCATATGGTTTGTATACGACAGAATATTGTTTTGAAGTACTGAGTATGTGGCAGAAGAACAAAGGTGTGCGTTTAAAATTCAGCTGATTTTTTAATAATGAGCAAATACGTTAGTGTGTTTGACTTTTGAAGTTCTGTTTAACTGTGGTTCCATAGTTGAATTAACAATTTGCCCTCAGCACAGTGTGTAAGCCGGTGTGTATACTTAACAAAGGACACTTGTACAGTAGGACAGGTAGAACAGGTTGAGTGGGGACATGCACACAAAAGTCAGAGCAGATTGTCGTTCTGACAGACGAGTATGATGGGAAGGTTCTGCCCTTTAAATAGACAGGATAATTGCTGGGGAGAGAGAGACAAAAAAGGTGAAGGGGGTGAGAGAGGAGGCGGCGGAGGGACATAGTAATAGAGAAACGGAGAACATGAGATCAACTCCCTGCCCCCTTTTGAAGAAAACAGAACTCACTTTAGAAGTTATGGCCTGTGTTAGTTCCACTACTGCTTCCTGAGAAAGTTCTCGAAAGTGCCGGGGTTAAGGCGGAGACATTCACTGAGGCACTATAGCTTATTCCAGATAGACTGGTGTGTTTGTGCAGGTCCAGTGATAACAGTTGTTAGTCAAAATAGCTGTTAAAATACAATGCAAGCAGTTTGTAACAGGTCATTGTACCATGTCTGACAAACCCATTCGTACCAGATAATTTTTTTCATTAATCAACTGATTAATTTTCCTCAGTACTGTTCCAAATACTTCAAATGATGCATTAAAAAAGTCAGATCAGTTTCTCTTTAATATCCTTTGTGTATCACTAAGGCTTCCATGTTTCAGACTTCCTCCGACTGAAAAAGTTCACTTTAATTTCTGGTCTTAATTGTTATTTCATTTATTTAGAATATTTTGTTTATTGCATTGTTCTTTCTTTCTTTGTTTACTAAACGAGTTTGTTATTGTTAAAAACCAAACCAAACTCCACAGACTCTCATTTTAAAAGGATCGACTTAACAGCATTTATATATACGCTTTCATCTTTACAAAAAGAAAATGGGCTTCAATGGATAGATTTTACCTTCATAAAAACTCTGAGTGAAGTGATTTTAGAGGCCTGATTGTTTTAACTGTCCTGAGCCAGGGAGCTGGAGCCAGCAGACATTGGCTAGGCCTATGCATAAAATTAAGTGTCATAACTATACTGTTGAAACGGACCATTGAACAAATATGCAGGTCCTTTTTGACTTTGAGTCTATTTTTTTCTTGAGTTACGCAGACATCATGATGCATCCTACATAACCATTCTGCATTGTGACCAAGATCACATCATTGTTGAGTCACAATGCCTTTGTTTTGCATCAATTTTTAAACGTTCTCTAAACTTGATACTTTGTTCTCGGTATTTTATTCATAAAGCAGAACAAAACGAGGGAGAAAGTAAAAAAGGCAAAACACCAGTGTTAGAGGATGGACATGAAAAACATTTGACACTTCCACTTGGTCAAACGTGAACAATATAACAAAGAGAGAAAGGAGGAGAGGTACATGTGTTCAGGAGAGGTATGTAAGTGTAAGTGAGTTACCGCTTTCTTCTCTGATGGCTTGATCAGCTCTTGTGATGCAATTCAGAGAGCTGTCTTTCTCTTGCTCGTTAACACACACGCACGCACACACTCGATTTAGAGACTGCCTTTGATCTCCACTCCAGCCAATTCGGCCATGACACATACCCACACACTCCAAGACAAGCACGCACACATAGTCCAAAGAAACTCCCCACCAAACTATTTAGTTTCATTAGGGGCAGATTCTTCAAAAAGGACAGAGAACAAGAAGAAGAAAGGAGGGGGTGAGGGAAGGAAGAAGAGGAAGAAGAGAAGAGGGGATAAAAATGAGCACTGGGAGAAGAAAGGCACTGCAGCCACATTAAAATGAGACCTGGAGAAAAACTATTACTGGTGGGAGAAAGCTGAAAAGGAGAGTAGATGGAGGAGGAGGGGAGTAAAGAACAGTGTGTGAACATAAAGTGTGGACAAAAAAGGAGAGTGCATATGGCCATATTTGCATTTTCAAAACAGACATTTCTTTCCTCTTTCTGCTGCACAGACAACCCTTTACTGGTTGGATTTTCAATGGTCAAATCCATGAGAACAAAACCGAAATCAGAATATGTGAGGACTAAGATTATTTTTTCAGGATTATTTTAGTTTATGTAAAAAGAAGGGACCTGTTATAATGGGCCACTCGTGAGGACCTGAATGTAATGCTTCCAAAATAAAACAGGAAGAACTCACACACAACTTCCATGTTCGGCATTTGAAAAGGTTCCTAAAAATGACAATGTTCAGCCAGAAGGCTTTGTTTTGGTCCCAAATGTCAAAATAAATGGAGGAAGGAAAGACAAAATACTAACCTGTTATAATGAAATATATGAAATTAAATAAATAACACACAATGTGTTTTTCTTTTAAAGGGACTTTTACACAAGGTTCAGTCAGAGGGCCTTGGGTAAAAGGTAACCTTTTTAATGGCTCTTGGATATTTTCTTTATTGTTTTTTTTTTTTGTTTTTTTTGAATAATAATAATTTCATTTTTTTTTACATACATCACAGTACAGCCAGAGGGCTTTGTTTTGGTCCCCAATTTAAAACAGAATGAAATCTAATTCAGAAAGAAAGGAGGACATGACAGACGAGTCAGAATGAGAGGACAGACAGCAGATGGGAGTGAGTGACAACACCCACAGGTCACAACAGCAGAGACCCAGGAGTCCTCTCCACTGCTGAGGAGAAGGAAGAGGAATAAGGGGGGTGATGGGGGAAGAAGGGGAGGAAGAGGTGGTTGGGGTGCTGGTCGGCAAAAATCAAACGGGACCCAATTATAGGAATCACAACGAGTCAGTGAGCAGGGAAACTCTCTTACCTGGAAAACACCGAGGCATTTGCGTGCACTCTTGAACGCATTCCACAAGCAAAGCACACACATACTCAAAGACACACACACAAAATAAAAAAAAGACGTTCAAATATGCACAGGTGCTACAAATCTGCACACATACACACACACAAATTTCTGCTTTACAGTTTTCTGCAAAGGAACACACATAGTTGCACATTTTGCTTTGTGGGTCCACATGCACACACACTTCTCCCCAAACCAAGTGTGGATCCTGATAATTAGCCTGGCCAGGCCGGTGTGAAATTACTGTTCTCATCTGCTAATGGATGAGAAGACCTGAAGTGAACAGACACACAGAGACACGCACACACACACCTCCTATTAAAAGAATAACAGTGGGAAAGTCCAAAGAGCAAAAGAAAGACTAAAACCAAAACTGGGGATGTCAGGACTAAGGACAAAAAAAAAGTCTAGATATTTTTAGGAAAGCTCATTAATTACCCATTGTGGTAGGACTCGACTTAAGCGGTCAAAGAAGTGCAGGAGACTGATGCTGTCCAGTGTAGCAAGTGATTTATTCACCATTCTGTGGCCCAAGAATATTTACAAAGAAACAAATAAGAAACTCAACTCTATAATAAACTCAATTCAAATAAACATAACTGAACTTAAATCAACGGAAATTAAGGTCAAACTGCACACAGCTACACTGACCTGAACCCTTCTTCTGAAACACCTGAGTTCGTCTGCTTAAATAGTCCCCTTAATCAAACACTTTCTCCTCTGGACTATTCCATTCAGTAGGTAGGTGAGATGAACATGATTATATTCATCCTCTACTACTCCTCTTGACTGGCAACATAAACTCTGGTGTAATCAATACATATCACAACATTAAATCTATTTCTTTATAAACCCTTTAAAATCAACTTTATTAAATTATAAGAATTCTTCCCCTCCTGCCCTTGGTCTCTTCCTGTGACCTCAGATGAACCCAGAAGGTATAAAGCAGGAAGTAGAACTACATTTCCTCCTTTTGCTTCTGGAAGACAGGTAGGTAAAGATAAGTTCAAACAATACAAATTAACAGTTGAAATAAATAACATGTTAACTTAACAAACTTGCATGAATTGATTTAAACCAAGATGTTATATTATATAATCTGTAAAAGTGCAGAACATAAACAAACCCGGGATAGTAGATGTTTGCCTATTGCAGATTACATGTGAAATATGGTTAAATCAAAACAAGAATGTTAACTAAGAATGTAGACAAATGGTCTTCTCACCCACTTTGTCACACCCATTTGGCTACTGCTTAGGTAGGGGGTGGTGACATTACAACATTACAAGACATCTGCACCAGTGACTACTGATATGTTGTGAAGGCCACCTATGAGGAGGAGGAGGAGGTGGTGAGGCCAACGCTGGTGAGCACAGAACAATTAGTAGTACTGGTCATCCATCAAAGACTACAGAGAGAGGACAGACAAAGATAAATAAAGAGATGGGAAAGGAAAGAACTGGGGCTCGAAGTCAAAAATCTGACATGAAAGAGAAATGGAGTGAGGAGGAGAGAGAAAGACTGAGAAGGCAGGGAGAAAGAGAGGAACCTGTGACCTTAGATGAAAGAAGCAGTGACTGTGGGCTACAATTAGGGATGGCAGGAGGGAGAGCATAGGTCAGGAGAACAGGGCTACACACACACACACACACACACACACACACACACACACACACACACACACACACACACACACACACACACACACACACACACACACACACACACACACACACACACACAGCAAACAAGTGTCTAACACATTGTTCGTGCTATGTTCACATGAATAGATGAAGACCTGATTTTAGTACAGATAGCTAGTATAGCTGAGCTTGATCATGTATCAGTTTGTATATGTTTCTGAGGTTTCTGTCACATTTAGTGTTAGCTGTGGGGAAAGAAGGTTTCAAACCTAAAACCTAAGTAGCATAACTAGTCTCAACACTCAAAGGGATGTCCTACAGTGTTAAATAGTAAATAACGATTGCTTTTTTTTAACATTTGAGATGTATGTCATAACACTCTGGGTAATCAATCTCCAATTAATCACTGTTTCACACCATCCCACTTAGACAACATTTTGGCCTGGCCCAGCAGCTGAATAAGCTTTGATTTTTTAAATTTCTATATTAAATCTCACCTGAGTTGATCTTTTTTTGATCTAATCAGTGCACAAGTGTAAAAACAGGAAAAATTAAATCTCTTAAAAATGCCAGAAAAATGAGCCATTTTAACTTCTAACTTCTTTAGAGCTGGCAGACAAAATAAGTAATAGCTCATTTTATCTCTGAAGACAACTCCTGAAATACTGCTGACCAGTGTAATATAATTAGCACTAAAACTATGAGTTTTCTGGAGTATCAGTTTTTCGATAAAAGAGAACTGCATTATCATATAAAAATCCTGACACCTGCAGCTTTGTGTACGACATGATTTCAGTTAAAAGATGACACCTGATGACTCATTTGTCGTTTGTGCTTTGAAAGCTATACGCTAAAGCAGCTAATGTAAGCCCCACCTTTCCCTCACATTAGCCGTTTCCCTTGAAGAACGAAGCCTGCTTTAGCTGAATTAAATTATACCCTATGCATGCTAAACCACAAAGCACCTACTTAGACAGATGGAGAGTTAAATGGGAAAAGCTTGGGCCTCTCCAGCTGATAACACAGACACACACACACTCATGCTAATCAAAACAAGACATCAAGTAATCTAATCTGAATCACTAACAATTATCAGCACATTGGCCTCGAGGCCAGTCGTATTCCTTTGATCAATGTTTTCTATTAAAAAAAGTGTAAACAATTCAATATCTCCCTCCCACCCCTCTTGCTTCCCTTCCTTTTTTATGCAGAGGAGTGTGTGTGTGTGTATGTGTAAGTAAGTGTGTGTTTAGGGGTTATTAACCAATTGTCCTTGGAAATGAGTGAGGAAATAAGGAGGAGAGAGAGAAAGAGTGGAGGGGTGGGTTTGCCTACTTTAAGGAGCTAATCTAAGTGAAGTCCGCCATCTTGCCAGACAACAAGGGACAGAAGAGGACCTTTTTTTGTGGCTAAGGAAATATATCAGCACTGCAACAGCTTTGAAAAACTCTTTTAATTTGCTTTCTTCCACTGAAGACTTTTAACGGCTCCCAGTCCTTGGAAGGTCCTCGTTTATTTCCTCAGATTATGCCGAACTGGTTATTCCTGTGGCCGGCGCACAAACATGAACAAACACTGACAACACACACATACACACTTTAAAAACATCTAATTCAAGGGCATATTTCTCTTTAAGGACTCAGGGAGCAAACGCAGGGGGCATGCGGCTGCTGCCTTTTAGATATTTCATTACCAAAAGGTATTTATTTCATTTTACCCTCAAATCCCTTGTCATCACAATTCTCACAAGACCATATTTTTTTCTTAACCCTCCCCCTTTCCTTTTCTCTGAAATATTTGGAAACATAACGGAGGATTTGACCACAGTGCTTTCCCAGGGTAACTCCTGGTTCATCAGTGTGCCCCCTCCTCCGAGTATATTATGTTCAGTGGAGCGTGCTCAGTTCAGAGCTGGCAATTTCACTCGCATCTTCTCTAGTCTAGTTTGCTTCGCTACAGCGATTTCTGGCCCCCTTCTTTTTTTCTTTCTTTTTTTTTTACCATGAATGTACTTTTGCTGACAGGTGTTTGTGTACAACATTTACTCAGTGTTCAGGGTAAAGTGAGGGGGCAGCAAAATTGGTGGGGGATGTCATAAAAATTGTGCAGAGTCAAGATGACCAAAGAGAGAGTCTGAGTAGAGAGAGAGAGAGCACGAGAGAGAGGGGGAGACATGTTCATGGTGAGAGGAGAGAGCGAAGAAGTCCATCCATATTTGAGCTTTCCACACTGACATGTTCCACACACCAGAGTGTAAGTGAGTCTCAGCAGAAGTTAATAAGGAAAAGTCTTCTCTCCTTCTCAAAGCCTTTCCTTAAAGTGTTCACCAAAGTGGGCTGCCACAGGATGAGACAGTTTGGACAAGCTTTTCCAGCATGTTGGAAGCGCAGTGAGCAGCAAATAGAGAGACTGTGGAAGTGACATGAGGGCGCTGAATAAGTTGAGGAGGTGTGGGGTCACCCTATTAGCTTTCCCTGCACACTGACGTGATGCCATACAACAAAACTCATATTCAAGCAAGCTTTTACTCACTACACAGACCTCATCCTGACTCTCAGGGCCTTTCTTAGATACAATGTCCACATCTACAGTTATGTCCATATATATTTGGACACTGACAAGTTTTTTTTTTTTTTTTTTTACCTGTTCATTTAAACATATTCCAGTAATGGTTACATAATGGTCATGGCCTAATGTGTAGATGGGCAGCTTTCTTAGGAGTTGTGCCGCTCAGTTTTTAATTGGAGTACTTTGACTCAAAGGTTATTTCATGTGCAAGTGACGAAACTCCTTCGTTATGTCATTATCAGTTAAGCAGAAAAAAAGTCTGGAGTTGATTTTGCGTGAGGTGCTTGCATTTGGAAGATTTTGCTCTCCATGCAGGAGAAACAGGCTATTCTTCAGCTGCGAAAACAGAAAAAAAAACATCTGAGAAACTGCTAAAATATTAGGAGTGACAGTTTGGTATGTCCTGAGAAAGAAATAAAGCACTGGTGAACTCAGCAACGCAAAAAGATCTGGACGTCCATGGAAAACAACAGTGGTGGATGATCACAGAATCATTTCCATGGTGAAGGGAAACCCTTCACAACAGCCAACCAAGTGAACAACACTCTCCAGGAAGAAGATTTATCGATATCCAAGTCTACCATAAAAAGAAGACTGCATGAAAGTAAATACAGAGGGTTCACTGCAAGGTGCAAGCCAGTCATACGCCTCAAGACCAGACAGTCCAGATTGGACTACAGTAAAAAAGAAACATTAAAAAAAAACCCAGCACAGTTCTGGAAAAACATTCTTTGGGCAGATGAAACGAAGATCAAACTCTACCAGAATGATGGAAGAACAGAGACAATTTCATTCTTTTAAGTGGACAATACCAACACCTCCAATCCCACACAGACAAAAAGGAAGGCTTGGACTTACATCACAGACACCTGCAGCTCTGTTTGGTGCAGCTGCAGCTGAGTTGGAGATGTATTTGCTGCCGGCTTTCATCGCAGCATCTCTGCGGGCCTGCTCCAAGAGGAGTCTGGCTCTCTCCTTCAACTCCTCCTGACGAGAGAGGACCTTCTACACATGTGAAAAGAGAGAGGATACACTCAGAAAACTAAAGCTATTGTAACTGAGACTGGGAAGGGTTCATTGTAATCACATTGTGCCATAAATAAGGTAAGCTTTCTTCAGCCAGACCTCAATCACACAGACCTACAGACCGGTGACCCCCTGGCAACCTCCAGGGTTGATTGGTGAGTGATTGCTGGAGGTTGCAGGTTCCCCATAGTTGAAACTGGTTGCAAAGAGGGTGTTGCACTAAAAACCTTGTGATTTCTTTGGATGCTAGCAGATTGACGTGGTCAACTTTGATTTTCATGGAGGATGTTGACTTGTCTGCAAACTTGTCTCTACCACAGAGCGGTAGTGAAACTTTGTTGTGCATTACCACTAAAATAACAGGTTTCAAATGGGTCAACTTCAGCTTTTTACGTTTTAAAAGTCAGTGTCTTCCAGGCAAACCAGTGACAACTGTCATAAACCGCTAGTGACCAAACAAACTGCAAGGAGGTTTGAAGTGCGACAGCCTCCAGCAATCACTCGCCAACCAAATGTGGAGTAACCATTTTTTCTCTAGCAATTGGTGGTTGCCAATGCGGCATAAACATGCATGCCAGATAGAGGAAAAAATCCTGGAATGTTGTATAATAATATATAGCTTTTTTAAATCTAACTTCTTAATGATATAAAAATGAAATCATCTTTGGTATCCATACCTAGTATATCACCTGGGTAATAAGTCACAGAAGATAAAAAGAGGTTGCATACTTTTCGCATCCACGAGTCCGCTAGGGTCTACCTGGGAAGCGCAAAGGTCCATGCTGATGCCAACCGGCCTGCTTAGTTTTTGTGACTGCCTGGACTTGTTCACTGAGAATTTATATCAAAATACACCACCTATGCATGGACCCAGGCAGTTGACTTTAAGCGGACTTTAAAGAAGTATAACAGGAATGACTACTCAGCCTTTGGATCTCCAACTGTCCGTGTTTTTGCCCTATTGCTCAAGACTGCGGCCACTTCCTATGTAAGGTAGCTTCTCCTTATAATTTACCACTTGCTAATCAAGGTCTGAAGTACTAAAACAATCCATTTCTTTTAAACCATACTCACCTTCTCAGCTGGGGGGCTCGACACAGGGGCAGGTCGTGGCTCCTAAAAAGAAAATAAATCATGACTGCAGTGGTCAAAGAGGCACTCCTAATTTTCAAAGCATTTCCCCAGAAGAATGAAACCAATAATGTTGTTTAGAATGGTGAGTGATGTGTTTATCTTCAGCCGCAAACTATCACACAAGCGGCTTTCACATTTCTTTACTGGACATGCAGCAAGTGGGGGATTAATTCAGCCCTATGCTTTTCTAATCCAGGAGCAGGTATGTTCCCTATGATATGCACCCTCTGAGGGGAACCTGGGCTCATAGCCCTGTCTGGGTCCATTTGTGTGGAGAGCATGACGGCTTTGGCAAATAAGCAAACCACACACTGAAGTCAGAATTTTATCTGCAAGGTAATTCTGGGTGTATTGTAAGCAGAGCTTTTACATTTAGCAATATTACCCCAAATCTGGCCTGGATACATCCTGCTAACTAGATAAAAGCAGATCAAAATGGGATGTCATGACTGTCATAGCCCCCCGCTTGCCCTGTGACCTTTCGACTTGTAAACAACAAGCAGTAATCTGGGGTTAACCAACGCAGACAGCAGTGCATTCAGTGTGATTGTGCACACACACGCACATACAGGTGTGTGTCACAGGGCGTGTGTGAGAGACGAGATGATGTGTGCTCGGTGCAAAGCATCGCCACGCCTGAGCAGTCACGGTGCGACTGCCATCAACTGCAGGGATGAGAAATATAATGAAAAATATAATGAAATGTCAAAGCAGGGGGTTCTCCCAGTGCCTTTCATAGTTGCCACGTGTTAAAGGCTCGGCCCAGACGCGTCTGGTTCTCGGCTACAAGACAGGTGACGACAACATCTAATGCAGAACGGGAGAGTTTCAGTACGGTCATCTCTGCAACCGCATCAACGAGGTCGGGATTTGAAGCTTAGCGAGCGTCAGAAGGGAATGAATGTTCACCGTATCCTCTGTCTTTGACTGATGTAGCTGTGAAAGTTTCAATCAAATTCAGGGTGCAAGGATAAAAATGAGAACAATTCATTTAGGGGGAAAAGCAGGAATCTGCACGCAAACGCTGTCAGAATCTTAATACCTGCATTAAGCAGTTAGAATTAGTCCAGATCATACAGACTGACCCAGAGGTGTTTTAAGGCACTGGACTCAAGATTAGACGTGTGTAATTTAGTTGATTACTTTCCAACGTCATATATTTACAATATTCAGGAAACACTACAGTGTGTTAATAAAGTATGAAATGTTAGGCTTCATGTGTATTTACCTGTTTGACTGGGGCATCTGTATGATTCACTGGAGAAGAGCTGGTATCTGATGCAGGCTCAGACTCTGAGTGACGCAGGCTTGCCCTCTTTTTCTTGATGAGGTCGGCATCCCTGTTGTAGGAGAAGCCCAGTTTCGGATGGGGTGGCGAGTGGGACAAAGTAGCTCCTCTCCTGGTAGGGGACGCTGGTTCGGGAGCTCCCTCTCCTCTCTGCTCTCCTGGTTCATCCTTGTTTTGCCTTTCCTTCTCCATCTCCATCTCCACTCGCTGTGGTAACTCACTAAGGTCTAAAGTGTTTGCTTTCTGTAGATTTCCCCTGTCCTCAGAGCCTGACGCCATCACATAGGTTGAGTTTGTTGCTGTGGAAACTAATACTGTGCGCGGTGATGGGACAGGAAGCGAGGACTGTGACAGCGCTGGAGTCGACAAGCCGGCCGAAACTGCTCCTACCTCGGCCTTCAAACCTTGCTCGTTCACCTCTCCCTCAGTAGCTTCAGCTGTGTTAGATTCAGTGGTGGCACCGCTGGCAGAAACAGCAGCCTGAGAGTCAGCCTTGCGGGGCTGCACATCGTTCAGTTCAGCGTAGAACTTGTCCTGGTCTATTGATGCATTTGTATCAGTCTCAAAGTCACCCACTTTGTAGGTGCTGCGGTTGCTGTTGGCCTCTATCTGCACCACATTGAGCTCCTCGCCAGAGAAATGGGCCCGGATCTGATACAGGTAGGTCATTACTGTTAGTTTGTCAGGAATGGCCAGCAGCACCATATCGGATGGCTCCAGGAGACGAGAGATGCCGAGGCTGGCGAAGCCGTCATATGCCTATCGAAACAAGTACGAGAATAGACAGACTTTCAGAGTATTCTTCATCACAACGAGGGCAGAGAGGGATCAAAGGGTAAATAGCAAGACAGGAGAGGCATGCTTTCTTTTTTAGACATAGATTATATTTGGTGCATTGCATACATGACCTAAGTGTGTTCGCATGCGTTTGTGCGTGAGCGACACTTTTGGCATGCCTGCTGACAGGCCACGTCAGGGATGGTTGTCCCCGATAAGGGACGTAGATACCCCAAGACAGAGAGCTTAATCCCGAAGTGTCTGTGAGTGTGTATGTGTGTGTCTTTATCGCTCCCCTGCATCAACATGCCCACGCTCTCCGTCACGCGTGTAATTGGTCTGATTAGAGTCTGATGAGAAAATACAGGTGTGATTATCAAGCGACACACGAAAAACCAATCCCCCATCACAAGATAGACTGAGACAGAGAGACACAGAGAGAAGGGATGAAAACCATTATCGCAGCCAATGACAGGTAAATAAATAGATTAACAGCACACAAACACACAGCCTCCATTCCTGCGCACACACAACCTCGTCATCCATCTCTCTCAGGTATCGCAGCTTGTATCTGGCCTGCTTGATAGTGTTGATCTAATTCCAACCTGTTGCTGCACCCGTTTGTTTCACTGCCTCTGTTGATCTGCTCAGTCTATCAACCCCCACGATTTCCACCAAACCCTCCTTGATGGTTGAAGAGCCTGCTTAACTATTTACAATTTTGAGTTCTTTCCTGCTTCTTCAGTCTCCAATTTCTTGTGAAACTAGCCTCTAGAGACATTTTTTCACTTTTATTCTGGACAATATCGTAAGAAGCAGGTCGGGATACGGTCCAAAGTTGGCTTTTCTCACATGTAGCACACAGCAGGAGATAGTCTGCTTCATACCCACTCTCACTAGTGTGGAAAAAATCCAGTGGGTTTTTCCCTGGATAAAAATGTGCACCTGCACTACTCTCACATGGGGCCTTTCTACTACTGAGCTGTTGGTTAACTCTTTACACCTTGAAAGCCTACTAGGAGAAAACCTCAAAGCTCTTTTCTGAATTGTGTGGTCTCTGTCATATTTTTGGCCTGGTTACTAAATCATACTGTATCAGTAGTTAGAGGTGCCTATGTAGTGACTATGCATGGAACAAGAGTCTGTTCAGTGACAGGTTGCTTCTCCCAAAGACAAGAACTAACAGACTTAAAAACTCCTTTGTCCCACACGCCATCAGACTGTTTAACTCCTCTCTGGTGGGGAGAGGGAGGGGAAACAGGAGGACAAAGGAGGGAACAACTAAGCTGTAGTGCCTCTTCACCTCACTGTGCAATACCTTTTGTGCAATACTTTTGTAAATAGTCAACGGTGCAATAGACTCAATACTTGAAATGTGCAATTCACTTGTATTTTTATTTTTATTCCTATTTATTCTATTTATCCCCTTCGTATATTTTATTTATATTGTCTCTGTATTTATATATATGTGTGTGTGTATAACTCTGTAACTTCTGTCGGTGCTGTGCTTTTTTGGAAGTCGAATTTCCCAGAGGAACCCACCCGAGGGATTAATAAAGTTCTATCTTATCTTATCTTATCTTATCTTATCTTATCTTAACAACTCAGAAATTGCTCTCAAGTCTGTCAAACCACGTCCTATATATACTGAGGTGTTTTTATAAGAGGGAAAAAGTGGATTCTAACCAAGCTGCAACCGCAGGGGCTAAAAATGAAGCCAGGACGGAAAAAAACTGATGTTTCTCTAATGACAACAGCAGGCTGGACCCAAAAGCCAGGTAGATGTTGTGTTAAAATTCCTAATTTTAGTCACAGATATAAGCATGTTTACAGCCTGGTACAATGCAGTCTTTCTATAGCAAATTTCCCACTTTACAAAAACTGCAGATGAGGGGTTTTTTTTTGTTTTATTTTATAACTTGCGTGTTTCAGTTGCATTAAGACCAAAAGTCTGAATTATCAGGGGCAAGACCAATTTCACAGACAGGTATGGTGACACAGGTGGACCTCACAGTGTCTTTGGTGTCTTCTACAGACAAGTTCATCTAAAAAAGGTCACTTCTGGTTGTCAAAAATACAAAAAAATAAAAACAAAGGGATTAACTTGAGGCAATCACAAATCACTCATTGACATCACAGTGGCTACTTCCTTGATGCTCCTGTACAGCCGGTTTTCCTTTAAGAGATGTTAAAAGTACATGGTTTACGATGTAACTATGGCATGTATGCATGCTTTTGTAGAGTTCATATACCTGAGGCATTTCTCAATTTACAATCAATTGGTAGAAGGACTGTTTTTCCACTCTTACCTGTTTGTTTTATTTCTACTGATTTAAAAAACTAACCATGGGTAGAATAACTATACTCACACAGGAAAATGAGGTGCATGTGAGTGCATGTACACAAAAACAAAGCAGGAAAAAAAGAAGAGACGGCGGGAAAAAAAGAAAAGGGAGAACAGAGAGGGGTTTGCCTTTGCTGCGAGCCCCCCCCCGTCCCTTTTCCCTGACAGGACTGTGAAAGAAAAAAGAGAAAAGAATATGACGAATAAGAGGGCCTGATTGGGTTTCTAACACGTATTCAGGGGAGCAAAGTGTGCTTGCATTGTTCCCCTCTTGCCCAGGGTAGGCTGTGAAAGAGAGCGACAACTTTGCTGCTCAATAGGTACAGAATGAAAGAATGAGAGAAAGGAAAGCGTGAGAGTGGGAGAAAGTGAGAGCTGCATGAGGAGGAGGTCGGGGGAGGCTCTCGAACTGGGTTTTGTTTCAGGGTCGATGTTAGTCTTGACATGCGCTACAGTCTTTTCGACCTTAGTGTCATGCTTTATTCTTCTTATATCTTCTCTTACAGTTTGAAAAGTATTGGTCGTATCGTACTGAGACAATGATGACTACTCAGCAAAGCCCTGTTGTTTTTAAGAGGATGGTGTTCAAAGGTGGTAGCCTGCAGTCTGTGACACAGTACAGCATCTCCAGTAAAGTAAAAAATTAAAGTGGCAATACAACAAAACTACCAAAACAGAGATGCCAGAAATAACAATGTACCTCTCTCTCACTTATTTCTTGCTGAAAATTACTTTTTAAAATAACTTTTAAAACGCATGTTTAGCTTTTAAATTTTAAAAACAGTAAATATAACCATAATCATGCATACTCATAGTGGGCTGAAACAGTTATAGGGAGTAAAAAAGATGGCTTGAGCCACTTTTATGTCACCCAGACAGGCTGCAAACGTAGCTGCGCCACTCCAGGGCTGGTTTTTAGCATGGCGGGGATTGAACTTGCGACCCCCACTCCAGAGGTGTGTATTTTTACCACTACACTATCCAGCTGCACAAATAAATAGTGCTACATCACAAGAATAGTTGCCTTAAGGTACTTTATATTGTAAGGTAAAGCAAATATCAAGTGCAACAGTGTGGCTCCATTTAGGAAGAACCACAGGTCTTAAAAAGAGCTGAGGAGATACGGCTGGCCCAGGAAATTTAATAAAATAATCTACTATCAAGCTTTAATGAGTCTTATTATAACTATATCATTATCTTTATTATTATTATTTTTTACTAATGAGCGAAATCCCCTCCTATGGGCCTTTGGCACTTTTTAAAATTCTCCATTCTGTGTTTTGTACTGAGCCGAACAAAATCTACTGGATACAAATTTTGTGGCTGTTAAATTACATACAGGCGATGTACATCACAAGTGAAACATGAAAAAATGGAAACAAAGAACGTAACATCACATTTGCAGAGGGATAATGAATTGAATATATTATATAGTTATTATAAAAATATATAGATGTTAATAATCACTGTATGTGTGATGACTGAGATTTACATAAATACACTATGCTTATTACAGTTAAGATTCTGCTATATAAATATAAACAAAATGCAATAAAACACTTTATATGATTCAACAAGTATGTATGAGAAGCTCCTAGGCCCTGCCACAAATACATGTGAATGCATACTAGTACTGCAACCCTAATAATATTAGTTGAGCAAACTTATATTAAATCAGGCCACCCCCCAAAAAAAACATCCAACTCTGGATACACTTAGCTTGACAAAGCTAACTCCTCATTCAGAACAAGCTCAGTCACATGAGTAAATACAGGACATCAACCTCCATGTATGTACAAAAAACATGGTAGTTGCCTGATTGTATTGAATTTTTCCTCATTCTGTAACTGACTGCAACTTCTGCTAACTAAATGGTTTCTTAGAGTTTGAGGGTGTTGCACACTCATGACCACTTTTGATCACACAGGCCACCTGACAGGAGGTAACCTTTCTGGAAACACTCACAGTCTGACTTGGACTGATTAAAATCACTCTGATATTCTAAAATAAAAAATAATAAAGAAATCACAATAATACTGTATTGTGTCCTGTGATAACATATCATAGAACGCCTGGTGATTCCCACCACTAAGACCTGCTGATGTACGTTCCCCCATATAGTTTAGCCAGTACAGTTGCTCCAACCCTTTGTTTATAACACTCACTATTGTGTGTACTACATGCAGCAGAGTAGCATAGCAATGGAGTAGAAGGTGGTGTTGAATCAAGCTCCATCTTCATGGTGGGCTTTCATCGAGTTTGTGAAATCAACTTCAAGTGTAGAAGGGTTAAAATAATCTCTCTCATTCATTTTTTTTAATGGCATTTAAATTATGTTGTTTGATATGCATCGTTGACTGACAATGGCGAGCTTATTTAAAAAAATGCAATCCCTCTTTTGCACAAGGTTTAACTAGATACAGCCAAACCCCGAGTACAACTGACCAACAGTACACCAGCTAAACTACTACAGAAAGCATCTAGGACCAAAAACCTTTTCCTTTACCTGTAAAGTGTATATATATATATCACACATTTTGGAGAATATCTAGTTTTCTCACTTTCCATCAACCTCCCGACAAAGCTCTGGGTCTGGACTAAATGTCACCACCGCCTGCCCCAGGCCGCTGCTCCCTGCTCCCCCTCCACTCCCTCTCATTGACTGACAGCTATCTATCGCTGTCAATCATCAGCACCTCCTTCCTTCAACCCAACCCCTCATGGTTGCGCTCAGGGCGATTTAGCCTGGTGCTTGGTGCTACACTATCAGATGGCATGACAAATTACTTCTCCTTGGCCTCATTACACACACACACACACACACACACACACACACACACACACACACACACAAGCAAAAGGTCCAAACATATCGATGCTCCAAAGTCATAAAACATACAAAACCTCTACAAATTAACATGCAAACACATACCGTTTGATAACAGATCATTTCAAAGGCTGTGGATGTTCTGAATTATTCACTTTCTCCCCCTTTTTTTTCTACCAACCCCCAATATTGATTGCCCTTATCTGTCATAATTCAGCACAGTCTGAGCTCATTGCAATCACTTTTCACAGATAGATGGTGAGAGGAGGGGGCCATGTCTATCAACTGCCCATGAAAAGCAGAGATAGTCGTCGTTTCTCTACATTTCCATTCCCGCTCTCCATTCAATAAATTCTATACTTTCCAATAACTCATCAGGAATCAGCACTGAACAGGTTCTTCTCTTTTCATCAGTCTCTTTCACTCAGATCTGCAAACATTTATGATTTCCTCTTAAAAAGTCTCCTTTCTAAACACCCATTGTCATTTATTTTGTTGTTTTTCCTGCTTTGGGGTCCTTAATCTGCCACACTATGCTCTCTTCCACTGTATCTCATGTCATGTCAGCATTTTCTTTTTATGATGGTCAACTTTCTCTATTCAAACACCCTCAGGGTGCTATATGACACCACCCAGTGCAGTACTAATCTTTCTGCTCTCCTGAACCACCTGGCTTCCACATCCAATCAGTCACTTGCATTTACAGTTGTGCAGCAACGCTGGAGATGTGATACAACACCTTCCAGATACTGCATCTCATAGCATCTCTTCATGATAGGATTTTGAAGCTAAATTAATCTAGCAACCAAAATAAAGCAGCATGCAATGCCAATATTTGACTCAGCACAATCCAGGAGGAAGCAAACTTACCGGAGTATTTTCATTGACTGAAAAATTAAATTAAAAAAACTCCACCAACTTCACTGGCTGCTATCTTTGATATTTTAGTGCTTTGTTTTTCTGAGGGCCTTGCTCTCATTGTTCTGAAATGTGAATCTGCTGTCTGAAGCAGTTTCCTTCCATGAACATGAAGCCCTGAACCTTTCTCTGTGCATGTGAAAACACAAATGTTCAGCTCACTTGGATCAGACATTAAACTGCCAGATTCCCACCACAAAGTCTGAACAACATCTGTATGAATACACTGTGCTGATGACACAGTAAAGTAGGTCAGGTGAATTCGCAGCTAGCAGCCGGTCACCCCATGTCCTCCTTCCTGTCTTCCTCCATTCCAGGCAGCACCTCAACCAGAGTACTTCTACAAATGATGAAGCTAACAGAAGATCTTTCTGATCAGAGTCTTGTGATATTTTCTCTGTACATGGAGCTAAAGGTAAGTGAAAATGAAAGGAACAGTGCACATTTTGTTGAAATGTTAGGCTAAAAGACAAGAAACAAAATATGTAAATATGATCACCGCCCTTTAAGCTATGCATGACATTTAGGAGCGATGGGGTCAAATCTCTCGATGAAATGTTCACTGGTGCTCGGTACTAGTTTGGACTGCCTCAACGCTTTTGACGACCGCCCCTGTGGTCTAATGATGAGTTTTGACACCTCAGTATATCTCCATGAAAAGGTGTTTTGACGACCATTGGAAGAGTTTCTGGGATTTTCCAAAGGTTGCTCCACAGGCAAAGACTACCCTCACTTAATTTCTGATGCAAACAGTCATTTCTGTTCTATAAGCAGGCATGAAATATGACAAAAACGATTCAGTTCAAAAAAGAGCTTCAAGGTTTACTCCTAGTAAGCTTTCAAGGGATAAAGATTTAATTCTTCATAGCATAAATTCAGCAAGGTGTTAGAACATTATATTAAATGGCCATTCAGAAATGATATCATCCATTCTATTACTTTAGCCAATATCGTGAGTCTAACCCCTTATAACACTCTCAGCATTGTGTGAAACAATGACAGCTAAAAATACATACATTATAGACCCAGGTTTTTGAGAGCTACATGAGAACTAACAGGAAGTGGTAGGTAATATCTACCTGTATCTCCATTATTGCCAAATATACATGAGCACCAGGTGTAGATCTCCACAGAGAAGCTGGTCGGAGTACGCCGGCTACAGTGCTGCAGCTATTCACCAGCTATCACCTTCTACGGCATATTCCTATATTACTTATATCTAGCCAATTTCTTCAGGGCTACTTGAGCACCTGGAGGGGGGTGAGGGGCAGTTAGCAGATATGGGATTGGGTCTCTACCTCTCCCTCCACTGTGGTTATTGTCAACAGGCTAGCATTCATGCCTAACAGGGCCACCAGAGGTTATCGCTCAGCCAGAGAGTGTATGAGAAGAGGAAATCAAGCTGCAGGAACCCGACGCATATCGTTCCGTGTAGCCCTCGGGGCCGAAAAGGGGACCGCTGGTGTGCCGTGTGAATACAGGTGCGTGCAGCGTGTGTGTAGTAAGTGCGGGAAAAATACAGCAGTGTGCGAAGAAGTAAATGTGGAGGCGAAGAGCCAGCGGGCAAAAAAAATGTAGATCTGTGTGGAAGGAAACCTTTAACAGTCAATGTGCAGACATGAAGACATAGGGCAACAATGAAAAATAGGTGTGTGCATCCGCTTTATGTGTGGGTCAAAATTTGTTAGAAGAGGAGAGGAATGAAACTCTTCTTTTCACACATACATTTTGCAGTTTTGCTTCTGTACAAAATAACATGGGATGGAAATCAGACAATCAAGATGGGATTAAAGTGCGACTTTGAGCTTTAATTCAGGGAGTTTTATAATATACATAAATTTACAACTGTTTAAGAGTGACAACCATATTTATACACAATCCCCCATATTCAGAGGTTCAAAATTAATGGGATAATTGACATTGACGATGACAATTTCATGGCCAGGTGAGACCTGCTCACTTGTTATTTGAAGACAAATGAAGCAGGCTGTTGATTCAAAGTGCTGAATTTGAATTGTGAAGGTTTTCACTGTAACTTTTATTTAATTGTCAATATGAGATCTTAAGATATATTATTGTAAGTGAGCAATCATTAGCCTGTAAAACCCAAATAACCCTCAGACAGACAGCAAAAACTTTACAAGTGGACAAATCAAAAATCGTTTGCATTATTAAAAAGATTGAATGCACCGACCAGCTCAGCATCAACAAAAGGCCTGAAAGACCACAGCAGACTAAACTAAAGAAAAACTAACAGTGAAGTGTACAGAGCTATGCTCACTGCTCAGATTCAGCCAAATGCTGCAAAACTGACCAGGTAGCGCTTCACCACGCAAATGGATAATAACTCAAAGCATACTGCAAAAGCAATGGGATAGAAATGGGATAGTCTTCAATAACTGACTCAGTCATCTGATTTAAAACCCAAGAGAGCATGCTTTTCGATTGCTTTTCGATTATTAAGTAAAAACCTGAATGCAGAAATACCCACAAACACGTACCTACAGGCAGCTGCAGTAAAGATCTGGGGGAGCAACTCGAGGGAGTAAACACAACATTCGCTGATGTCCATAGTGCTACACCCCGGTTTTACATTTCAGGCAGACATTGTTTTGTTTTTTTTCATCCAAGTATTTTAAAAAGTCTTTACATGTAATTGTTAGTTTGTCCCATTAATTTTGAACCACTGAAAACAAAAATGTATGGCTGACACCAAATCCCTGTTTATACCATTTAAAGCCACTGCTCTAAGCAACACAAGACAAATGTTCTCTTATTAAAAACACACAAGTTGCTAAAGTAGTTTAGTAAGCTCCCAGCATACTGCTGAGCTGAACACACTTTCTCATCTCTGCCAGGTGACTAAGTCACACACACATCACAGCAGGGGGGGGAACATCTTATGAAAACTGTCATTTGTGTGTGCACATGCATTTGACTGTCTTCCTATGTGTGTCTACCAATCCCGTTCAAACCACATAAACACAATATCCATGGATTAATGGCAGATCTCTAAATAAGGCCAAATGGAGATGTGGATGGGAGGGAGCTAAGTGGTGTGAAGGGCCCAGCGGTGGCTGCCTCTTACCTTTTTGTTGTTTTCTTTAATATCCTGAGGATTGAGCGACTTGTAGTCTCTGAAAGAACAGTGGGGAGGGTTGGAGAGGAGGTGAGCAGAGAAAGAGAGAGAAAAAAAATGGTAGACAGAGAGACATAGCGGAGAAAAAGGTGTGTTTAAATATGCGTCACATGTAATGGTATTAGAACTGTAACATGCAATTTCATAGCAGTGCAATCAACAGAACTAATAGAGTGGAAAATATGTAAAAATAACACACCGGAGAGGAAAGGCACACAAGCACAAACACACACACGTGTACACAAAATTATCTTCATGTGTGCCTCCTTGATGGGACTGCAGGTTTTCCATATAATGTTCTTTTGAGTGTCTCTCACACACACACACACACACACACACACACACACACACACACACACACACACACAATATACTTCAAAGAATTATAATCGCACACACAAGAACAACACGATTAGTGTCGGAAGCAAACATACAACAGTTTTTGACTGTGGAAATGACAGATTGAGTGTTTGTATGAATGAATCACATTAATCAAACACGGGCACACTACAGGTTAACTGTGCAAATATAATAGCGAGGGATTAGGGGTGTAAGAATTCTGAAACCGAGACCGAAATCACGATACAAACACACCATCAGCTAACGGTGGAGTCTTTGAAGCAGCTTGATTTGGATATAGTTAATGTCAGTTTCGGCAACTTACTCAACTTTCCCTATTTTCTGCTCAGTTTCTTTCAACAATTTTCTTTGTTATACAGTCTGCAACATTTACTTTATCGTTCCTCATTGCATCTGTCTGGTTCCAGTTTTCATTAGAAACCACACATAGATAAAAAGTAGATGCTAAAGGAGGATACGAGCTAAAAGAAATTATATATTTCTATCTTATAGGTCTGATGCTTGACTGATGATTTAGACCTCAGTGGGAAACCTATGTCTATGCAGAAGTCAATTTTTAACTGAAAATACATATGACAAATGGGCTTTAATGTCGTCTTTTCTACATTGGGGATTTTTTTTCCCCAAAAGGGGGAAAGAGTAGTCTGGGAGTAACGTTGCACCCCTACAAGTTGTGAAAAAAGAAAAAAGAAGGTATAACATTAGGTATAACTAGAACATATGACCTAACTTGAGTTAGTTATTAAGTTCAGAATGAGTGTGAATTTAATGTGATCTGTGCGTTTGTGGTTCATACATCAAATCGGGTCTGAAATGGTGCAGCAGAGCGCAGAAGGCCAGCCCGTTCCTCCAGGACGTGGTGAAGTTGGTGATCTTCACCCCACGGTAGTTCTTCGTGACCTCGCGGCACCAGGCCAGCAGGGACTGGCTGGCATTGGGTTTTCCTCCCAGAATGGGGCTTGGGACTGGGCTGGGCTGCAGGCAGGAGGCGGTGGCAGGGTTAAAGGGGTAATGATGGGGGAGAAAGAAGAAAGAGGGAGACTCCTTAAATGTCATGTTTTTAAAATAAATTTAAAAAAAAAAACATGAGGGGATTGGTGCAACATTCAGATATACATGATTTAATTACAGCTGTCATTTGGGATCACTATATTTAAAGCACAAATGACACCACACATTAATACTTTACCCTTGTACTTTGTCAATTAATTTCCAGAGTATATATTTATGCAGCTCTCCTTCCCTTCACTCCAAAACAACCCCCTTTTCCTTATTTATTACTGAATAAAAATGTTTCACTTAAAAACTACTACCCATCCAATTAGCACGACACCGGGACAGAATGACAGAGCTTGCACACGAATGAACGTGCACACACACAGACTCGTGCCGTAATGAAGGGTCATTCAGAATGCAGTGTATGACCGTGAATAATGTAAACATCTTATTAATTAGCTCCGCCTTTGAAGTCTTATCTGGGTTGAAAAAGCTCTCACCATTAGGAGCCTTTCCTGTCCTAGACTCCAAATCCCACAAATCCTCAGTGGTGTGGAGACAGTGGTCTTTGCCTGACGCCCGTGCTATTCTGATTATTCAGCTGGCTGTTCACTAATCTGGTTATGGAGGGACTGATAAGGGATAATTCTCTCAGATCATTTTGGAGAGGAACGGCAAAAATGTCATAGAGATTTGATTAAATACATTAGAGGCCAATGATCAAAAAGAATGAAATGTGTTCCAAATGCAAGCGTATATCAGTCTCTTTTGTGCAAAAAAAAAAAAAAATTTAAAAAAAAAAATGCAGTTAACATATGACAAATAACACAGACATCATGAATTATATTATGCAATATGTTTGAGAAAGTTTACAACATAGTCTATTTTATCTGCACACATTTTTTTAACATTACTCACTTAAATGAGAGCTGTGACATCCAAACATTACCAGGTGATGTTTAAACTTCACCTTTACTCAAGCCTCGGCAGAGGCCAGTGAAGGAAAGAAGTTAGTTGCACATGAGGTGATGTACCTCAGTAACTAGTTAACCCAGTTTTAAGACCCACAGTTGAGAGCTGCAGCTCAAGACAGTTCTCACTGTGTGAACCTCACTCCCCTAACAAGGCTTGTGGTGGCCAACCAACCCCCTCTCTTGGCTGCTTTTGGCTACTGCATTATGAAGAAATAAAGTCGAGGGATGGGAGCCAAGACTGAGGAGATTTGAATTTTAAGGAGATAGAATTTCCAGCGTGCTGACTAATTCCTCATCAGAACATTTGTCAATTTTAGATGGTTTTGTGTTATTTTTACATTATAAACTGAAAAAAAGGCTTGATAATGCCGTCAGGCCTTGCCCTATCTGTTCACAAATGTTTTAATATTAAATATATTTAGTTTACAAGGTCAAAAGTGAAAAAATAAGCCATTTAGCCTATAAGCACAAGGAAGTCTGTTACTCATCCATTGTTGCATTTTAAACTATGACCATGTGCCTGGAGTCTACCAAGAAGCCACAAGCTCCAAAGCAGATGAAAGAGACTGGAGGCCATCTCTAATAGCAGCTCCTAACCTTTGTACCTGTGTGTGTGTGTGTGTGTGTGTGTGTGTGTGTGTGTGTGTGTGTGTGTGTGTGTGTGTGTGTGTGTGTGTGTGTGTGTGAGTGAGAGAGTCAATCAGGGCCCGATGGCAGTCTTGGTACAGGGAGACTGTAGCGAGAGCCTGAGGGGCAGGCTCTTGACATTTCCGGCTCATCTTTAAAAAGAGGGCCTTAACCTTTACCCACAGCTCCGTCAGACACGTTTTAGGAGATCTTGACAAAACCTCAGTGCTTCTCAAACAAATGGAAAGGGGGGAAAAAGGAAGCAAAAAAACAAGATAAGAAGTCATAAAATCATGCGGCAAAAAGATAAGGATTATCTTATTTTTAAAATTACAGCATGTGGATAGTGGTTATTTTGTTTTGTTTGTTTCTAACCGTGAGCACTGATCATTCCAAAGACTCAAACTCCAGTCGTGTTCTTCCTTTGCCGCCATTTGTGTGTGCCATTACAATGTGTGTGTGTTTTTAGAGTTTCAGTGTGGAGTGGTCTTCCTCCAGGCCTTCCCCTTCTGCTTTTTCAAGTGACGGTTGAAAGTAGCTGTCTAATTTGAGCGCTCTAATTACCTGGGATTAGAGACCAGGTGCTATTAAAGCAATTAGACACACAGCACACTCCAGTGCCGCAGACCCTGTACCCTAGCCGGCAGAAAACACACACACACACACACACACACACACACACACACACACACACACACACACACACACACACACACCTGTGTAACACAGCCAGTGGAAATAAATATTAAGTTTAAGGGAAAGTGTCTTTAAGGCTCATTCACCTTGCCACAAATACACACAAATAATCACTTATACATACTTCTGACTTCAATTAAAAGTATTTGGAGGTGCGTTACTGGAAATTGGCAAGCCATTTTAAAAGCACAGATTAACCAAATGTTTTCTTCATTTCCGACAAACCCCTTGCAGCGACCCTACAGTCATCACAACGTAAAGCGGGTGTAGTTTTCCCCAGACTGTTTCATTACCACCTTTTCCGATAAAGGTTTTACAAATGCATCGCACCACTCGAGCTTTCATATCCATCAAATATTGAACAAATACCATATCGTCCGTTACAGGACTGGCTGCATTTCCTTAAGACACAAACACAGGAGTGCAATTTTCATGAGGAGCAGAAATGCACCCTGACTTATCAAACAGTTTGCTGTCTTGCCTAAAGGAGCGAGTGCATGTGTGTGTGTTTGTCTTTTATCAGTCTGTGTGAATGTCACTGTGTGTGTGCGTTTGTGTGTGTGTGTGTTACACTGACACAGTCATGTAGCTAGCTCGGCTCGAGGGTAGGATTAGCGGAGAGCATTGCCTTGGCCCACAAACATTCCATATTAAAAAATGAAAAGGCAACCTTCATTACTATCAGTGGCACATAACCTCCCCTCTTCCTCCTCCTCTGCTACTATTATACACAGCCATAACAGCCTGGGCAGAAAATACAAGCCACTGACAAGAGATTCCATTATTTCCTGATGCCTCAGTGTCAACAACATACATCTGACGGGGCAAAGAAAGCAAAAAAAAATGGAGGAAGGGAAAAGGATGTTAGAGAGAAAGGAGGGGGGTTAAGCTCACTACAATGCCTGAATGAAAGATAGGAGGAAACCTGGGAATGGAAGCATCCAGCTTCCTGTTGGTACTGGAGTCAGGAGGAGGATTTTGGGTTTCACAGATGTGATTTTGGGAGGGTGATGTGAGATCTGAAATAACGGTGATGCTGCTCAACAATGACAGAGATAATTAATAAGCTCTCACAGGATAATGTGGAGCTACAGAACAATTCTAGAGTGAGGTTGTTGTCTTTACTGTAGATGTGGACCATGAGCAACTATTTAATTTACTCTAGATAGGCAAGACAATATTACAAATGCTTTCGATCAAGTGGGAAGCACGGGTAAAGCCACTTTATTAAATAAATAAAGACACAAATTCTCCACTTTATTCAAAAGTAAAGAAAATGTTCAACTGAGCTACTCGAGATAAGCTGAAACCATAAGTTGAAAAGACGCATCTTACCCTACCTCCTTAAAAGGTTTCCAGGAAACATTAATGAAATTAATTTCTTATTTACAAAACAGATGGACAGTCTGAAAATAAAATATATTTCAGTTTTTACACACTGATCAAATCTACCATTTATAATGGAAATGCAAAAAAGAAGTTTTGTTAAAGAACAGCAACAATTTACATCTGTAAGACTCAAAAACAGTCTTTAGCTGTAGAAATACGTTACATTTGGAGCGTGATCGTCAGCACACACTGTGGCGGTTTGTAGTGAAACTATTGGGATAAAAGTCAGCAGCTCCAAGGCGGAGGTTCTCTGCCAGAAAAAGGTGGATTGTTTCCTCTTGGTTGGGGGAAAGTGGCTGTCCCAAGTGAGGGAATTCAACTTACTTATTTAATGACTGTAAGACGACCTGTGAAGTGGTCAATGGTAACTTCCAGTCTTAACTGGATAGTCATGGTGAAAGGGGAGAAGACATCTAGAACACCCTAAATAGTTTGATGCCACTGGGACTAAACTTCAGATAATCATAGGTGGATGGGTGGATGGTAAGATTTTGATTCCAGTCATTAGTTTAGTTAATAAAGCAACTTTTAATTGCTTATTGTAGACAAGTCTTATACCTTTTGCCCCACTAACAGTGTGGAGAATTGCAGAGTCAAGGGTAAAAATCTGAAAGAAAGTCTACTAAACTGTACCCAAACAAAGATCAACAAATGTAAACAAAGTCACGTGGCATTAAACATGGGGGCTAAAGCACACAGAGGCCACCAAACTAGCCTTTCTGAGTCATAAAAAAAAAGACACAAGTCAAACATTTTAAAGTGGCAGCTTTGTCTCTCACTCTGGGGCATGACGCTTCAATGGAAACTTAACTGGGCTCAACCCAATGACATAAACCCACGACTCTGTGGAGAGAAAAGAGCTTCCGTGTCTTTCCAATCTCACTTTCGAGGCTTCAAAGCAGTGTCAGAGTGTCAGATTTGAGGAGGTGTTGAATCTCATACTCTTTAAAACTTGTAATCCGCTCAAGGAGCCTAAGGCAAAAAAAGAAAAAAAAGGAAAGGAAAGTCCATGCACACACATATACACGCAGTGCAAAGTACACACAAGACACACATACTGTACATGCATGCAAACAGCAGGGACATACACACTTACTGTATGGATAACAACATCTTAGAAATGGTAGCCTAACACACTCCTCTTATCCAAGATACACATACTTGGGGAAAAAATTAATACCTGCTCATATTTAAGAGGATAGGGTTGGTGCACTTAAGTGGCCTGTCCATCCTGCTACAGAAAAACCTCATCTGATTGGCTCGTCTCCAAATAACCACATGCTCAATTATTTAATTGCACCTTCAATCAAAACAAGCAATTTGTTTAATCTGAGCTTTCCAAGTCCAACGTCTTCACATTAGGAAAAACACGGAGCGGAAAAGAGAGAGAGAGAGAGAACGATCACCTCGCGTCATCTTACCCATGAAATTATGCTTCGGATTTCAAACGCTGCCTGCGTGAGAGCGGAGGGGAGGGAGCAAAGTCCAATCAAAAGTTCAATTATGTAAATGGAGATGTGAAGTGGATGGGGCAATAAGGAGATTGGGGAGAAGGAGGGGTTTGTGGGGGATGGGGGGCAAAAGGGTGGAACAGGAGAGGAGAGTGAATGTAGCGTAAAAAATAATACACATTAACATACAAAGGAAATGTATGTCACATTACCTTTGTAATCGACTGGGGTGGGGGCCTCCTTCCAAAGAGAGGTATGAGTACGAGAGCTCAGACGCTGTTTAGTTAAGTTGGGCTTTATTTTACGAACAGGTGGAAACAGAAGGGCAGCCCATCTATGACACACTGAAATTGCTTCAGTAAGTTTTCATAGCTATTTAACAAATCTTTGCACTGTGGCTTTGTGTACTGTCACCAAGTAAAGAAATATGTAAATAAACTCATCATGATGGCGATGGGGGGGAGGTTGCTGGTGATTCACGCTTTCCATCACTTGCAGGCCAAGACAGAGGGCCTTTCGGCAGTTGGCTACAGAGATGTAAAATGCAAAAATCTGGAAAAGCGGTTTCCTTTTCCAGGACCGTATCGCTTCCAAGGCCTATTTTGCTCCACAGGCATAACCACGCAAAGCTGTCTTTAAAAAAAAAAAGCATACAGGAGAGGACAAGCCTTTGAAATTGAAATAAAACCATTCACTGGGGGAAAAAAAAAAAAAAAGGAAAATAGAATGGAGGGAGGGACAGTGCCAGCTTGCAGTGTGCCCACCCGCCCGCTTACTCGCCTAACATGTAACACAGGGGCATAATGCGGTGTAAGCGCTGGCTTTAGCTTGTCATGGAAACGTCAGTAGCATTACCCACACTCACGCCTCTGCAAATTAGCTTTGGCTGTGGGGAAAAGGCATGCAGGGTGGGTAGGTTTGAGATCGAGTACGTGCGGTGAGGATGCTGTCTGCAGTGGGGACAAACCAAGACAACATCACTGATGGTAAAAATGTCCTACACTCCATTTCTTTGAGTCCTTCTCCATCTGCTTCCTCTCATAAGTTACACTGATCTAACAGAGGATACTTCAGACTCCTCCTGAGCCATTCCAGTGAGCCATTTCCTTCTCCTCAATCACCATTTCATAAAATTACACTGTCACTAGCTCAAACTGAAACCTCACAGTTGCCACTTCAAACACCGCTCAAAATCAGTGTATATGGTTGCCCTGTATATGGGTACGTATGGCCAAGACATGCCTTTGCCAGGAAATAAACTTACATTTTAAAATCCAGATTTGCACAAATTCAAAGTCCGCCCACATCTAATGTTCTAATTGCCTCCTAATCTCCCTCAGATAAATAAGGTTTGTGAGAAAGAGGAGAAAATGGGAGGCTGCTTTTATAAATCTATAGTGCATTAGTCTGTTTTAACTGCCATTTCAACTGTGCACTTGGTTGAGCAGTGAAGGAGACAAACTTAAGAGACTGCAAGTCTATGAGGACCTGTGAAAAACACAGGTGAAGCAGCTCTGGAAGGCAGGAAGTCACAGAACAGCGTTATAGCAAAGACTACCTACAACTACTTTCCTGCTGTTACCCTCTTGGAGTTGATCAAATTAGAAAAAATAGGCAAAGGTAAGTTTGCACATAGATTTTAATTGAATTTTTTTTAATGCAGTTTGGCATTATTGGCGTGTCCTTGTGGCTCTGCTGCACTTCAATATTCAAACCATTCGATAAATCTGTTCAAACAGTGTTTGTCTGTTTATTTGTAACTGGGTTTTTTATCCTGCCACCTGACCCCATCACATTCAGCTGACACACACACACACACACACACACACACACACACACACACTTTTTTATAAATCAGAAGACATTTTCTGAGTCACGGGCCCTCAAAGTACCTTCACCTTCTAACTTCTTACAAACAAAAGACACATTCTGGTTCATTGCTATCTGGCTCTGTCCCCAGGTGCTTTAAACAGGGGGTTATTCAACCTCTGCTGAAAAAGCCTAACCTGGATCCAACACTTCAGTCAAGCTACAGGCCCATCTCAAAACTTCCTTTTATCTCAAAAATCCTAGAAAAAGTTGTTTGGCTACAAGTAAAGAAAGCGCTGGAGAAGCATAACATTCCTGATAAATTTCAATCGGGTTTCAGAAAATTACACTCTACAGAAACAGCTCTGCTGAAAGTCACAAATGACCTCTTGATGGCTGCAGACAGGGGTGATTGCTCAGTCCTGGTTCTTCTGGACCTTAGCTCAGCTTTTGATACCGTTGACCATCAGATCTTAATCGATCGCTTAAACTGCACGGTAGGGATATCAGGATCTGTTCTAAAATGGTTCACCTCATTTCTGGAAGATAGGACGCTTTTAGTTTCAGTGGGAAACTTCCAATCAGACGTGGCTAAGCTTCTATGTGGAGTTCCACAAGGTTCGGTTCTAAGCCCCCTATTATTTTCACTATATATTCTTCCCTTAGGCCGGATCATTAGCGGTTTCAAAAATATTTCCTATCATTTATATGCGGACGACATCCAATTATACATTTCTTTTAAATCCTGGGAATTAGACAAGCTATCCACTCTTATGGACTGTCTTAAGGAAATCAATGTTTGGATGACAAACAATTTTCTGCAGTTGAACGCAGACAAGACCGAGTGCTTAATCCTAGCCCCGGAGAATATCAAGCCACAGATTAGTCAACATCTGGGTGCTTTTTCATCGTCGATAAAAGCCACTGCCCGGAATCTTGGGATAATTTTCGACCAATCTTTGTCCTTTGATGTCCATGTTAAATCCGTGACCCGCTCTTGCTTTTTTCACTTAAGAAATATTGCCAAACTCAGGACTATTGTCTCCACAACCGAACTGGAGATGCTTGTCCACGCCTTTATCTCCTCCCGGCTGGATTATTGTAATGCACTCTTTTCCTGCGTATCTAAGGCCTCACTAAATCGGCTCCAAGCGGTTCAGAATGCTGCAGCAAGGCTTTTGACCCATAGCAATAAATTTTCCCATATCACTCCTATACTAAAATCCCTGCATTGGCTTCCGGTTGAGTATAGATATAAGTTCAAAATCCTCACCTTTACGTTTATGTCTCTACAAGGTGGGGCCCCCATCTATATCTCGGAGCTTCTCCAGCCCTATTCTCCAAAGCGAACTCTTAGATCCACTGATAGCGGTCGTCTATCTATCCCACGGACTCGTCTGAAAACAAAGGGGGATCACGCATTTCAAACCCTGGCTCCTATACTGTGGAATGGTTTACCCCCCCCACTACGCACCATCGACACGATGGCTTCTTTCAAAAAACAGCTTAAAACTCATCTGTTTAGACAGGCATTTGGGAAATGTTAATGCGTAACATGTTGTTTTATTTTATATTTATATTGTACTATTGCTTTTTTGATATGCTTTTTACTTTCTTTATGTTGCTATATTGTTTGTTTGACATGTTTTCTTGTGAAGCACTTTGTAACAGCGTTTTGTCTTAAAAAAGTGCTATATAAATAAATTTTACTTACTTACTTACTTACTTACTAAAAAAACCCGTCTGAGATCAAAATTAGATTTTAAATCTAAAGTCCATTTTTTTCCAGCAGGATTTCTTCGTGACCAACATTAAAACTGCACCTTAACATCCATCTAAATCTTATGCTCTTCCTCCACCTTCTCAGATAAGTAACAAGGTTTGGGAGAAAGAACAGAGAGAGGAAAAGAAGGTGGATGTTGTTTTTATAAATCTATACCGTATTAATCTCCTTTAACTGACATCTTCAACAAACAAATTAGTGGTGCAATGGATTCAGAGATGAGCTGGGCTGATAAAACCACCATTTATCAATTAATCTAAGCCAGGGCAGGGAAAACTCATTAAGGAGGCCACTTTAGGAATTATGTTCTGCAGGTAAAGAGGCAGTTTTTGTGTGTGTGTGTGTGTGTGTGTGTGTGTGTGTGTGTGTGTGTATATACATACATACATACACATGAGGAGTGTGCGTGTTTTTTCTTTTATTTTGGGGGGGGGGGGGGGGGGGGGGGGGGGTGTTAACACAGCGGTTGCTTAACCCCGACACTACAGACTGCCATTGTCCAGCGCAGCGTGGGCTCCAGAGTGATGAGAGGGGTGATAGCAGAGCCAATTAAAATGAACATAATTACAAAGTCACCCCTTTGACTCCTGATCAGAATACACATGCATCAACACAGAGAGAAAAGGAGGATGGGTGTGGTGGAGGAGGACTGACAGGAGCATCCGGAAAGAGAAAAAGTTTGGAGAAAGAATAGAACATTTAAGTGACTAAAAGGCAATAATACATCTGGGTGGTGCTTGAACACCTGACTTTAATCTCTATAGGCCCCTGATGGCTCCACCTTCAGCAATTTCTCATTTTTAGCATTTAATAGTTTATATGTTGAAATGCTAATTATTAGATCGCAGCTTAACATGACACTGTTCAGTAGACATGGAGATTCTGAGCAGCTTTATTCTTCTGAATGTCAGTAATCAATCCCACAATCGACCAATTAATGGACAGACATTTATGCAGCAACTAATTTGAAGAGTAAGCAGTCATTCCTTTTGGCCTCTCTGACTTTGTTTTTTTAAACATGAAATACGGACTATAACTGTTACAGTCATAATTTATAGTGTCAAGTAAATAGTTTATCAAGAATTGGGAAAACCATTAAATAAACAAACAAACCCTATTTTGCTAGGATAGGGTTAGAGTGAGGTTCATGGCTGGGCTGATCACAGATGATGATTGAGACCATAAAGGAGTTCAAATCTCTGTATATGAGGAACATTTCAGCCATAACTAACTGCAACTTTCTACTAACTCTCATAACATGGGGGGTCTTTACACAAAAAGACCGAACGAACATTTCAAAGGGTCCAAACTGTACCTGCAGGACTGGATTTATGCATCAACTCCTGCTTAGGTCAAAGGAGGTCTGTGAAAGCTCAAATACAAACTGAGAAGGATGCCACCAGGTGATGTGAGAGTTGAGCACTGGAAATGCCACTTAGTATTTCCTATAGCACATAAAAGCACACACCTGCATACTATAATAGGCCGAAAGAGGGGGGCTGGAGGGCTTTAGGAAGAGGCAATTAAAGCCTTATCATTTCTACACTCACTCTCTTTTCCTCAAACACAGACACAAGAGTGCACGTGTGTGCATGTACACACACTTGAACACACCCGCACAATTTGAAAGAGAAATCACTGACTAATTCATAAGATACTTCCAAGGTCTTTTTTAAATTAAGGAGAACGGTTGGTTTAATTCAATTAAAATGTAGGAAGGGCCACTTAAAGATGACGGGAAGAAGGTTCAGCTTCACTAAGTGAGTGCGGTTTTCAGGAATGTGCGGGGGGTCTCAGACCCTCTGGAGGTCCAAGGAGTTTTCAAGTGCATGGACTTCTATCTCCTCAGATGAAGTCCCCTTAAACCTCACCCCAAAACCCAGGATCCTTCAAGGTTTAGGCCCACACACACCTGGAGCACCAGGGCAGATTAAGACCAGATTAAGATAAAGTTACCCCTTCTTCGGCTGCTATGTCATTCAAACCCCTGGCCTCTACGGCCACTGGATAGAAGGACACACAAGACAAAAAGGTTTGGTTCCTACACGTGCACACATACGCACACACATGCACACACACACGCACACACAAAGGACTTTCTGGTCATCCTCATAAGCCCTATTAGTCTGCCATAGAGCCTCTCATAGCAGACATCAATCATGGAGGGATTAGTCAATTCCTTCTCTAAATGAGTGGCGAGGGAAACTTCCCTTCAACTCAAAAGCAGGTCTCCTTCTTTCAGAGATTACACAGCGATTTGTTTTCATTTTGTTCCATCTTCATCGTTTTCTGTTTGACTTGCTTTTCATTTCTCTCTCTCTTGCTCTGCATCTCCCTCGTTCTCTCCTGCTTGCAGCTTGTGAGGTAATCCTTGGCAGATAAAACTAAGGAGGACTTACCAAAGGCAGATTACAAGCGGCGCTTTGCGGAAGGCCCTTTTACACCAGTCGGCGCGGGTATTGAAGAGAGTGAGCTCTTCGCAGTGCTTAACTTGTGAACTCGACATGCACCCAACAGAGGAAGAGGTGGAAAAATGATAGCCGCATTACAGTAACTGGATCAAAATATATCCCTCACAACACACACAAGACAGCACGTTATTACACACAACAAACACACACACTTGTCACTTCATGGCTACCAGTGAGTAAAACTGAAATGGGAAGGGTGTGTAATATTAATATTTTTGTTTGTCTACTTGAAATGATTAAACGTGTAAATGCCTGGTGCCCCGTGAGACTTCAGGATTAAAACTGTGCCTCAAACATGGCTCGAACTGTTCACCACCACTGGATCTCATTTAATTGATGCAAACATATTTAGTGATGATTTAAACAAACAGCCAAAAGTATACGTATTAAATATTTCCTTAAACTTCTGAGACTGCAGACCGTACAGAGGTTGGTATCGTCTTCTACCTTTCCACTAACTTGATGACAGCGATGCCCTGCATCTTGAAGCAACAACAGGAAGCCCGATGATTGGACCTACACCGACTGAGAGAAGAAACTGGGTCTCCTTTCTCCCACAAGATCCAATGACAGACCACTCAGAGACGGCAAAAAAAAGTTTGGGGAGGGGTCCACGCTGAGAAAAGGTAGACACTGAAAGGTAATTTAGCCTTACTCCTCTCGAGGATTATTCTCCTAATATTACACAGCTTATGGAAAGGCCAGCGTGGCCAAAGGGAGCCACTGAGGCTTCAATGCTTTGGTCTCAGAGACGGACCGCAATGCCCATTTCCTTGCTCATAGCGATGCCAAGTTCTGAAATTTAAGAAACACAAAACACTCTCCTGATCTTTTACTTTTAACCCAGTGGTTCTCAAACTGTGGGGCATAGAGCCACTTCAGGTGGAGTGTGGACAACTCTTACCACAAGAGTTTACTGACACCATCTTGCAGAGCTTTACATGTCAGAAAAATTAACCTAGATGGAAGTGTGCTTTAAATGAACAACAGTCAACAAGGCATTTAGTTTAGCATTTAAGCTCCAACTATAACGAAGGAGGCTTTTAAATCTACAGTAGCTGCTTAAAAACATCGTACCCAGTCCACTTTCTTTATGTCCTCCATCTGAGTTTCTTTGTGTAAAGGTCTGCAAAACTTATCAGAGAAGATGAATTAACTTTGGACTGGATGTAATGATAACAAGACGAGAGACCTTGCAACGGGCAAAGATCAGAAGACAAGAGATGACTGTCCTTGTCTCTTGGGCTCCCCTCTGTCCTCCAAAAACATCCCTCAGTCGTCACAGTAACCTCAGAAACACTCCACAGCACGGATGTGGTCCTCTCCTGCCGCGAACCTCGGTGAAAGCTAATTAAGAAATATCGCAGCCTTCTGCGAACTCAATTAAATAATGTTAATTTATTCTAATTTCAATTTGGAGGTAGTCTGAACAGGAGGAGGGGCTGTGAAAACATGTGGGAGAGGAAGGAGAGCTCTGGCCTCTTCCTTCCCCCCAGCACAGGAGCTCTCACAACCTGCAAAACTCTATTTAATTTGATCCCTTCGACTAACGTGGGTAATCACTGAAGCCCTTCAAATGAAGGGGAGAAAGAAAACATTCCTCTAGTGTCTAATGTGAGTGTGCTTGTAACAAAAATTAATAAAGGGAAAAGTGGTAAAGATTTCATGTAAGATTATGCTTGAAATATTACTCGACATACAAAGAAATAGGTGATATTCACACAGTATACAGTTAAGGAACAGCCTAAAAAAAGCTTTTGAAAAGCAAACGCACACCAGTTCCAGGATGTAATGTATTGACAGATAAACCACAAAGTTGAAAATTCCTTACTGTTTCCAAGATTCTTTGGCAAATATTAAGATAACACAGAACTTTTTCTTTCAAACTTCTGCCCACGCGCATAATCCAACCTCCAACTTTTCTTTATATGAAAATAAGGCAAATAAGTCACGAAGCGGAAACTTGATGAAAATCCAAAGATCAGAGCATCTAAGTGTAGAGCGCTCTGACTACAGAATAGAGATGGAGATGAAACAAAAGGAGGAGCAGAGGATCACTGAGTTACAGCGAGGGAAAAGAGATGGACTGAATCAGACCAGACAGAGCTCACAGCCCGCCCAACAGGAACTCCCTCTGTTCATTTAAATTAATCCCACAGATGTTTTCATCCTTCCAGCTCCTTCACAGATGCTACACTTTAAACTTGACGCACTTCAGGATCTCTAGACGGGACAATGGAATCACATATTGGTATGGGAGCTGTGAAGCATCTAAAGCCCCTTTCAGACATGCTCTCCTTTCCATTATTTTCACGATATCTTAATGCGTCGGCTTCATGTGTCAAAGAACAAGCCCGGTCACTTCTCTGTCAAACTCGCAACAGCCATCTAAGCATTCGGACCTAATGACAAGTGCATATAAACTTTCAACATGGTAAAAACCGGACTCATGTGCAGTCATATCTACAACTTTACAACTGTGTATACATGACATGTTGGTCTTTCTGTCTGGACATCATAAGACATTCTGGATGAAGTTTCAGTTACGACACAGTATACACGATAAAATGATCTGCGGTCATTTAAGACGCCCATGGTTTTGGCCACAATCAAGCTATTATAATGTAGTCTGAATCTGGCATCAATAACAACGGTGCAGAGACAAACACTGAGAAGTGTAGCTACATTTCAAGTACTTTCTTTCTACAAGCCTTATTCACCGATTCCTAGAAGCACCTTTTAAGCTAAAATTCACACATTAACACTTTGATAGGAGCATTAAGGTTTCAGTATCTTGCCCAGCAATACTTCAGCATGCAGACTAGAGGAGCCTGGCGTCAAACCATTGACCTTCTCATTGACAGATGTCCCACTGTATCTCCTGAGCCACCGCTGCCAAGGTATGACCTACCTTCACATTTCCTCAAACACAAACATCACCCGAAGTAAGGCACCTTTAATTGATCATTGAGGCAAAGGCCTCCTTTTTCAATTATGTTTAAAAATACATACTCAAAGTCCTAATATATTGTTCAGAAAGGTGCTATCTGCATATCCTCTTCAGTATATAGCAGGGTTTTGTTGGGACCTACTGTCCACCAGTCATCATGAGCAACAAAACAAAAGCTTCTGAAACCTCTGTAGATGCTGCATTTACATCTGAATCTACATAAGAACTTGAGTTAGTGCCAGCCCATGTGTTTCACTGGCAAAAATCCAGAGCACCGAGCTCATATTATTCTTAACGTAAATCCAATCAATATGTGTAATACCTGTGTATAGAAAAAGTGGGCGCACACCATATGTCATGTAGATGTCCTGATTTTCCACAGGCTGGCACTGAAGTGGCTGGTTTTAATGCAATGACAAGGAGGATGAGATTGCATCCAAGAAAACGTTTAATCCTAAATCTGTTGGAGTGAATGCAAACATCTTTCTCCATGACTGTAGTTGCCTTGTATTTTCTTGTTAGAACTCTTGCTTGGTTTTTACAGGTTTATGAAATATCTTCACCGAAGCATTGCTCGAGGCGCTGACCCTTAAACTCGTTTTCTATTTGTTGAGTGACCAGCCATTTAAAGCTTGTTCCTCTGCTGCAGCGAATAAATGTGTTAAATGTAATGGTGAAACGAGACAAGCTAATCTCTTTCGGTTACCAAAGACAAGATTTCATTTAAAAAGAAGAAAAAAGAAAAACTCATACTAACCCTTCAGGGCAGGTTTGTAAATGTAGAACTGAATATGGTGGGGCTTTCTGGATATCAATTTCTATTCACATTGTGAGATTAAACTGAATTCTGTGTGTGTGTTTATCTCAGCCCTACATACAATTTGCCCACATTGGTAAAATAAATATGAATGAAGAGTAGACGCCTTATATGGGAGAGGCGGAGGTTAGCTGTGTTTTGAGGGAAGGTTATAACTGCCCGAGTACATATTCACAGAACTGAGCCTTGGGCACACTGGAAACTATAAGAACAGATACATGCATACATTTACACTCTGTGCACGTTCCTAGCGTTATGATGTGTTGGTTTTGTCGTGGCCTCTCATAGTGAGGATGTCTCCTCTTAATCCTCCCTGACTTCATACATTCAAAGGTCATCTCACAGCCCATGTGTAGGCTGTGGTGTGTACCATGGTGCTGGGTGTGAATAAGAGGGGAAAAAAACCCTATTCACACTAGCTGTATATGCCAACAAACCCTGTAGGCCTATCCTTGTTTACTGTGAACATCCCATCTCTCTCGCGCTCTCTCTCCACAATTCCCTGGAAATGTTCCCTCTCTTTTCTGCCGTCTTATAACCCTTCACTATCCTCAGCATATTCTTCATTTCACCCCTCCTCTTCAGTCACAATTCATTCTCTAAACCCCACCTTGCCCCCTCCACACCAAGCTCCAGAGGCAGGGGCATCTCTTGGCGAAGTGTGGCCCACCACAGGCCACTGGCTTTGGGTAATTAAAGTGGTTTAGGCCCCCTCACCCATGGTCACAGGCAACTGCAGCTGGGTGATAAAGGCACTGTGCCATAATTACATGGACGGCCAGCATCACCGCCCAGCTACACTAAAACAGTCAGCTAGCCAGCTGCATGGGGAGGAGGGACCTGTGTGTGTCTATGTGTGTGTATGACTAACTGTACTGTGTTTGCGTGTATGTGTGTGCATGGGCACAGGGGGTCAACACCCCCTTGTGATCGCTCTGCTGTAGTTAAGCCCCCTGTGTTTAAGCCCTACACAGGCTCATTGAGCCCCTACACACACACACACACACACACACACACACACACACACACTCACAATTTTAACCCCCACTCATCCCCACACCCCCAGCCAATCATTCCCCACCAGTGGTCTGACTCCTGCCGTGAGTGTGTGTGACCATCAGCCATTTAATTAGACCCAGCCATGATTTACCTAATTTAAATAAATAAATAAACATATGAAAACACCCCAATAAACAAATACCTATATTCAAATGAGGAGCTGGGGAGTTTCATGAGCATAAAGAATGGTGCAGGAGATGAGACTGTGCAGGCGGAAAAAAAGCTAATGTAAGGACCACTGGATGTGGACACACTACTGCGAACACACACATACACACACAACACACTCAAAATGCTTCAACTCACTCACTTATAATAAAACATACTGCACGGACGAGCTAGAGTGAATGACAGGAAGTAGACATGAGCTGAGATCTGTTGAATTTTGGGGTTCAAGCTCAGAGATTTGAATTAAATGTAATTAAATGAACTTAAGAGTCTGCGAGGCCGACAAGTAGTTGATGAGATCAAAGTTAAAATCAAAATCTTAAATTGCTTTATTCTAAAAGGTATATTTCTCACAATAGAAAGTAATGATACGCTGCAGACACAGCCACAGTGCATTTCTTTCTGTATTTTTCACATGCATCACATGGGGATAAATCAAGTTTTTTACATTCCAGCAAGGACTGCGTACCTTGGGGGAAGAGGAGGCCAGCTCTCTCCCTATCATTGCTGCCACTGGGCTGGGCCCGACGGGCTGGGCTCTCTCCCCATCAGGGCCAGATGTGGGTTTGTGGGGTGGTAAACTGGGGCCGAGCCCAGGGCTAGTGCCCGGGGGTGGGGGAGCTCTCCTCTTCTGGCTGCTGGCCACATCAGGTGAGGGGCCACCAGCATCCTGCTGCACAGGGCTCGATGTCCTTGGCTCGTAGAATGGGTTGGATCTGGGAAAAAAAGGGAAAAGAGAGATTGGTGTAATTTATCCATCGAATTTGTAAAAAGAATGAGCTGTAAAACAGTATTTCACTAGGCTGGAGCTTATTCAGAACAGCAGAGCTACACTGTTTTTGATGATCCTACAGAAATGATTTAAAATATTCATACTTATATATATATATATAAAGTCTTAAATATTACAGTTATATCCCGACTCGCACTTTAAGATCCTCCTGATCTTAAAAATAAATTTAAAAAGCTAAACCAACAGACACAATATTCTTCAACGAGCAGAACTGGGGATACTGGAGGGTGGAGGATAGCGCTGCTGGAGATTTTTTCCTGTTAAAAGGGGATTTCTTCCTCCCCACTGTTGCTTACATGGCATACTGTGATCTTGGGATTTTTTTCTCTATTATTGCAAGATCTTTACCTTGCAAAATAAAGTGCCTTGGGGTCGTTGTTGTGTTGTTGTGAATTGGCACTATATAAATAAATCTGAATTGAATTGGAAAAAAAGCACTGATAATGGCCACACTAACTGTTCAGCCACATTTAGAGCAGCTATAAAATCTTCCTATTCTCATTTTTAAATACAAGTTTATAATATTTTCTTTTTTGTTTTCTTGTCCATTTTTGAATTTTAATGTGTTAGTGACTTTATTGTTTTTTTCTCGTGTTTTTAATGTGCTCTTCTCCCTATGAAGTCCTTTAAACCTTTACATGTGATTCAGGGCTATACAATAAAACTAAATTTCCTGACTTACAGCAGCAACACAAGCATAAAAGGCTCCAAAATGCCAATAAAGTTAACATAAACCATCTCAAAGACAGACATATAAGACAGAGGTGGGACCAAGTCATTGTTTTGCAAGTCTCAAGTAAGTCTCAAGTCTTTATCCTCAAGTCTCAAGTCAAGTCTCAAGTAATGTCAGGCAAGTCAGAGTCGAGTCTCAAGTCACTGGTGTAAAAGTCCGAGTCAAGTCACAAGTCTGAAACTTTGAATTTCAAGTCCTTTCGAGTCTTTAAAAAAAAAAAAATGAAAAAATAATGTTGCAGTTATATGCTAAATGTAAATATTAGACCATGTAATTTTAAAATCTGTGTTTTTCTCAACACATGACAAAATAGTGAACTTAGAAAATATACACAAATTGTGAAATTGCACCTCTATAAAATGCAGCTCAATTAAAGCTAGCTCCAAGAATAATTTTCACCGACAGTTCTGAGATAAGCTGCATGTTATTCTTGGATGCGGTTGTAGGACCAGCTTTAAAATCACATGACAAAAATATACACATTAAAAAAAACTGTATCACCAACGTAGCCTGGACAACATTTGCTAGTTAGATGAAGTCAGCTATCTCATCTTAGCATATTTATATGCATATTTATAATCATACAGTTCTTGGAGTGAGTGCACACACTCATGAAGTTTAGTAACTTCAGGTCACTGCAACAAGCCCAGGTACAGTTTACCGACGGATGGGTGCAGGACCTTGAAATGCACCGTGTAGAAAGTAAAGACCATCGTACCTATCATAAGTTTACCAGTCTCACAAATCGTCGTCATAAATACACATTCGTTAACCGTTTATTAATAGGACCTTTGAGCTCAACGGTAATTAATTAGTAGTGGAAATAATTTCTGGTACGCGTTACAGAAATGTAGCAGTGACAATAATATTGTATGCTGTAATCGTACTGGGCAATTAGTGATACAAAACAACTGTTTTATCCTGTGAATAAAAGTGTATGTTTTTGTCAATGTACCATAATAACAGAAGCGAAACGCAATATTGTGTCAGGACAATTCACTATTTATGCACAATAAATAAAGGAGCATAGCGCGACAATTTCTGTTCAGCGCCAGACTTGCTTGTAACCTATATCACCAATTATGTTATGAAAATGACGTATTAACTACTAAAAAACACTGACCTTCGTGTAAATGCTTGGAGCAGACTAACCTGTGAGCTGGAGGGTTCTGGGACGTTATATTTGATCTTTGAATGGCTGCAATCCAGACCATCCATCGCGTCTTTGTTACTTCGGAAACATGGCTTGAACAATTTCTCTTCAACGACATAATCCGATAACAACCGATCTCTTTACCCGTCGGCTTCCCGTGGCTGTCATGCGACCGGCTATTGCAGTTAATAATACAACGGCTTCTTGACATTTTTGTGTTTCTTTTTATCGCTGTATAACTGATTTTAATTGAAAGCCTGCGTGCGCTAGTACCGCTTGCCACGAGTTCCCAGAATCCTTTGCGGTTCTACCCGTGAATGACGTCACATTTTCAATCTCTATATAATATGCATGTTAAATTTTATATTTGGGGTAAAATATCAAGTCTTTTCAAGTAAACCGGTTCAAGTCCAATTCAAGTCCCAAGTCATTGGTGTAAAAGTCCAAGTCAAGTCACAAGTCTTAGAACATTTTTTCAAGTCAAGTCTAAAGTCATAAAATTAATGACTCGAGTCTGACTCGAGTCCAAGTCATGTGACTCGAGTCCACACCTCTGATATAAGCTATATAAGATATAAAACCTAATTTTTTATCTTGTAAAATTAGGTTGTCGAATACAAGAAAACATTAGAAAATATGTATATATTTTGCCTAATCATTAAACATTTTGTTTATAATGACCTATAATAACCATTAGGACCTTTTAAAGACATCCTAGGATCTAACTATAAATTCATTAATAGGGAAACAAAGGTATGGTGCAGCACAATGAACAGCACACAGAAAGTGGTAAGTTAATAGAAGATGCAGGTGCACTGAGGTCAGGACTGTGTGACCTCATATCCTCACTACCCAAGGTGGACTACTGACAGACAGGCCAGAGCACGACTGACTACATTACACACACGCACAAGCACTCACCAAAACACACACGCATACACATACCACAGTGTTATCAATACACAGGCATGCTGGTGGCAATGAAAGCAGGGGCACGGCCTTAAGACATTCACTCAACATGCAACAAGCAGTCCTAAACAAACAAGAGAATTGGATGGAGGAGGAGGAGGGGGTGAGAGGAAAAACTGATTGACTGGGTATCTGTGAAAGAGAAGGTTGGAGGTACTCAGTGTCCTACTGCAAAGTGATAGAAGGGGGAAAAAAGGAGGGAAGTGAAGAAAAGAAAAGGAGGCAGGTCTATAGAAAAGCTCTAACAGACCATCGCTGGCTAAAAGACATGTGAAAGGGCTGCAGTCAAAACACTGCGCTGCCCTCTTGAACTTTCTATTCTGCAGTGAGCTGCTCCTGATGTAAGAGACAGAGAAAAAGAAACACACCAGTCAATTCCTGTCTGTCTTTGGACAGCTGAGAGGAGTGAAACCTACGCCTGTCTGTGTGACGGCTTCGCTCAGTGGCAAAAAGGGGTTTACATTGACAATTTGGGCACGGCTGCTCTTGTGGAGATGGTCACACACTATTGGTGAAACGGTTCACTGATGGGAACACTTCAGAAGGATCCCCACATCAGTGTGAAGCTAAGATTCAACCCCTAAAGGTTGGCAACCTTTACTATCACAAGATAAAGTCTATATTGAGCTTTTAGAGAAGGTGACACAGCCTATTAAGTATAAAATAGCCTAACATTTCAGTAAAAACTGAGATTCACACATACACAACAAGCTACCTTTTTATGCTGCGTTCAATGACTAAATTTTTTCTTGTTCATTTATTTAATTTCAGGAAGTTCCACTGAGATTAAATATTTATAAGTAAGGGTTGCACAACACAGCCACCAAACTTAACTAAAATGAAAAATTTTAAAAATGCAGCATATACCAAAAAAAGTAAACAAATAACCAAAAAAACGCCTCCGTTGCCACATTCATCATATCTTTAAATTCAACAACAGATAGAAGCATCTTTATATTTTCTTCTTTACAAAGTAGCTGACAGCACTGATGAACCGAAATGATGCGGAACAGGAACAAGGAAGAGGGAATGGAAGGGTGGGGAGCAAGCGTAAAGGAGCTCCAAGGTGAAATAAAAATGAGCAGAGTCTACGAGGAAGTGAAGGAGAAAGAGGGAAAGTATGGGGCAACAAGTTGATGGGAGGGAGAGGATGGGGAGGACGGGTGGAAGACTGAAGAGGGAGACAAGGTTAAAGAATGCAGTGAAACAACAGGGCCCTTGTTCCTGTTGAAAGAGCTGCCTCGTCACTTTGCCCTGTTTGGAAGGGGGGAGCTGTGCCTACAAGTGCTCCTCTAGAAGGAGGGGGAGCTGCAGGACTCGGGCTGCCAGCAGTAATCGAGAACGTAACAGAGCGCTTTAAGTATCGCTACTTATGAAGAAAAGTGCAATTCCTCCAATGGCCACTTGAAGCTAGTGATCTGAAACCCTTAAATCTACATGCTTTCTATTTGCCACCAGGGGGCGACTCTTCTGACTGCACAACGATTTTCTGCGGTGTAAAAGTCTATGGGAAAATGGCCCTATAGTCACTTTTTCAGCACAGTAGACACTTTCCCAGTCAGTTTATAAGCTCAATCACTGGTCTCGGGTCAATAAAACAATAAAACATGACACTTTAAAAAAAGAAAAATAGCACAGGATAAGGTGCATGCTCTTTACTTAACAGCATGTTCACGCCTCATAATTCAAAGTTACTGTGTCATCAAATGCAAAAAAACCCCCCAAAAAAACAAAAAACAAACACCATTGTTTGAAACAATTCATTGGACATTGAAACAATTGTCCAATGAATAACAAAATCTTACTTGTCGAGCTCCTCCTCGTTGTGAGAAGTGTCCGCATACAGGTACTTGCTCATGTCAACGGGCCGGACACCTTTCCTCTGCCTGGGTTTGGGAGGTTCTGGATCTGGCTGAGGGTCTGTGTCCTGGTCAGGCTCATCAAAGGGGTTCCCCGGACATGCTTGTGTCTCTGGCTCATCTGGCTCGTTGAACGGATTTGAGTCGTCGTGGTCATAAAAGGAACTGTCGTCAGCCCGCGGTCGTAGGACCGGCTGGGCAGGGGGCTCTGACAGAGGACAGAAAGCATTGACAGCATGTATAAATCATGTTACTCCTAGACTTGACATGAGCTTTGGTAGCTTGTGATCTCAGTATGTTGAAGAGATAGACAGCAGAGAGAAACAAAATAAATGTGCCTTAACCTCCTAAGACTGGAACTCTTTCATGGCATACATTTTTATTTCTCTTTGCTATTTGGGCTGATTGGGACCTGATGAATGTAAAAACAAAGAATTATCTTTTTACCTGATGTAGTTTCTGAGAAGAGGATATCAGGCCCTTGTACAGTAAAATTTAGTATTGTGGTCTAGACAACCCAAAATGTGATGTCCACATATGTGGATGCCAGCTCCTAGAAGGTTAACTGCCTATTTGACTTTTCATAAATTGTGTGGATAATATTTAGTTTATTTCAACATTTTAAGGATCCAGGTTCCCTGTGTGGGCTCCTGGGTGGTGCCTGCACATATGCTTCATGCTGCCTTCACTGCCAACATAAGACAACCAAATCCTACACACAGCCACTATTGAATTAAAACAGCAACTGCATCGTCCCCAAAATAAGTAAACCTTTGTTGAAGATGATAAGGACATTAAAGGACACATGTACATACGTAAAAATATGCACTTGAGAAAGTAAAATCCAGGATTTAAGGCTGAAGATCAAAGACATCTTAAGTAAGCAAATAGGCAGCAAAGGTGTGCTTTTATGTATGTGAGAGCGTGACACTCAAAAACAAATACCTGTCCACTCAGGTGGTCAGACAAAAATATTGGTTTAGGTGTCTGACTGAAAGCATTGAAGCCTGATACAGTTGCAGAGGATTATACACATTCATGGTATCTGCACATCAGAACCTTAAAGCCACACTGCTCATCATCCCAAAGACTTTTCCCAAAGCAACACCAAGAAGATCGCAACCAAAGCCAGGCACGTTTTACAAGTTTTTACAATTATTATATATTAAAATGAAGTTGAGTGCATTTTCTTCAGAAGCTGGCAGAGCTGCACATACCTTCCTCATCAGGATCATCAAATGGGTTGAGATGGTTGGGATGAAGGTCGACATCGGGCTCATCAAAAGGATTGTTGTTCATGGCGGGAGCCATATCCTGATCCTCGTCTTCCAGGAAGTTCAGCTTATTAATCAGCTCTGTTGCCAAAGAGTTCAATAAAAAGTTATTTTAAATTAAACTACAGAGTCAAAACAGCTACACAACAAAATGCAATGAACAAACAGCCACAAAGCCAAATGCACCAAAATCTGCACTTCGGAGTGAACCATTCAGTCTTGGATAAGAAATCCCGCTTGCTGGGGAGCACTGCCTAAACTCCTTTGTTCCTCAACCATTTCATCCTTCTTCAGAGCATATACAACAGTGGCATTCTGGGAAATTTTGTGTGGTATGGAGGGTTACTGTGGGAGACTGTGGCGAAAGCATGGTGTTGCTATGGAGTTCCCAGCTGGAGGGGGTACTTGTGTACTTTATCTTCACTATACTCACTGTAGTTCAATCGCATGCTGCCAGGGTGTGGGTCAGTTTGAAAAGAGTGTAAATGTGCCTGAGGTAGATGCCAAGAAATGTTGCTGAGAAACATGAAAATCTGAACTAGTATAAAGAAAAACTGTGCTGTGAGCTACGTGTCCTGGGTCTATATGTAGTGTGGCTATGTGAAGTGGTGATGGCTGATAAGAGGAACAGCACTTAACTCACAACATTCATGGCCAATTTTAGGCCATGACAAGTGCACATGTCCAAGAGTGTGTTTAAATCTGTGAGAGGGTTTGTGACTACTCCTATCCAAAGAGAAGAATGTTGGAAGACCCCAAATAAACTCAGAAAACCTTGAGAGTACAAAGCTATGTTTGTTGTATATTACTGTTAGCCAACAGGATGTAATTTCCAGTTGAACCAGTGACTGGAGTTATTTGCCCAGAGGAGAAAGGGAAAGCTTTCGCATAAAGCCCTTATTTATGCGATTTTTAATAAGATGAAAAAGTTTTACAACTGTGCCCTTGCAAAAAAGAAAAACAAAACACTTTATTTAAATTTAGCCAAGGTGTGAAACATCACTGGTGGTATGACCCAGGGGCCACTGAACCTGACTTAGAAGTGCAAAAGGAGACGAGCATGTAGGGGAAAGCGGCCAAATTTAAATTAACTATTCTACTTTTATAGACAGATTGGTCGGACTTTTAAAAAAACATTTTTTTTTATCTAGCTTAAGATCACGTGAGAATATCATAGGCTAAATATTCTCAATTTAAAATAAATATACTTAATTCTATTTTGAAAACACAAATATTGCTTTGACCTGAAAGAGGAAAAAGGGTCTCTTTCTTTTCTTTTCTTTTTACCTGGTTTGGTTCACTACCAATTGCAGTAAAAGAGTGGGAAAGGTCACATTGTCAAATAAGAGAAACAATAGGAACCAAAAGGATGAACACCAACTGATGTGTTCACAACACCACGTACTGCACGTCACCACATGATTGAAGATAAATCGTACCACACAACACGACTACAATACCAATGTCACGAAGGATCAAGGGATAAGGGAGGGTAGAGCCAAAGAGAGAGGAAGAGGGGGAGACAGAACATTATGGGAGGAAAAATAAAAAATAAATAAATATGTAGATATAAACCGTGACACTGAGGGGTAGGAAGAGGCAACACAATGCTCACAAGACAATAAAAGAAGAATCGTGGGATGAAAAGGGGTGAAAGAAAGGTGAAAAAAGACCTTGGGAGGAAGCAGCAGGCTTAGCTGTTGCTTTGCGTGCTCGCTTGGGAACACCACCATCATCATCATCATCCCCATGTAAGCAGCTGAGGGCATTCAACTGGTTTACTATCTCTGCAAACGACAGGTCCATACAGGAAGGGAGGGAGGAAGAAAAGCAGTGAACAAGGCAAAAATAACACACACCATCCAGAATGTCCACACACATCCACACCGCACATTACACTGCACAATAACTGAGTGCAGACTGTTGGTTTGGTTTATATTATCATCAGTTCTATCACTAACAAGTCTGCAAGTACAAACAGATTAGTAAAGAGGAACACTAGTGTGAATGTGCATGCTTTAGTTAGTAATAGTGCTGCGATCAACCATTTAGCTGGTAAGGTCTACACTATAAAGTTCACAACTTTATAGTATTAACAGCCAAATGCAGTGTTTCCCACACCAACTTTACCTGGGCAGGTCACCTCAATCAAGTATATTTATGACTGCCTGTTAATGATAAATAGCTAGCTCGTCCTGTCTTGTGCTGCTCAATTTTTGCTGGGCAACTAGTTGTTTGCTACGTTTCATATCAGTAGCAATATCCAGGTCCAAACACTCCTTCAGTTCCCAAAAACAAACAAAGCTCTGGGACATTACTGAAAGTTTAAAACAGTCCAGATTTGTCCTGATACTAAGCTTAATCTCAACGCCAGAATATGTTCTGAAGGGTTAAAAGTTTTTTAGGGGGTCGGATCCAAAAACAAGAATTGAAGCACTGCAGCACATTAAAAAGGACAGAGCCTCGTTCAACGCTGGACCGGGAAAGAGCATCATTATATCATCACCGAACAAGCAGACTGTGGTGTTCCCATAGACTCTCTGTAAAGTGTACACTTGAAGGTGGATATCATTCAGCCATTTCTACAGTCTCTTCTCCTGGGGTTGAACATGCTCTACCCTGTGTCTTAGACTCCAGCAGGTCTAAGTAAGAAAGTCTTTCTTTCTCACTGTAACCAGAGCTGGCAGCATATGGAGAACTGGTTCATGTACCAACATGTCAAACTCCTGAAGGCTCCAGAGCAGAACAACAACTGTCATCACTCACTGCCATCCAAGATGTGGAAGACGTTTATCCCCAGGAGTAGAGACTCACTATTGCTCAGTTATAAAATATTTGCAGAGGAAACCGTGTTCTGTGGGAAACACTGCATCAGCACTGCAGTGCTAAATGCATGCACAGAGCCAAAAGCTAAAAAGAAAAAAACTTTATCTACTTTAAAATAACATTTCTGACATGCCTCCAGAGCTTCAGGTTCCAGACTGATAAATAAAGAGGTAATACTGAACAATGACTAACAACCCTATATAAACACAGAGTTTTATTGAGGTTTCATAATTTACATACAGCATATAAAAAGACAAAAGAGAACATGTGTTTTACAGCGTATGCATTGGTTAGCCTAGTGTTAGTATTGCTGGGGCTGCTTGCTGGCTTGCTCTGGAGGTACCATTCAGGCAAGAATATGACAGCAGCGAGTTTTGGCAGCCCGGCCCATCCTTTGATTCAGAGATGTGTGCTAGTGAAGCGTAGCTGTGGGCGCTCAATGCATATACATATAAATGAGATGAAGAGCATGAAAAAGAAAGGAGAGAAAAAATGAAGCTTAACATGAAGAGGTGGCGCTTTGAAAAGTTGGATTAAGCAAAGCAGGAAGCAGCGCGGCCCGTACATGCGACCGTAGAATGAATCATGTATGTAAGGAAGGAGCCAAGCCACCGTCAGTCTGCCAGTGCAACCAATACAAGACGAGGGGAACGAGGGGTAACAAGGATGTGGGAAAGTCAAAGCAACAGAAAACGCCCTGAAGCAGACAATACACGGCAAATAAAGCTCATGAATTTACAAACTCTCACTTTTTTTATTTGTGGAAAAACACACACACACACACACACACACACACACACACACACACACACACACACACACACACACACACACACACACAAGCATAAATTGGGGAAAACAAAGAAACCAAGAAGCAAAGTAAATGCCCCAAATGAAGCCTGGGTCCCGCGCTTATTCTTCAGGAAGTCTGGGAAATTTCGGGCGTTTTGGGGATTTTGATCAAATGACCAAAAGCAACTTCAATGACTTTCAGCAGATAAATCTTTGATCTTACAAAGCAAAATAAAAAAGTGCTCCTCCAGTGTTTTACCTGTGATCTTAGCAGCTTTCTCCTCCTGGTTGACCCTGTTCTCCTCATCCTCCTCATTCTCCTCCTCAAAGTCATCCAGGTTGCCAATGTCCGCCTGTTTCATGCTCATCAGGCTGGCCAGGCTCTGCATGTCCTCATCACTGGACCCCACCAGCCCCAAAAAAAACCAAGAACCAAAACAATGTATACACATAGATAGAGAAATACATGCAGCTGAAAAACATCAAGACAGATAGGACAATTTAACCTACACACCCCACATACATTTAAAATCCATCTCTTTCAATCATTTCTTCACTCCAGACGACCATTTTTACACCTAAAACTTTAACACCCCTCCCTCACATTTTAAAGCTTCTTTAAAGCTTGGTTTTGACTCCAGCCTCTGCCCCACTGATGCATTTCTACATCATTTCTTGTATTTTATGTAGTCCTCTGTGCGCCCCCCTCCCCACAGTCCCTCGATACCACCGCTCCATCATAATCGCTGTATTCTCCTCTCTGTTCTTTGTGTTTGGTGTTTCCCAGGCCCATGGGCTCATTTGAACTGCTGTGATGGAGTTTGTTTGTGTGTGGTCGACATCATTCCCCGAAGGGTTAACAAGGGTTACGCGCCATCGACCCGCCATCCGCGACACAACAAAGGCCTCGCCGCTTTGCTCATGCTCAGTGTATATGTGTTTGTGTGTGTGGGGAGGGGTATCTTTAAATGAAAGTTGCTGCCATCAAATTAAAATGAATAACAAACAGAAAACACTGACTGAAAGCATGTCTTCAAATGAAAGATGGTTCAATATCTTAAAATGATTGACAAGTGTCTGTGTGTGTGTGTGTGTCTGTATGTACCTATAATTTAAACTGATAAATGGAACAAAAAGCAAAATTTCACCCTCTAACAGATTAACAAAGAAAATTTAGATTTTCAGTCACCTCTGGTTAGAAGTGACATAAAAAGGGTATTAGCTAGACTTTTATACCAAGCATGTGTTACTGGTCTGCAAAGGGTAACACAAATTACTCTCTTACTCACAGCAGGGATTATCAACAGCTTTACTTGTCCTCTTTGCTGCAAACTTGGCAACTTTATTACTTTTAAAAAAAATATCCTTTCATACCCTTCAGTGGATAAAAGTCTCTTCATTACTAGACTCTAAATTAGAGCCTAATGAAGCCAGACTGTCCAAAATTAATTGTGACCAATGTGAAAGAGTCATGTGGATATCTGTGGCTCCAATCAGTCACTAGTGTGAGACATTCAAAGTTGACTGCTGTAACGGTCTTGTGATTAAAGACAGCAAAATTGAACATGACGATCTCACTATGTGCTTGCTTAAATTACTTTTGAAACATGAAACGACACACTGATTAACTCAACACAAGCAAAGGCAACAGAACAAGGAAGAAGTGAACATGGGTGTTGGGCCCAATTTGATAGGTATTATTCCTACATGCATCAGACTTAATGTTATAACTAGTGAGGGTTACAAACAACTTAGAACACTGCTGAATATCGCAACGTGTAACCACTTCCGAAGGATGTGGGTCATAATATAAGAAAACAAAAACTTACGTGGCCTTCCCCTCGCGGAGGAAAATGCAGGAGAGGGAGAACTGCAGCGTGGCTGACACCACCTTCTTGGACAGCGGCTTAAACTTCAGCTTGACATCTGTCTGTGTGGGCATCGGACTGGCGTATTGTTTCATGTTTATACTGCTAGTGGCCAAGGCCTTCCTCCGCCCTGATGGAGACTCCTGTGGACAGACAGAATTTAAGAAAGAAAGAAAAAAGAGGTTGAGTTTAATTGTTTTTTTTATTGTTTTGAAACTTTCATAAAGTGCTGGGAGAGGGTTAAACTGATGGCCCATCACAGTGTCAGGTTTATATAAATCCAGAAGAAGCTAGAAGTGGGTCCCTCCTGAATTCCTCATTGTGAATTCTGCTGTAAAATCCCTCCTGATATTTCCTATCAAAGGTCCGCGCTGAAGCCATTTTTGCTGTACTTCTTTTCAGAGATGGGCTCTGGGCCAGGGGCTAGCAGTCAAATTAGAATTTGGGAATATGCCACAGACCAGGTGATAAGAGTTATACAATCAGTGACATGGCCCTGCGCGCGCGCGCGTGTGTGTGTGTGTGTGTGTGTGTGTGTGTGTGTGTGTGTGTGTGTGTGTGTGTGTGTGTGTGTGTGTGTGTGTGTGTGTGTGTGTGTGTGTGTATGCAAGCTGCTCACCAGAGGACCATGTGTTAAAAATAAGAACTGCCGGAAAGCCTTGTCACTGACTGCTAGATATGGAAACTAAACAGTTGGGGATGCTCCAGCCTTTTGTCTGCCCTCCCTCCAACAAAAACTGATGGGTTTTGCCTGCTATGGAAGCACCATGCTGTCAGTGAATATCAGGCTGGTTCACCTCCTTGCTGTGTTGATACCACTGACATACCATGCCCCTCTCGGTTCTCTTGTGCCTCCTCTCTTTTAACTGATTCTGTTTTTGTAATGTGTTTCCTGGTTAAATGTTCTTTTTCCCTATTTGCATGGGAGAAGGCACTGATCTTAGCACCAAAACCAACCTGTCTCACACGTCCCTTCACAGGCCAGCCAGAATGAAAGCAGCAGGCAGCGGTACGGCACATGTTCTCTTTTCTTTTTAAAATGCCTGGTTTCGCCTGCTCTCACTTTTTGTCTCCATTTCACTGCACGGCTGTCTAAAAGCTGCATCCAGCTATACCACAGAAAAATACCTACTTTTCTCAGCTGTGAATCGAGCCCTGAGGATTCATCCTCTCGTGCGCACAATACCGAATAAAGCAAACCAGCAAGCTCCCTTTCACACTACACCAGTCTGAGAGCACATATACATATACACTCTGGCGGATAGGCTAGATAAAGCGATACAAGCTCTTTACATTGCCTGTTTCCTGATGTCTTCACACACAAACACATACACACACACTCCTTGGACGCTATGGCTCTGTGGGGGAAAACTCAATCTCAGCCTTATCGCTGAGGACTGCAGGGTATTCACACACACTCTCACACTCACACACACAGAATTTGTATCAGTACAGAGTGGTAAAGCTTTTGGTAATATAGAGAGAAAATATGTAAGCTCCAAATAGAGATTAAAAGTGTTACAGGCCAACCATACGAGACCCAACATGTGATACTCAAACTGCAAATAACTGTGGCCGGAAATACTGAAGAAGTGGACACAATAAACACTGAAGTAAACAATCCAAGCCTTCACGACCTTATATGAACTTTGCACATGTCAAATTATATTTTACCTATAAGCTAACAAATTTGATAACACATAATAAAACAAATAAGTTGATGCTTGAGACAGACTACTCTGAGGTGAGAGAGCCTTTGTTTTCAGATGACGGTTCTTTTTCAGACAGTTTTGCTGACTCCATCAAAGGGAAACCTCCACTGCAGTGGTCTGGGATGAGAATTGGGATCTCAGCTGGGAAAGAGTGAAGTACTCATTCTGGGTTGGAAATGTGTTTTTAGAGTAGAGGATGAATAAAGAATTGCAGCAGCAGACTGGCAGATGGGTTGGCCTGTACTGGTCTGCTGTGTGAAGAGAAAGCTAAACATATAGTTTAGTCGTTGGTCTTATTTCTGTCCTCAGCTATGGCCAAATAAGCTCTGGTGGTCTCCCAAAAAACAAGGTAATGGATACAAGTGGTATAAATGAGTGTCTGGGCTCAACCTTACACAGATGGTGAAGAGCTGAGTTATTCAGAGCTGCTACTCTTCCAAGTCAAGAGGAGTCAGTTGAGGTGGTTCAGGCGTTTGACTAAGATGCCACCTGGATGCTTCTTAGATGAGGTGTTTTGGGCAAATCCAAAAGAAGGAGACCCTGGGGGCAGAACCAGGACAGGCTGGAGGAGAGGGAGGTCTGCAGATTGCTGCTTAGACTACTGCCTCCGTGACTCTCACCTGGATGGATGATGGGTGGATGCTTGGCCCAATTAAACACAATAACACTTGTAGAAATGTGCAAGAACAAGTGGGAAAAAAAACTGTTGCGAGTTGGCAGTCGTTTTCTGTAATCAGAATACATTAATAAGGGTATAAGTGGGCAAAACGGTCTATAAAAAGGCTATATGAGCGTGGCATTTTCAATTAAACTCAAGATTATCAGTACATTTTAAATGTCTGGCCCTTAATGCCATTGTCATTTCTTGGTGTGGCCTTAAACAGTGTGAAACTAAGTTTGACACTGCTGAGGCTAAAGCAGCTGGCATGTGGTAGCAGTACAGTAGAGCACAGCCAAAGACTGTGTGAACCCAGTTAGTATACATCCTTGCTCAGGAGTGAAAACAGCTGATCTGAATCTGTATCTCTAGCCTCTACTCCACCTTTCCATTTCTCCATCTCCTGTCGATATCCAACACTACATCGCTACGAACCCTCCTATCCTTCCATCTCTCTCCCTCTTTGCCTCCTCCTTAGTACCTCACGCCTCTCTCAGACCAATAAATAAATAAAAACTACAGAAGCAAGGCCTCTTGACATTTCCTCTTGACATTTGAGCCTTGTCGCATTGGCTGGGGAACATAATGACATATCATCGGCACAGTGATTGTCCACAGAGCAGCCCCATCAGGACAGGAAGAAGATGAGGAAATAAAAAATAAAAAAGCACTCTCTTCCCACCTCTTATCTCTCTGCAGATTACACCCTGGCTATTATACTAAGCTAATAGCGCATGCAGATACTTTATGAATGAATTTTCCAAATGCACTAAACACTTAAGAAGAGGGGATTTAGCAAAAAGGAGGATGGGGAGAAAGGGGAGGTGGGGAAAATAGGAAATACTTAAGGATATGCAAATACTCTGACGGAAGAATGGAATAACCATTTCAACAGATTTGAGTAGTGGCAGCAAACAATGGGAATGTGCTCCATTTCCCCAGATGCTACTTGTCAATCAATGTGTGTGTGAGAGAAGGTGATGGTGAGCGGGGAAGTGGAGGGGGTAACTGGGATTAGAGGGACTAGGAGGTTGTGACAATGTGTAAAATGAAAAGGGAGGACAATGTAGAAGTTGAATTTATTACAGAGAGGATAGAACTATCAATATGCTCTTTTCCTGAGCCAGGAAGAGGACTAAATGTGTGTGCAGAGGAAGCACAACAGGAGTAGGAGAAGAAGACGGGCACAGGCAGAGGATGTAGGATGTAAAGGAGGGAGGGGTGATGGCTGCATGCTGCCCCCTAGTTGCATCTTTTTACAACTACAGTGCATCAACAGAAATCAAGGTTAAGCTTCTACTTGGAATCTATTTAACTCAAAAATTCAGGCTCTTCTTAAAATAAATAAATAAATAAATAAGAGCATGCAAACCTGAAACTACCCACAGTGCCTCATCTTTTTTTATAAATTCCAGTAAAGAAGAGTGTATCTGTGTTGGAGCAGACCTCGTCTTAGACTACCAGTCCTGCCTCTCTCCCCCTGGTGCCAGCTGGCCCTGGATCGATCCACAGATGCTCCCCTGGTGGGGGGGCAGGGGTCAGGGCAGGAGGGTGCCCGGGGGTCCTGCTGAATCTCTCTGCCCTAAAATGCCAATGGGACGGGCCGGAGAAAAGCAGGGGTAGGGACCCTTTTGTAAGGGAGGGATGGATTAATTATACTGAGTGCTAAAAAGAAACCTGCCTTCTTTGTTCAGACCTGGTTTGAAACAGACAGTTGGGTAGCGTTAAACCACGTCAAAAAGGCGACGTTCACACTGCAGGTCTTAACGCTCAATTCCGATTTTTTGATCAAATCCAATTTATTTTGTCTGCTTGTTCACACTACAAATAAAATGTGACAGCAAACGTGCTCTAGTGTGAACGCTCAAAGTGGCCCGCATGCGCAAAAGAAGACATCACACACAACGCGCTCTGTTTAGACTCAGAGAAAACAATATTGTTTGACTGATGGCCCTTAATATAAAGACTTCGGACTTTACGTTTTCCAATTTTTGCTTTAAGTTATTTTATTATTTACATAATGGTAAATGGCCTGTATTTATATAGCGCTTTACTAGTCCCTAAGGACCCCAAAGCGCTTTACATATCCAGTCATCCACCCATTCACGCACACATTCACACACTGGTGATGGCAAGCTACGTTGTAGCCACAGCCACCCTGGGGCGCACTGACAGATAATAATGTAAATAACCTAATAATTATCCTTACTGCTGTTTTAGAGGAGCGGTGCTTCAAAGGATAGTTGCAGATTTCTGTCAGAATCTGCAGATTATACAGTACAAATAAAACATTCACGTTGTCTTCCCAATAGTTTCACTAACATCTACACTGGATGGCCAGGAAGTGTTCACGATGTCTTCTCGGGCGCTGATAATTGGCGTCTGTCTTGTGTCAGTGACGTAAAAGATGGATTTAATGCGACATGACCGTTCAAACAGCAGTCGCTTTCTAAAACATCGGATGTGTATCGGATTCAGTACCACATACGAAAGTGACCCAGATCGGATTTGAAAAAATCGGATTTGTGCCGTTCACACTGTCATACCATGATCGGATATGGGTCGCATAGGCTCAAAAAAAATCGGATTTGATGAGCTTTCGCGTGCAGTGTGAACGTGGCCAAAAAGATGTCCAACACACACACTTTCAGCTAATGGCTTTTTAACACAGGTCAACTGACTTTGATTTAAACAAACGTTACATTGAGCCATACATTCACCATCAATTTAAATCTTATTTATTCTTAAAATACACTAATACAATAAAGTATACATTGTATTATTTGTACTCCACTGGTGGCTGATATTGCAGCTTTGATTTAAAAAAAAAAAAAAAGTTTTACATTTTTCATCTGAATTCAATTTAGTTTCAGTTTAGTTTCGAGAGTCTTTACCTGTTTACACTTCATTTTGATGGTTTAACAAGTTCATTTTGATTACATTTAGTGTTGGTTACATTTTCCTTTATTGCTGGCATTTGTCAGGGACAAATTTAAGAGTTGTGAAACTCAAAGCTTCCTCAGGTTGGTTACTCGGTCAAACTCACAGAGATTATAATTAAGGACATTTACTGTATATTCACATATTATTTTCATTAGTTTCATGAATGCAAACATCATGTTTTTTTTCCTGGATATTTAAACTTTGTTATTTTCAAAGTACTGAAGCTTAAAATAAATATAGTTTTGTTCATGAAATGGCCAAAAACAACAGAGACATGTACAGACGGGTAAAACACACACTTATATATGTATATGACAATCGTCTTTACTCTATGTATACACAGTTCTGGAGTATGCCCTTTTCAACCAATCTGCCTATAACTGAAGAGTTTGTGGTGATGTTTAGTATGCTGTTGAGATAGACTGAAGATAAAAACATGGCTTTAGTATTATAACAATAATGAGACGTGATGAATCGCCGGTTTCACATCAAGCAGATGATTATCTGACTTAAGCCTGCTACCACATAAACAAAACAATCCTGACTGAGGTAAAATGGGCAACCTGAGGTCAGCTGAAGTCAGACTTCATGAAGGCAGCACATGATAAAATTCACACGCGTTACATTTTGAAAAGAACTTTTTTCTTTCTCTGTTATTAAATGCAACACTATTGAACCTAAAACTTTAAAAAAAGACAGACTATAAATATTCAACTCCACACAAAACTGTACACTGGCCTTTGCGATTTGCATTCACACGGTTCAGAAACAATAAAAGCCAAACTCAATTTACCCTTTAGAATAACCCTGAGGTATCCCCGATTAGCACCCAAAATCAACTGGCTCTGTCTGAATCGAGCAGTCAGCAGATTGGACGCGGGGGTACAGTGCTATTCCTCTTGCCTCAAGGTCACAGTTATTGGAAATGGAGACATCCAATGTGCTCACATCTCTCTTTGAATCCGCACACAATGGAGTGATTCCTCTGTGTCAATTTGGCCTCCCCTGATAACTGATAAGGCTGCCAGTTTTACATACCACCTATGAATGCTGCACTATAGGCGTTATAGACACACACATCCACACACAGATTAAGACCAATTTATTCATCTGCTACTATTATATGAGAGGATTTATTTTTTTCCCCCCAAGCAGTGTGTATGTGTGTGTATTTTAAAGGCAACAATAGCCATAAAAGGAATGCAATACTATCACTTTGGTTACGTTGAATTACAATAACAATGGTCCTAATAATGGAATGAACTGTGAAAATGGCTTTCATGTGTATTGTCATATGTATATACACTTTGGAAACAGGACCAGAGGAATTTCCCACTGTGGCCCCAAAATTAGATGATCTTTCACTAACCACCACCCCGTCTCGGGTGGCATGAACTACAAAAAACCACCCCAAAATCAAAACTGCAAACAATTGAGTAAAAGTATGGGAAGAAAGTGAGTAAAGAGGGCGATTAGTTACAACAAGAGAGGGATTAAGGTTGTTTTAAACGATTGTAGATTACACTGCAGTTTGTGCTCTAGTGCTGGAAGAATATGGTGTTGAATGTCAGTGAGCGCCAGTCACACTGTCCCTTTACTGTATACGACAAAGAAATTGAATATAGTGCAGAAACAATCACTCATGAAACGAGAACCACGCTCGATGCTGACGGTGGGATAAAAACACCAACCACTACACTACACTCAGTTTAAAGCTTGATGAAGAAATATCTAAATTTGTCACCTCTTCATTTGTCATTTTTGTATTTGGTATTACAAGGGGTTTGGGGTGTAGTAGCTGTCACTTGTTTCAAATGATCTCATTGGATTCCACAGCTGCTACGATGAACCTGTATTTTCATTATTTCATCAGAAAACATGAAGGACAGCAATATAAACTAAGGAGCAAAATCACTCTAAAGAAAGACTACTTTTAATCAAAGTAGACTGGCTATGCTCATTTCAAGGTCCATATGAACTCTTGAGTACCTCTGTCTGTCTTCATTTAAGGTCATCCTCATTAGGACAACGTTCTTCTGATTTGCTGCCCCTCATAAACAAAAATTGAACAGCAGATCACATCATACAGAGCGAAGAATAGAAAAATATTTACAGTAGAGTTTTTGCAGCAATCACCTGTAAATACACTGACCTTGTGCTGTGAAACTTTACTGTCTCTATAAAAAAATGTATATGACATCAGGAAAAACAAAGGGTCTAACTGAATGTTAAGAGGCTGGAAATCAGGACCAAAGAGCGCAAGTTATCCCAGATGAAACTGTTGTATAAATAACTCTTTTACTGTTGCCACCTAACAACAGAGAGGCCAGTTACTTGATAAAAAACACTTTACTTCCAGCTGACACCCCCCACCCCCAAAGCAAACCTTCACACAAATAGTTGCTATTGAGTTTAATGACACCACATTCTAAAACTTTATCATTTAATTTATTTCATGAGATTAAAAAAAATCTCTTTATTCAGCAAGTGTGCACCCAGTAATCTATATTAAATTGTGAAGAGACTCCAGTTATCACAAATATTGATAATCAGTCAGAAAGAAACATAACAGTGTGTTTAAATGAGAGAGGAAACACCGATGGGTGTAGAGTGAGAGAGAGAGGAATCCCTTTAATGTAGGGGTGCCTCTGATGGCAGCAGATGAAAGGGGGAGCGCCACACACAAACCAGTCCTTAAAAGGCCTAATCCCAACTGGGAGAGTGGAGCGTTTTACTGGGGAGTAACCTCTGGCTAGCTTGTTACACAGAGCCAAACAGAGAGACACATTAAATGGAAAACTGGTGTATTCTAGAGGCCAAATGGAGTTAATGAAATCTCCAGATATAATGGCTTTCATCTCTACCCCACACAGCCAGAACCCAAGTCAGCAGGTTTAGGGAACTCAAAAAGAAGGAGGAAAAAAATATCATCAGGCGTCTATGGCATGCATACTCCCATGACCTTCCCACCAAGGTCAGACTTGATTTGAGTGTGAGTGCATTTTGAGCTCTGATTGCAGAGAAAAAAAAAGTGTATTGAGCAATGTAGTGTAGCAAGTACGGCAAATTTCTGTAGGTCAACCCAAAATTGTCCTTGAAAGAAAAAGCAATCATGTTTCCATCAGCTTTGAGGTTATTGCAGAAATGAAGCTATGTGGAAAATTATAGCTTATGATGCTGACTCGTTTTGCTTAATCTTGAAATTAACAGTCACAAAAAGTAAAATGCTAACATTTGTCTATAAACAAGCTACATGTGGCTTTAGCATCACAGCTGAACCTAAAGTTACCGTTTTTGCCATGATCATGTCAAAAATCCCCAACCAGTTGTAGGCAAACACATTATTCAAGTCATTTGAGAACAGTAGTTTTATTTGTTTTTTTTAATTTGCCCTTTTGCACTATGACACTATCAGAGTGATGAAATTTATGAAACTGGAAGCCAGATATATATCGCAGTGTTCAACAGCCCTATGGCAGTCAACAAGGAGAACATCAACTGGCATGGACACATTTAGATGAATATATTATATATTAAAAACGGGCTCTTAAAATGGATTTTTGTAGGACACTGAATTAAACTGTCACTGTAAAAATCGCTTCAGATGAGAGCCAGAATGAATCTGTGTGAACACTGCCCATATAACGTTCTGTTGGTTCAACTTGGAACAGTTTGTTTGGTAAACACAGTCTGGAAAAAAAAAAAAAAGCTTTAGTTTGGAAAATCTTCAGGTTAAAATCTTTTTGACTGATGGTGAAAGGTAAAAGAAAAGAAGGCAGGAAATCTGAATTAGTTCAAGACAGTAAACTGCTGTCATTCAATCAATTTAAATGTCTGGATCAACTGGTTAATTATTAGTACCACTGAAATAAGTCACTGTCACTGAACTTTTCTGATTAGTCTGCATCACAATTCATAACGAGCAAAACTGCTTAGATGGACACCAAACTAATATCTCACATCTTTCTCGCTTCATTTCCGTCCCTCCAACCCAGTCTCTCTCTCCCACGTTATCAGTGTGTCCAGGGTGCCCTCCTCTTTTTGACTCTTTGGGTCTTTCTTTGGGGTGGCCCTCAGTGCCCCCCACACACACACTCAGACCTAGAGCATGCACTTCAGACAGGGGGCTAATGGGAAAATAAATTACCAGCAGGAAAAAGCCCTGGCTCTGCACTTCTGCTGCAGAGAGAAAGAGACACAGGGGGGTTGGAAAAGAAGGGGGTGGTCAAGAAATGGAAAGAGAGAAGGGTAGAGAGGAAGACAGAGAGAAACTGATTGCAAGGAAACTAACGAAAAAGAAAAGTCAAAAAAGGGAAGAAGATGGAGAAAATGAGGGAGAGGGTATAACAGGAAAGTAAAGAGTGATGAGGAGGCAGGGAGGAAGAGAGACAGATAGGTCGACGGGATTAGCTAGAGTTCATTCCTGGTCTATGAAGTGCCTGCTCATCACTTTTCCAGCCATTTTACCATCTCTGGCCATCACAGAGACCTAAAATGGCCAATAACATCACCATCCCCACACACACACGCTCCCTGAGCTACTGTATCTTAGATCGATTACTCCCTCTGCATGAAGCAGCAGCTGAGATATGAGGAGGGCAGAATCACCATGGTGGCAGACATCCATGATGGTGTGTGCTCAATAAAGTCTGAGTTAGTGTGCGTTTCTATGAACATATACGAGAAATACAAGTGCATCAAAAAAAAAAGGGGGGGGGGGGACACAGAGCATCCATCCATGTCCAAGTAGTACTGTGTGCATGTGTAACAGGTGGAAACGATCTCTTGTGAGATTTTACCAAAGAAAGGGAGCTTTTCCAAAATGAGAACTTGATTGGAACAGCTCACGTAGGAATGTAGTGAATCTGTGCTGCTGAGAATTTGCATCAGGAAGGTGTCATGGAGTAGTGCAGGAGAGTGGAAATGGCCAAACAGCTTACATTACAATGACAAGAGTTATGTGGCCCACATTAATTATATGGCAACTGTGCGGGGAAAAAATGTATTGAAAGAAAATCATCACAATATAAGAGATGAAAATTGGCTTTAACCTTTTTTTGACAGTATAAAAGTACATGTGTGTACTATTATTATCAGTCAAATTAAATAATTAAACTAAACTGCTCTCCTATTTGCTTTCCCTCACTCTTGCTCTTTCTCTACTGCTAACTTCCTGTTCTGGTAGTTACTGTGGTGGTCGTTGATATCGGTTAGCTCCCTTTCCAGTGAGTTTGTCATACTCTACCAAACTGGACTGCAGCAGGTGATTGTAGTTTTCCTTCTGGTGATGATGGAGTTGCACTAACTACAATGCACCAGGTGCAGCTGGAAAGCAGGTTCGAGGTCAACGAGGCTGCAGGAGGAGGACTACATTCTCCAGCTGAAGTTGGAGATGTTCACTGTAAATGTTGTAAATGATGCTGATTATATTGGTTTGTTATTCATTTTACACAAAGCCTTTTACAATTAGAGTATTTGCAGAAGAGACACACTGTTTTTTTGGGGTAGTTCGCTTAAGAAAGCCTGATGTGCATGCTCTTCCCACGCCAAAAACAACACCCAGACCTCTGGGAAAAACTGCCTCTGACTATCTACACTGTCTAAATTCTTAGTATAGTATCTATTTCAAGGTAGTACAAAGCCTCTTAACATGAAATGTACTTAAAACAATGACAACTTACCATGAAACTGCAATATAAACACGTTCCAAAAAGATTATGATGACTATTGGATGATTCCCACCATGTTTCGTAACTTTCTCAGCAGATAATACAAAAGAGGACACCAAGAAGTTCAAGGGTTTTCTAGATTAATCAGACTGGGACCTCTATATGCCAGAGACTTAACAGGCAGATTTCCAGGTAATCACAAGATCGGAATTTTCGGGGGGGAAATTATTTTCATGCAATTCTCACTTTCAGAATCCATTTGTTTTAGCTGTTTGTTGGCAGGCTGCTGAGATCTGACGGTGCTATGATAGGGCCCTAATCCAGAGCAAAGCTGATTTACTTAAGGGGGAGGGAGGAGGTTAAGATGGCCTGTGACAAGAAACAATTGCCCAAAGTGAGAGTCTGCTCTCTCCCACCCTGCTCCATGACAAAGGTGTACTCTCCATGCTAAGTGACAAATCTGGGGAGACAAAGAACACTAGCAGGGTGATGCTCTGCTTCAGTGGCTCTGATTGTGGCCAACTCAAAGAGAATCTAATATGGATTTTTTTTTTTTAAAGGGAGAGAGGGAGATTAGAATGAAAGAGAAACAATGAACACCTTCTACCAAGGGGGAATTAGTGGAGGGATTGGATAAGGAGCTGGTGTGCGTGTGTGCGAGCGTTCATGGATGAGCACTCGGAAATTCCTTTTGCATGAAAGAACAATGGGGTTCACGAATTCTGTTTCTGTGCATTTACATGTAAAGATATACTGATACAAATGGATCCATCTCATTTTTCAAACATTCTTAATGCGGCTACACCATTAGTGTTAATCTAATACTTTCACAACCTCAAAAGAATTGACAGCTAACACTGTAAATGTGATAGAAGCTAACAGTTCACATTTTTCAATAAAGTTGCTAAACTGCAGATTAATCAGATGAATTGATTCCTTTATCTCAAAGTAAGAAAACACACACACACAAAAAATGTGAACATTCAGGTCAATTATACAAGGTCAAACATTATCCATACATAAATTGTGTGCTTTATTTAGAGATATTTAGAACCATTAATCACATTGTTCAATAATTGGAGCATATTATGTTTAAAAATGATTGAACTGCATTAATTCCAAATTAATATCTGGAACAAAGCAGCAGTTCTGAGCATCACAGAACATTAAGCTAAATTTCCACAAGGATAATCAAAAACTGCTGCTTGAAGTTGCAGTTGAGGTTGACACTTTGGTCATTGCTTCAGTGAACTGTGACATCATCATAGCCTTGTAACCTATCACGCTTACATAAAAATAAATAAAATCATTACATTAGAGGTGGGAAAGATTCACATATGACTGAAATGCCACTAAAGACCAACCCACTTGTACAGTAGCCTCACCAGGTTACAACAACAGATGTACAACACACCGAAATGCCACCAAAGTGCAGCACGCGCCAGAAGCTGTGATATCACTTTTTGTTCATGTCGCTGTACACAAACAACAGCTATGCTCGCCAAACAATAATGACGAGCATAAACTGCCAGTCAGAGGTTGAACGATTTAGATCTTTTTGTGGATATTTATCAGAAGAAAAACTGAAAGTAAATGATGTTAAGTCAGAACAGTTCTCTGGTTTTTGTTTTTCTTACTTTGTCTGCCTCACTGTTACCGTTCAACAGTTACACTGAGCTAATTATATACTTTAAGGATGCTTAATGATCATAACTTGTTTTTTTAAAAATGAACTAGTCCCTCAATTATACATTGACAGACAAATCGCAACAAACTCATCATAGTCAGAGTGGTTATCAAATCTCTGTACCTTCAGTACTTCTGTATATAACCAAGTCTGAACACATTTTTTTTTTTAAATGTAAGAAGGGAAAAAAGAAATCAGATGAATTAGTCTCAAAGTAAGAAAACCCATAGAAAGCAAGTGAACATTCAGCTCAATCTATTATACATGATTAAATATCAATCATACATAAATCATGTACTTTATTCAGAGCTATTTAAAACCATTAATCACATTGTTCATTAACTAAAGCATATTATAAAACGCAGCTGAAACATTAATGCTGTTAGCATCGTGCATATCCAGGATGTAGGTATGTGTATTGCCAGGGCAGTGACTGACCTAGACTATAGTCTGAAATGCAACGCTTCACACAGCTGTCTTTTACCTGACTTATTTACAGCTTTCCATCCCAGTGAGAGATCTGCAGCCCCTGTTTATAACTGTCAAAATGAGATGACCAGTTTATGGAATCATTAAAATCAAATTACAATAAAAGCAAAGTCTATAATGTCTAAACCCCCAATGGCAAATAAACATATTAATATATAAAAATATAGCTAGAAACACTCAGTTTCAAATGGCCTCATTTGGCCTCTTGAAGGTGAAAGGGGTTCATGATACAGTGTCCTTCACTTCAACTCCTAGCACTTTCTAAAATGTATGCCTTTTTAGCATCAGCAACCTCAAATTCCTCATCCCAGACTGTGGGTACGGTTTTCCAAAAACAGATTTATATGGCAAACAGAGCATGTTTAGGTATCAGTCTAACTGTCAGTGAATGGCTTAGCAGTGGCATCAGAGCACATCACTAAAGCCTATTCATTGCCACTTAGCAGAACAGTCACCTTAGTTTAACACTGTGTGTATGTGTGTGCGGGTGTGTGTTCACTTCCTAATACTGTCATATACAAACATACACTCGCACGTACTCACTGTGAGCAGATTTTGAAAAAGATAATGTCAAACCAGTCTCCCTGCACAGTAGTTTAGCTGGAGTTTACCATAAAAGCCTTTGTATATGCACAAACCATAACCATCACTTGCATCTCCTGAGAAACCCACCCACTCAGGCCCACTGGGTCAAGCTTGTGGATAAACATGGGCATTTACAGAAGACAGTGTTTTGCGAGCCACACAGGCCTGTCTCCATCACAAGCAGCCATCTTAAGTCGCACAGGGGAAAAATAAATAACCAAGAGATAATAACTGTTCCACAGCCGTTTTCCAATTGCACCTCACGCCCCACCACAACTGCCTGACCACCCATCATCGCCATGTAACACATGACACCAAAAACAAGGCGAGATGAGGACAAAGACAAGAAGGTAAAGTCGGATTAGCGCCGACTGAGGAGAAGGGCAGGTGACAGCATGTGAGGCAATGAAGTGATAGAGGACAACTTCAGAGATGACTGATAAGAGAGGGTGTGGCGGCCAATAATGTACGACCGAGAGACTTTGTTCAGACAGTAGCGCTCAGAAATAATTATTTAAAAACAGAGGCTAATATTTTAGGGTCTTTATCTTATAATATAAAGCACTCAAGACGGCATCAATGTTTAAAAAAATACTGATGTATAATCACTTTAAATTTGCATTTCTTTTGTGTTAAAGACTGGCACGAGTCTGTACACATTGAGCGTCGGCAAGGGACAGCAGCCATGATCATAATTTAAGACCACATTAGCTAGTAGGTAAGAAGGCACTCCAGTCCACTTTGAATTATACATTTACATGGATGCAATTTTAGTGCATTTGGAGGTTTTCTGATTGAAAGTGATTTTAAAATTAAGTGATAGCCATCTGCTGCACCTGGGGTGAGGGAGGAAGATTGGACAAAAGACACACACTGTGGCACAGACTCAGATGAATCGTAACTAATGATTAAATGCAAAGTGTTATATACACTTTCACTACTTGTGATATCATCTTCCCTAATAAAGGGATGACGCATGCTCTTTTGTATAACTGGGTGAAAAGAGTTGAGTGGAGAAGAAGCAGTGCATCATGGGAAGCAGCCTAGGCCCATTGCAGTAGAACGTGACAGAACAAGGGTTCAGGGTCACCTGGTTTATCAGAAAGAAAAGTTTTACGCTTAATCTTAAAAGCAGAGAGGTAGGCTGTCTCCCAATACAGCTGTTACAGTAGCAGATTTCATCATTACAGTTTTAACACAATATTGGAAGCATGTTATGAATAAAGACAGACACACGTTTTAATAACATTTTGAGTTTGGTCTAACTCCGAGCTCTACAACGAAGGCGACACAGATAGGGGACAGGATGTTTTGCAGGTGATACTTGTGTTATGGGGTCAAACATCACACTGTATGAGGCAAAAACAAAGCCTGTTTGAGCTGGTTTCTGCGTGTGTGTAATATAAATGTATTTATATGTGTCTGAGAGGGACATTACATGGTGTATGTGGATCCATGCCGAGAGCCTGTGTGCACATGTGTGTAAATACTGTATGAAAGACACAAACTGTGTGTGTTTGAGATGTTGTGCATATGACTGTCAGTGTCTGGTGACATCTGCTGCGTTGTTGGCCGGGTGCAGATCACAGCAGGCCGCAGGCGCCTCAAACCAAGGAGATGAAAGCTGAGGTCACAACCTGGACCAGTGGGACAAGGCACACAAATACAAATGCACACATGCAAGTGTAAACAACATACACAAACTGTATGCACAAGACACACACCGTAAACATATGTCACACACACACACACACACACACACACACACACACACACACACAGAGCATGTGAAGGACAAAAGACGAAAGAATAAGCCAAGCAAGGATTTTTTTTTTTTTTAAAAAAAAAAAAAAAAAAAAAGAGGAAAAAAGAGGAAAAAAAAAAAATCAAAGCAGACAAAAGAAAACGGGACTAAAAGCAAAACTACACCCACACAGACAGGAAACTGAAAAAGATGATGCAAGCACAGAAGCAAAGCCCCACATTGTCAGGGGCAACAGTTTAATCAGTTTAATTAACAAACACGTGCATGTATGCATGTAAGCAAAAACACACACACACACACACACACACACACACACACACACACACACACACACACACACACACACACGGTGTGTGCCAAGCAGCTGTGTGCCAAAAGCTGTACAAATCAGAAGGTGCCTCTGTGTGTCTGAGTATATGTGAGAGCTACAATCTGAATAGAAGAGTTACAGACACACACAAAAAGATGCATTTCAGTATCGCTTCAAATTCTGAATTTGTTGAATCCTTTCTGAATTAAGTCAGCTACCATTATGGTAAATTACCTTGTAATAAAGCTTCTTTTGACTGACACAAAAACATGAAAAACAAACAAGACCTTCTCATACATACATTAATTAAATTACTGCAAATTAAAATATGATAATCAAAATTTGTATTAGACAGGCACGTTTTAAATTAGTATCTTTATACTTCTGCTTCATGAAAACCTTGTAGTTTGAAAATACTGTTTTGAACTGTGACATATATATAATATCTCTGAAGTGTCAAATTTAGGCCAGATTTCCAAGGTCTTTAAAACCTTCCACTCTAGAGTGCAACAGGAAGCAAAATATTGTATTTCATTCGACTGAATCACGTCATGAGAGTGGTTACCTGATTGTGCTATCCGGCTCGATTTAACAGAGTCACACTTTCATAGGTATTTTGTAGACAAAAGGCCCGCCTCTTACCTGTCATACCACATTAAAGTAAGACAGGAGGGCACAGCAGCAATACTGATACGTTTCTTTGATTTAAACAGTAGTGTTACATTGTAATGATGTAATGATGTCATTTTTTGGTCACTTAAATAATCCTAAACTGAAATCTAATGAAGCAAAAGTGGTGGAAAAACATGTCTTTGTTACAAGTGTTATAGTTACAGGTGACACAAGTACAGGGACATTTAAATTAGCTTAAATCTTGCCAGGTGTCCAACATGCAACAGTACCTCAACACTGATGCTTCTTGTGAATCTCGGGGTTATTTTATTTTCGACACCCAGAGGACTAGACTGAAATGTGTCAGGTGACGGTTACAGGCCTCTGTATTTTTTCCGATGTGCAGTCGAAGTCAAACTTTCTTTTCCTTGTAAGAAGCAACTTTGGGACAAAATCAATAAAGTTTCCAGATACGGCCCACTTGAGATTAAATTAAGTTGTATGTGACGTGAACTAAAATAATTTAGCATCTCTCCTTTACGTTTTTCCAAACAAAAATCCAGTTTGTAAACTTAAAAGAATGTAAATTAGAAAATGTGGCTTATACACACATGATTGTGTTCTGTTTGTCTAACACGCAAACATGAAATAAATACAAAAAAAGGGAACCAAAAAATATATATATTAGGGGTGCAACGATACACAAAATTCACGGTTCGGTTCGATACTTTGGTGTCACGGTTCGATATTTTTTCGATACGAAAAAATGTTCATGCATTTTTAATTTGTCATTTATTAAAATTATAAATATATATTTTAACTCAAAAGTACAGTTTTTAAATTTAACCCTAACCCTTGTGCGTGTTTTTTATTTTGACAGCGAATGCGCACCTGCGGACCACTTATGTGCAGCCCTGGTTATTTAGCTCATCATATTGCAGCCACAGAAATTCTTTTGTCCATGAAACCATAAAGCTGCACTTTTTTTTGCCTTATAGTCTGATTTGTCATAACTTCTCCGTTTTGTGGTAAGCTTTTCTTTGGCTGTCACTTCTTCACCCTGACCTGTCTTATTTGGCTCAGCAGAACTAAAATATATATCTGTCTGTGAAGGTTCTCAGTCATCCAGGTCATCGTAGTAAAATATATATACTGCTGCTTTTACACACGCACTCACATAAGCTCAGCGATTTTCTGCGTGATCAACCTCTCACATGTTTAAGCTTGCTGCGGGAGATTTCACTTGTCATGTTTGCATAGTAAGCTAACGATTAATAAGACGATGTCAGAGGAATTGGTGCACAAATTATCATCACTCACAGATCAGTGCTGTCGCTCTCTATACACAGTTAGCACGATTGCAAAGTGAAAGCAAAAAAACAAGCGCAAATTCAAACGCGACTTCAATATGTCACATATTGACAGTGGCTCACCGATGCCAATGACATAATTACCCAGCTACATTTCTGAAAGAATGCAAAAGCATTGACATATATTTTTCCTACAATAGCCCGACGGGCAGGGAAGAGATAGATTTTGGTAGCCCGACTGAAAAAAATCGCTAGCTCCGGGACGTCGGGCTAGCGATATTGCAAGCCCTGTATCTGATTGAGGAATCACTCATCTTTGGAAAAGAGAGTTTATTACAGAGAAATGGCTCTTTCCAAAATAAAAGCTATACTATCCGCTTCTTCTGGGCTATATTCTCAGCAGCATAAGGAGAATCATGTGCTAACAGCTGTCTAAATGACTCGGCTAAAGTTAGTAGCATGCTTGTTGTTTTTGTCTTTGCACTAGGATGATGTCGGCGTAAATGTGCAGTCATATTCGTTGTGTTCCCACTAGTGCTTTCAGGTAAATCTCGTTGAAATGACCTTAACGCCACAACACGGCAAATCTCCGTTAACGAGCTACCGCCGATCGCTTCGTGCATGGGGCTAGACGGCCAACACGTTAACGAGCTAACTGCGCTAACACACTAGTTCACACCAATGTAATTGAGCATTGCATGGCACATCCAACATACTGTTTTACTTTAGTCCATGACTCGCTTACCTTCAGGGTCATACGTCACATGAAAACCAAAATAATTCCAAACGCCACATCTGAATGAGGTTCAATTTGCCTGTTGCAAGGAGAGCTTAACTTCTGTCTCGCTAGCTTGCCCTGCGCTCTTCCTTCTGACTATGCTGTCTGTGTTGAGCGCTCAGTGGATCTGCGCTGGACAGTGCAGCCTAGGCGGAGTAGTCGAACGCAGATTCACTGAGCGCTCAACACAGACAGCATCGTCAGAAGGAAAGTTGATAAAATAAATTACAAATGTTGTATTGTTCGATACATATGCGTACCGAACCGAAAGCACTGTATCGAATGGTTCAATATCGATACGAATATCGTTGCACCCCTAATATATATTCAGTGTCTCAATTGGACACCAGCTGCCACATGCTGAGTTACAGACAAGCATGACAACAGCACAGAGATGTAGTTCGAGAGACACACGCAAACACACACAGACAAACCTCTATGGCAGTGGTCGCAGTTAGTCAGCAGACTGGCCATGTGACAGGGTGGCGTGGTGTGGATTAGGGGCCAGTAAGCCTATTAGGGCGACAGGAGGGACCACCCGGCCTCCACAGCCACACACAGCACCCTAACACATAACTGGCTGGAAACACAGCCAAATACAGAGTTCCCCAGACACAGGTGCAGTTACACAAAGACAAAAATATACCCACATCGGCACAAAAGGAGAAACAGACACTCTCCTTATAAATGTTTTCTTTTTTTCACTTTAAGCTGAATTGTGGGGTAATTTCCTCCATAATGTGACTGCATCGTTTCCTTATTTAGCCAACAAATTGCTGATGTGCTTTCGGAGCATTAAAATAATATTTTTAGCTGCACAGTGGCAGAAAATGGCAGCGTTTAGGATGGTAACAGTTGTGTGTCTGTGTGTGTGTGTGTGTGTGTGTGTGTGTGTGTGTGTGTGTGTGTGTGTGTGTGTGTGTGTGTGTGAGTGCGCCCAGGGAGGAGTCTGGAAGTGGGGGGTAATCACAAGCATCTGTCCTCTCTCCACACGGCAATTAATTAGATTAAATTAATTTGGAAAGCATGTGTGAATGTGTGATCCCATACTAGGAACCTCCCGCCTTCTTACAATCTCACACACACAAACGCACAGGAAATTATTTACATGCCTCAATCTTTGAACTATAAAGCATATATTATTTAAAATTAGCATTGCGTTCACACACAAACAACCCAAGCGAATGCACACGCTCTTCTTTCTGACACAATAAATTAGGCCTTTTGAGTTCTCCAAACTATTTAAGAAATGGGAAATGAGCAAAGGTGAAAACTTTGGAGACACACGCGTGCACACAAGCGCAAATTAATCCCAATTTGTCGGCCGCGGCACGGGAGAAACTTTTGGGATTTCATACTTCATACCAGCTTTTGTCACCTTTGCATGAATAGCCGAGGGCTGAAATAATTGTGTTTTTCTTCCCCGAGGCCCAGTCAGCGCTCACAAGCCACTGGCCTACGTAATGTGTTCCAGACAGAGACAGGGGAGGGGGGAGAGCGGTATACACACCATGGCTACGTGTACAATACAGAGAGGGTGTGTGTGTGTGTGTGTGTGTGTGTGTGTGTGTGTGTGTGTGTGTGTGTGTGTGTAAAAGTGATCGAGGTACATTTGTGTGTGTGTCTTTGTGTGTGTGTATAAAGGTGATAGAGGTACATTTGTGTGTGTACGTCATGTTTTTTTTTTTTCATCCGAACTGAGTGTGTCAGTATGTGACTGTGTTACTGTGTGAGTGGGCATATGTGGCGTGGAAAGGCCCTTAATGGAGTTGGATGTGGTCCACAATAGCCAGGACTTCACCTTAGAGAGAAAACACAGAATGAAGGGGACAAAAAGAGATGGAGAAGGGAGAAGGACGCAACAAGAATGTGATCAAAAGAGGTGAAATGTGATCGTAAACCATTGGTGAAAATCCCATCATATACACAGCATACAAATCAAATACGGATATGGACTCAATGCATTTAAGTTAAATTAATGTAAAAACACTACATCAGAAGTATTTCATACTACAGTTTGATTTATGTCTGCGTTCATACCTCAGTTTTTGAGGTTAGCGTTTCAGCTCTCTTCTCGGTTTTTTGGGCCACAGTTTCAGCTGTTGCCTCAGATTTTGGTCTACCAATTTCGCATCACGCCTCGCTTTTTGGGCTAAAAATTTATCTTTAGGACCCATTTAACATCATGCTTTTTGTACTATGATTTCAGTTTCTGTTTCAGATTTCAGCTCGTTTTGGTTTTTGGGCTACGTTCAAATCTCGATTTTTTTAGCTACGGTTTTGTTTCATGCCTCTGTTTTTGGGTCAGAATCATATCTCGGTTTCTGGGACACATTTTCAGCGTGTTTCATTATTTGGCCAGATTCACATCACAGCTTTTAGCCTACAGTTTCATCTCCTGTCTTGTTTTTGGGCCAAGTTCAGGTGGAAACTCCTGGGCTAGTTTCGATTTGTGCCACAGTTTTATGATCAGGATCATGTGTCGGTCTTTGAGCTACGGTTTTGGTTCGTGGCTTAGTTTTCCTTCAGAAAGGATACATCATAATAATATTTGACTGTAGGTTGAACTAAAAATAAACTCCATTATTGTGATGTATTACCAGTTCCTTTGCTACAGTATAATAATATTTAAAAATGCAGCTTTCATCAGACTACTATACTTAAACCAGTCAATAACAGCTCCACAGAGGCATCACATGGATATGGGTTAATGAAACTAGATGAAACTCACAGGTTTTGTTCTCAGTTAGGGATATGCAACTAAGCAAAATTTGAATTTCCATGCAATTATGCCCTCCATTAATTTTAAATGCAGGATAATCAATATCGGGTTGTTTTGTTGAGGGTTGTTTTTTTGGGGGGGGAAGGGCATAGTGTATTTTATTTTGTCTTTCCTTTACCGAGATCTAATTTAGCCTTTCCTTAAAACTCCAAACTCAGGTCAGGCCAAGATAAGAGGAGGAGAGACGTAGATTAAGAAAAGCAGTAAAACCAACTCAGCTGTTTGGAAACACTTTGGTTTTAAACAGTCAGGTGATAATAACAAATAAAACCCTGTTTGTTTTTTTTAACAACTGCATCGTGTTTTAAAAGTCAGTTTGTCGCATTAATTGGTCGTGATCAGAAAACAGCATAAGATATCAATATAACTGTGGTTAGACTTAGAAACCATAGCCTTGGTTTGAAAATTGTTACACACTTATAAATTAGATATTTTTCCTTTTCTGTAATAAGAGACATAATCAGTCTTACTGTCACATTTTAAAGATTTTAACTATTTAAAAAAAAAAAGGAGGACAGGAAAAAGCTGCGAGTACATAAAGTGTCAATTTCAAATTCGATATTTAAAATGTGTGTACGTGCAGCAGACAGGCTGTCAAATGTTGTGAGTGCCGATTTGGAAGCGCCTTCCTGCCTGGGTGACATTGATGTAATGTGAGTGAAAAAGGTGAAGTATGAGTTGGAGGGAGGAAAGATGGGCCTTTGAGTGTGTATCACTGTATATTCAATGTATTCAAACATGATAGCTTCTCACATGAAATGCAATGGTGTGTGTGTGTGTGTGTGTGTGTGTGTGTGTGTGTGTGTGTGTGTGTGTGTGTGTGTGTGTGTGTTATTTAAATCCCTCCACAAAGCTTTGAAGATGAGGCAAGTTGGTCTCCCATCTCCAGCTTTGGCTGATATGCAAACGCAGAGAGAATACACACAGACATACATACACATATTAACCCCACCACCACCACCACACACACACACACACACACACACACAAAAGAGCCTGTCAGCACAATGCCTTCAAATATAGCCGTCCAATCTTTTGACTCTCAATTTGCCCACCTTTTTGATAATACGCGCCTGTTTGAAAAAGGGTGAAAGGCAAGGGTAGCATGCAATTTAGAGATACTACTGTGTAGCCATTTTCAGCCTTCCGCCTCTTTCCCTCTCTCTCCTTCTCCATCGCTTTCTCCTCTTTGCTCTCCCTCTCTCTCCATCTTTTGATTATGCGATTCGCCTTGGCAGACGAACAAATAGAGGAGAGAAAAAGGTAGTGTTTGACACTGCCATTTTCAATGACAAAATACAATCTAGCCAGGGCCAGTAATTCGACGGGGAGGGATTAGCCTAGCGCGAGGTTGGGCCCCCAGATTAAGACGAAGCCCGAGCGCGGGGATCTTGAATTTCATCATCTTCAGCGCTCGGGCACAATGCAGTATTCTTCCCCTTTTCTCCTCTGCCGTCTGATGAGGGGTCAGGAGAACTCACCTCTCCTCTTCTTCTGTTACTCCTCCTCTTCGGAGCAGCACTCACTACTGCATTCATTCATGTGTCCTTTACTTTACATTAGCTCAGATACCTGAAGGGTGTGGGTGGCTGGTGGGGGGGGACGCGAGTGCTCTTTACAGTCATGCACACGCAGGCAAAGTCAGAATGAAAATAACCTAAAATGTAATACGGATAATGTTGGATAAGGTTATACTTTTCATCACACATGCTTTGAAACAAACACACAGAAACGTGAAGGCTACACAGACATCTAAAGACAAACATAGATGCAGGTGACAAAAACGGGTTATCCAGCAAATTTAATCATGAATGCCTAAAAAGGAGTTTGCTCATCTTAGGCTGGCCTGCCCTCTTGTGGTGACAATGTTCAAATTAAAATGAACACTGAACATGGTTTATCAATCATTGCCTTTGCTCGCACATATCATGTAATTATTGTGTCTATATCTCTTTTAATCACTGACTAATATTAGCAGTGAGAATATATATAATTTTTTTAAAGGCGCAATGGGTGCAAATCAGTAGCACTGGTGTACATCAATGAACGCAAATAAAGATCTCAGAACTGAGATACATTGGTTTGTAATAAATTAAAGCATATAAAGAAACTGAAATTAGGATAAAGATGACATATTAAATGTTTAATCTGACAATGTAATTTATATTTTATTTCCATATTTATTTAAATGAGTCAAAGACTTTGGGATGTGGCAACAAAAGACTGCCAAGGTTGGAATGGTTAAAAAAAAATTTTTAAGTAGCCATCCTAACATCTAATGAGTTTATTTAATAATATAATTGGGTTTAAAAAGAGCTCGTCAGACAAGTTCAGTCTTGTTGAAGTAAAGAAACAGTGACGGCTTCACTGCTCTGTGATAGACTGGATAAGAGAATAGTTCAACAATTTAAGAATAAAGTTTCTTAACTTTTAAGTGCAAAGAATTCTGGAATTTTATCATTTATACCATATGTTATTATTAAAAAGCTTCAGAAAATCCAGTCAAGTTCTTGAACCAATGTGAGAAATTTACATTCACATATAGTAATGACTCATTCTGTAATGAAGTCAATGCATTGGGTCAGACACCATGCAAAAGAGAGGAAAAAAAGAGAACAACAACAACCACCCAATACTTTAAACACATGTAGGAATGCCCTTCTCTGGGCCCTAGCTCACTAAAGAAAGTCTGCCTGAACTTTCCACCCGTGTTGGGAAATCACCGATCCAAAAACTAATTTCAGCATCTCCATCCTCATAGATGCTCAGAGTTTTTCTAAATAATTTCTAAGGGACTTGTTTGAAGGATCTTTTTTAGGCTTTATAGTTAGGAGAAACTCGGCCTCAGGATACCTTCACATGTGTGTGAAGGTGTAAGGTTGCCTTCTCCCTCCTCTCCCTCCATTCCTGCTGTCAGTAGACTTTGTCAGGCTTTGATCTTTCTATCATTAGTCAGGTATGCAGAGACACAGGCAAACCACCAACTTGTCTTTTTCTCTCCCCTTCTTGCTTTTTCTTTTCTTGTGCTCTCCCACGCTCTACCTAGAGAAAACCTGCTGACCTGCTTGTCTTCTCTACTCTCTGTCAAAGATAGAAAGGTAGAGCAGCGTCGTTTCTTTGAGCTTGACGAGTACAGAAAGTGACAGTTTCTGTGCTCTCTGCCAGCTCTATTTTTCCACATTCTTTAAGAACAGGGTGGAAGAGTCTCGGTGTCCATCCCTGTTGGTCACTAGCAGTGCATGTCTCCCTAAAGTCACACATTGGAATATTTGGAAGTTGGTTTAAGAGAGCACTTCTTAAAGATGTGTTTACTCGTGTCATGAAGTCTAACAGCTGTTTTTACAACAAAGAAAATTGGTACAGTTAATTTTGTTGTTGTTGATTTGTTACTTCAAACAGCTAACCCTTTAATATAACAGCACACATAATAAATCTGCTAATTAAAAAACAACAAACAAAACAGTCCATTAAAAACTAACTTTTGAATTGTTTTACTGTAATATACTTAAAATTTTCTGCACGTAGAAATGCAGGCTGACCATTCGTTAGGATAAAATAAAATAAAATTTAAAAAAAAAAGGCTTGCATAAGAGAGGAAATACCCGTCTCTGGTGATATTCCAAGCTGAAATTCTTGGAAACAGAACTATTTGAATACTTTCACAGCTCCTGATTAAATATGTTGCAGTATCCTTGTCCTTTAACTAAAGGACCAGAATATGTACCTGTGACCATACAGAAGTACTCGAGTAAAACCAATCTCACATAATTGTATTCACACCAACTGTTCATCGAAAAATCTTTAAAAAAACAAAAGACTTGAGTTTGGTACCTCTCTCACATCTAAAGTCAATATGTGAGAGGTTTAAGTGATAAACTGATATATTCTGCAAAGACTAGGGATCTTTTAGGGTCACTGGTTGCATGACTACAACTGGATTCCTTTTTATATCATTTCCTATCATGCTTTGTGTGGAAATTTACAAGGAGAAAAACTTGCTGAACGGTGGAGCAGAAACAGTGGGGGCTTTTGGCTACAGCTGCTCTTTGTGTGTGCAATGATTTGTTCTGTGAAAACAGAAAAAAGATGAAAAGAGCAGAAGATGGACATAAGTGAATGAAGAAAGAGCACCTAGTGATTGTTGGCGTTGCTCACATGATTGAATGTCAGGATTTGCATAAAACCTGCTTGGTTTTACTGAGGAAAAAATAAAATAAATAAGTAGTACAGGTATACACAACTCCAGGCAAGGTTTTCTTTATCATTTGGATAACCAGAGGCATATCCTTGAAATTTCACTTCTTGTTTTAATAATTGCATATCTCAGAGTTTAAATTTATATTTAAACATCTTTACATAGAAAGGGGAGTTTCCCTGCTCCAGCACACAAATCAAAGTGGGCTGTATGTTAAGGTTGGGCAATTGGACGAATGTTGAACTTTTCACTGGTCGTTTTTACAAGAGCGATTTATTTACCCATTTATTTATTTGCCCATGAGTAAGTTTGCTAATAATGTTGGTTGAAGCTAAGAGAAGCAGTCAACAGGAATTTATTTATTTATTTGTTTTTAAAGGGCTGTTTTAACGTCACCCTCTTCCAGCTGTGTGCAAATGCACCCTCAGAGTGTGCGCCCAAATGTAGCAGCGATTCATTTACTCAAACTCATAACATAATGAAAGAAAAAGGGCTAGGGTAGCCTATGTTAAAACAAACAATAACATTTTATTTAAATTAAAAAAACAAAACAAAAACACAATGCTGGGGAGGGAAACAAAGAGAAACTGGCTTCTTTTTTCCACTATACCCGTGTTTACAGGCCGTTCCACTGTTTATCAGTCTCACTGTGCACTGTGTCCACCAGGGGCTGTCCTTTCCATGTTATGCTGCTGGTGAAAAGCTTTTCCAGAGCTTGTTGATGGAGCTGCAGACGCTGGTGGTAGCCTGGCATACTCAGTGGGTTGGTGGACACGTATTTGCTCATTCAAGTTAGTTGCGCGAGTCCTTTGCTGGCACTATACGTCTGGATAGGCAGCACATCCCTTGGGTTACATCCTCAGGTTTACCCCTTTCATCCGGTTTAAAGCCAAAGAAATCCCCCATTGGCGACTTTGTATTTTCTTTTGGCAAATAGTTCCTCCATGTTTGGACTTATTCTGTGTTCTAAAAGCAGTCTGTGCATGTATAAATTGCTCCGCCCATCAAAAAGTCACCTCCACGAATATATCGCCTATCGTCATTTATTGGACTGATGAATGTCGGTCGGAAAAATGTTTACATATTGCCCAGCTGTACTGTATGTGGCCCATAATGTGAAATGAATTTGACATCCCTGTTTTAAAGTGATTTTTTTCATGAGATTCCTGGTTAATTTTGGAGGTGTGCAGGTTTTTATCTTCTAGTTTTTAATCCTAGATAAAAAAAAGAAAAGAAAAAGAAAAACAGTGAAAAATGCTTTCTCCACAGTCCTGGTGGTTTTCCTTTGGTGGAGCGATACCTTATGAGGACAAAGATGGTGAATTCTGCTTTGTTTTTCTAAATTGAGTGGAAGGATTTAATGCCTATGAGTAAAAAAGGCCACAGTGCAATAGAGGACCTGATTTTTATCCATGTCTACATTTTAAAACTACTTGCCGGTCTACACAATGAGGTGAAATGGTGCTTACTACCATGTTCTGGGGTTTCATTTAATTATGAGAAAAGCAACAGTTGATTAACTAACCACAGGGTGGCGCCTGCCCTGAAAGTTTCCCCTTATGTGTACCTTGAACCGGAATTAGTGCTGAGCTTTAGCCATAATGTGGGACAACAGTTCCAGTAGCAGAGAAGGCCTATTTCAGTGGCAAAATTTGTATTTTTATTGTCACATTTACATTAGCTTGCACTACTAATAAAGTTTGTGAATAAAAATGCTACTTGGTATGACTCTACAATAAGATGGTAAGAAAACAAAGACAATACTTTCTATTTTTTAGATTGATGCATTTATTACTTTTAGGCTGAACTTCTGTCATTTGTTTTTAATCAGGATGTCCTAACAAAAACTGCCTGAAAAGCTGTCCGTTTTAACTAAAAATGCTAGAAAGAGGGAGCATATTCTTCTCCTATCTCCACCTGATCCTAGGGCTGGATCAGGTGACCCTGAATCCTCCCTTAGTTATGATGCGATAGGTCTAGGCTGCTGGGCACTTCCCATGATGCACTGAGTGCTCTCCTCTGTGTTTATACACCACTCTGCATTTAATCATTAGTTATTATTAATCTCTGGCTGCCCCTCCGTAATCCTGGTTCTGCTGGAGGTTTTTCCTGTTAAAAGGAAGGTTTTCCTGGAGGAACACCTGAAGGTTTTCCTTCCCACTGTTGCCAACGTGCTTGCTCATAACGGGTCATATGATTGTAGGGGTTTTCTTTCTGTATCATTTACCTTACAATATAAAGTTCCCTGAGACAACTCCTGTTGTAATTTGGCACTATATAAATAAGACTGAACTGAAATTTAAAATGCAGACTCAGTTAGTTCAACATGTGTGCAAGATTGATGGACACCACGTCACAAACCTGCCACAAGTTACCATGAAAAAAGCAAATAAAAGTTTCCAGTTCTTCCTGGCCACCTCCACTTCTCTTCGCCAGTTTGCTTCAATTCTCTACTTTGCTGTCTCAGTTTCTTCCTGCTCTCACAAACCTCTACAATACAAGAAATTCTCTCCATCCATGTTATTTTATCATGTTTTGGTTCTTCTTGCCAATTTTTGTTTTAGTTTTTTTAACTAAAAATTGTTTTTTGAGGCTTTTTTCAAAAATTGTGTCTGCCAAACCACACTCAGCAGTTTACAGTTTCTTTCTTTTTTTGGAAATATGAATTAGTTGGTGCAACAATCTAGGCAGAGCAAAACCATATCACTTAAAGTGTAAATGCATATCCTTAAATAAAAGTATGTAATGAAAATGGTAGGTCTAAAAGAGCTTAAATGTAACATTTTAAAAGGTTACAGGTTAACAATGATGCCGTTTTTGACTCACTGGCTGGTTAAATTTTAATGTTTGAAACAACTCAGTTGTGACTGTGGAAATGGAAAGAGGCTGAATAAAGTATCGTTCCGTGAAGAGGGCTTTTATTTTTCCACTGTCATGGGACAGTGAATATGGTGCACAACATCTGAAGCTGTGTCACCTAAAGAAAAAAGGCTTCCCCACTATCACTTTCTCGCCTCAGTCAATTTTCCATGACAGCCCAAGCATGACTACTAGAGAGCAAGCAACTGTCCTTCCTTGGATAAAGTTTCAGTTTTCACTTGTTTCTGCTGACTTATACAGCAGTCTGACTAACATGGCATGAGCACATTACGGAAAAGCAGTTGCTGTAATATAAATTGATGGGAACTCCTAAAAACATCTGCGTTAATAAAGTAACAATTGAATTTTACAAGCACATGTATTTTACATGCACATGGTTTGTGGCGTCAAAAAGACAAGTGTAAAAAGTACTCTACTATTACTTGAGAAAAACAGTCTGTTACTACAATAAAAACAAATATATCCTTGTAAAACATGTACATGAATATTATTCAAGCCATTTAATCCGAGGTACTCAGATTATGTAATGACATAAACTGACCACATGGTGGCACAATCTGCACATGAAATGCAAAGACCGTGTCCCTAGAAGACTCCTGAGAATACTGAAAGCTGGTAAATCATCCCTGTCTTGTTTAACATCTAATCCCCAAGTTCCTCTATATGACATTTCAGATGAGTTTGAGCACTTCACACAATTATAGGCTGCGCTCCTTTCCAACCATCAGGTTAGACAGAAAATATGGATATGTAACAACAACAAAAGCATCGTTAACCATGTTAATGAAGAAGCATGTGTACATTTAGTACTCACATTTTCAATGACAAACGTCCATTCTTTGTCCTCAAACTCCTCTGCGTGGGGGTCCTACAAACAAGACAACAGTTATTTAATTAAATTCTAATTTTCACTTTGGCCGTGTGCCAACAGACAGAAAACTGAGTGAGCTCAACAGCTTCCAACCCACTATCATCTCTATTCACCTCATGACCCAGTTTTTATGTTCCATTTCCCCTTATAAATTGTTTGCATTACTGAGGTGACTTTCAATTACACAAGGTTGGGCTACTGAATCCACAGATGGAAACATTAAAATGCAGAAAATTTCTGTGTACTTTAAGCATCTCTGTGTTGCCTCTCTTCCCATCTTCCTGCCTGTTTAAAATCGACATAATGAAAGAAGAGAGGAACGGAGGCAGGAAGCAGCCCGGCCTTACTGTGCTGCGGTGGGTGACCTTCACTGCCCTCCAGTACTCTCTTAAGCACATGCACAGTACACACAAACACAAGACAGAGCTGGACACAGTACAAAGAGAGAAAGCACAGCTGCATGTCAAGTGGTAAACACTAAAAACTGGGCCCATTGAAACCAGATGGTTGGATGCAGGTTAAACCAGTACAATCACTTCAGGTGCTAAAGCATCTGCACATATATTATGCCAGTATTTGGACTGTGGGAGTCAAATTGCAGAACAGGTGATATGATAGGTTGGATTTCAGAGATGCATTAAACCCTGGTTGCAATGGGCATTTCAAGGATGGTCAGCTGACATACGTCGACACCAGGGGGCAAGCCCCAGACTAAAAACACACTTATGACTTATGGGGCACAGCTCAGGTTTAGTCTCTACACCTTTACTAAAGTATTAATGCAAACAATGGCCAGATTTAAATAATAATAGTGATATAAAAGCTTTAAAGCTGATCCACCCAACAAACATAGGACAGATTTTAAACCAGACTTCATTTAAAAGGTAGAGGAGGAGTTTCTCTAGTGAGGACAAACACAAATGTACAGTCTGCTGTTTGTTGCAGCCTCTGTGTGTAATACACGAGCTCTGATTGCCTTTTTGTCTGGCTGAGCTCAGGACACACTCCCAGAAATCAATATTCCTGCAGTCTAGTGTAACAATCAGACAACGCCCACACACAAACACAGAAAATAACACAGCCTTCTCACATACCCTCCCCCCCCAACTGTAAACTTGCTGTTATTTCACATCCCACATAAACTGCTTTTAAGCACCAGCAGAGTGAGGCGTTATCAGCTGTTTTAGTGCTGCTGGTAAACAGAAGCTGCAGATCACACACAGCATGCACCTTCTTCTGTGACATATCGTTTTCATTAACAAATTCCAACATTAGTGACAAGGATTTTATTATTTTGTTAAATATTTTTAAAATACGAACAGGAAAATGCTTGTCCTTTCCAATAATTCAGAACCGAACAACTCTTGTGGTACTCTCAGTGAGATTTGTTTTCAGATACTTTAAAATAAAATTAAAAAAAATAAAATGTCACAAGTCAAATCCAGCTACCGGTAATTTAAAACTCAATAGGGTAAAAACAATAACTGCCCACTTTTATTATGCACATTATCTCTGGTAGGATTGATCTGTCTGCATAATGAGCAGCCAGAGCACTGCTTACTTCAGTTAATATTTAATCTCATGATTTTTTTTTACTATATACAAAGTTCAGCTAAGGCTATCTGGTAGTGTACATCCCCCCGAGGCTACAATAATGCAGGGCTCAGCTAGTTCAGCTAGCTTGAGGCCAGAAAACACTTTGACAGGATCTTAAAATCATGGTTACGTTTCCCCTCACTTTCAGTTACCACAATTCAGAAAAAAAAAAATCAGAAGTGTAAGTTATTAGATACTTGAATTGCCCAAGTGTAACACTTGGGCAATTCAAGAGACAGGATTTTTGAAAAAGTACTGTAAAATCGGGGCACAAACCTAGTCTCATTTAAAAAACATAATGTGTAAAAACTGGTGCAGTTTCCTATAACACAGGTAAAATGACCCAGGTAACGTTAAAAGCCCTTTATAACATTTAGGCGTTATAGGACCAGAGAGGTGACCTGAACTCTCAAATCTACAGAACTGTAGGCTAGGGATGTGCATGACTATCCAAGCAGAGGACTGAATGTCCCTGCTGACAGGTACCACCAGAAATATAATAATTGAAACTAAGCTCATATTTTATTGTTATACAACATCAATTAATTATTTCTGTAACCAAGAAAGGTTACCAGAGCAACTCTGCATGCAGCTTTTGACCTGCAATTGACCAGGAAAGTATTTGCCAGTAATATAACTACTGCAGATTAGGGTGTTAATGCATTTTCAAAGGGTCTGATTCTGTCTGGGGTTTTACTGTAGACAGTATTTCCAGCATGAGCTTTATGCTACACGCACAGAAAACTGAAAAGCTGTGAAAAATAATAAAGTCAAGAATCTAAAGAGAATCAGGCCCTGCATCTTTTTTCCCCCCTAACGACTCTGTGAGATCTTTAATACAACTATAAATATTCACAACGTTTCCCTTTCACTCAGTGTAAAGCAGTTGAAATACAGTATAAAAATGTTCTCATTTAATGCACTATCCATTTATAAAATGGATGACACTCAGTCTGAGATGTCTTAAGGAATATGAGCACCATTTCAACTTTAAGTCTCAGTTTTTCAACATTATAAAGAAAGGCTGCTTTACTAAATCAAATAAACCTCTCAGCACAGCTACTTTACTTTCCTCTTAAAGAAATAAATCTGTATTGTTAGATAAAACATTATTGGCAGCTCATTACTCTGAGTCTGACAATTTAATTAAAAAAATGAAATGTATTGTTAATCCACTGGAAAATCTTTTTGTCGACAGACAGGAAATTTTGTTTAATTGTTCATCTATGGGGGACCTATAAGTACCACTTCTTCCCACTAATTTTCAAGCACCTGTTGTACTAGAAGACAATATTTTCCTTCCTCTATATATGCTCCATCTTGTATGTATGTACACATATGCACAAAATAAATGATCAATTAATCAATCTAATTTTTTTAAATATTCATGCAACATCCAAAACCTTGTCTGGTGTCTTTTTTAGTAAGAATGGTGTCAAAGTGACAATGATTCAACCTTCTTGGATTAAAATACCAAAATAATAAAGTCAAACATTCTTAAAAATGATTTACACTGCGACTCCCATCAACAACTCTTGAAGACCAAATAGTGAAAAGTTATGCCGACCTTCTTTGCACAGCATTAGATGCTTTGATTGTCCAATCATGGTTCACGGACTGTATTATTAAACACCCTGATCTATGACATGCTCCTGGCTGTGTTCGTGTAAACTAGGATGATGTTTCAGAGTTTCTTTATTTTTATTATCCAGAATAAACAAAAACCTTTCAACCAAGGCAGCAGGCTTACAGACTGCATTCTATTGCCGTTTGATTTGAGCTCCATCCAACTTAATGGTTGAATGGTGCCTTCAATGGTTTTGCATTTTGTCTCATTACCAAAACAGCTTTATTACTTCCTCTGAGACAGGAAGTGGAAGTGGGCCTAAAAAAAGAGAGGCACTAATAGTACAGTTACGTTCAACAACCACAGACTTCAAAAAACTGAGCTAGTACACACGAAAGCAGACGTAAGGATTTGTTTTTACAGATGTCTGGAGATGAAGTCTTTACTCTATTTGAGGGTTTCTGTGTCAAGTGCCTTGGGATTGACTAGATTTTCATGTATTTAGTATCCAAATTGTTAAAAGCCACCACCACCACTTTACAAAGCAAGACAATTATGGTAGAGATTTGTGGTAGGAGTTATGGGTAACAAGATACTGAGCTCTGAGCTGACCTGTCAGCAAAAAGGCCAGTATGTTTAAGTAAGTCAGACAAGGTGACAGATACCTGTTTAAGTGTACAATAGAAGCAGAATTTTTGGCATAAGCCATTTGTAAAGATCATATTACACAAGTGTGATTGAACATTTTATTAAACTAATATTTAATTACCAAATTCAACCAATCATGATGCTTTGACTGAATCCTTCAGCCCCTGTGTCTTTAGCACTTTAGTAGCATGATGACAATTCCATGCTACACACTCTAGATTTCTATTAACCAAGGAAGAAAAACTGCCTCAGAGCATCACAGAGTCACCACCATGCTTCACTGTAGATGGCATCATTCTTCCACCTCCAGACTGCCTTCTTTTATGAAAGGTAATGTTTTCTTCTCTTAAGCTCTAGGCCTGATAGGTTTATGGCTTTAACAGAAAAACCTGAACTCTGGAAGTTAGAAATTGTTTGTACAACAATTGATTTGTAAATTTGTGATCTTGTGAAAGATTCATTAAGGAATTGTAGGCAAAAGTCAGGAAAATTAGCATTTTATGTTAAATTTAGAAAAATATTAGCTGTGTTGAGCAATTTTAACCGTCTGTGTGTGCTTTTGGTATTGAAATCAACTGGAAAAGTTCACATTTTGCTATTAGGATTAGTTTGATAAGGGGGCTAAATAAGTGTGCTTCCAACTAAATGTATATAAATGTTTAGCCTAACATTTTCCCAGAAAAGTCTGAAAAATTAGGGCTAGAGTTTCCTTAAAGGCCTGTTTTACACAGATAATAGAGCAGCAGGTTACCTTAAAAAGAGTGACCGTGATCTCAATGTTTTCTGGTACCGGCCACACCACGACTCCTCTGTAGGGGTTTTTGATGCCAGGCTGCCAGCTGTGAGACTGCAGGACAGAAGGATGGATGATGAAAAAAAATTACATTTGGAAATAAGTGGAAATTGAAAATTTTCTTAAACTAAAAATGCATCTAATCCAATACCAACCTTGGAGGATTTCCGTCGACTTCTACGCGTCCAAACCACCACCAGTTTGTCTGGTTGCCTGTGAGAAGAGAGAGAAAAGAAAGATTAATGTAAAAAAAAGGCCAGTCCATCCACTTCTGTGCTACACTTCAACATATAATTACTGTCAGTCTAAACTAGATTGTATTTTATTGCTTCAAGTTTAAAACCCTGATAAGCCCTCTGCTCTGCACACACATATACAAATACCTGCATAGTCTCACAGCATGAATAAATCATGATGAGACAACTAAACCCCAGCTTTGTCCCTGCAGACTGCAGCACAAACAACAGGATGCACACTTGCAGAAATACAGAGTATACACATACAAGTACGAGTTTAGTCTAACAGGAGAAAAAACAAACAAACAAACAAAAAAACAAATAGGGGTCTGAGAGTTAGGATAATCTGATCCAGTCCAGGATGGAATCAGCTGTAAGGTGTAATAACCACTGAGATCAGTGCACGAGCTGTTAGTGGCAGAGCTAACACAGCATGGAGGAAGCAATTTGGAGAGGTTTCACACCTGGGATGCCAACAGCACATCTTTCAGCCCAAATTCACCAGAAAAACAGTCACGAAAAAGCCTTTTTTGTTGTACATGAACATTAGTACATATGTGAACAGACAAAGCAAACATTGTTATCAGGAACATTAAAAAATAAAAATGTAACATTCATGCCCAGAAACAAAAATCAGTAGATTAGAGATTGTGACCATTTTACAAACTGCCATGCTAAGTTCAGTCACATGATAAGGCAGTGCTGTGGTGGTTAGCAGTGCTGTGGTGGTTAGCACTGTTGCCTCACAGCATGAAGGTTCTGGGTTCAAATCCGCCTCCCACAGGACCAAGAACGTCCATGTTAGATTATTTTAGAAGAAATATTTACTTATTTTACATCAACAATTGAAGTTGCAGTCTAATAAAAAAAAGTTTTTGTGACCTGATGTAATTCCTTATTTTAAAAAAAATATATTAAGTACTGCTGCATAACATTTTTTTTTTAAACTGACAAATGAGATAACAGGCAGCAGCTGAAGGAACAAACCAATACAATTTTTTAAACAGCCTCAAGACAATGCAGGGTGTTCAGAAGAGGAGTGGCTGTAGTTCAGATTAGGCATCTAAGTGCATTCTGAAATGCAGCTGATGGTGCTGCGGTTCATGTGTTAACTGCTGAGGCATACTTTGGCTTTTAGTCATGCTTAAGCATCTCTCTCACTCACTCTCATGGGCAAGCCTCCACTTCATGCTGTGAACCTCTCCAGCTTCATGGATAGCAGTCTGTAGCTAATGCAGACCTCTGGTTTTCCACTGTCACGAAGAAAGGGAGCGAACTACTCTACGTGTATTCATCAAAATAACTTTATAAGCTCTGTGAGTGACTAAATAACAAGAAGCTACATCATATTAATATTGCTATCAGTTACAGATGCACTAATCCAGATTTTCCTACTTCCAATATCACACTAATACATTAGCTTTTGGTATCTGTTGATAATGAGTAATGACATAATACCAGTGTTAAATCAACAATTTTCATCCCTCTCTGTGAGAAAGACTGGAAATCATTCTTTAAATGCATGGTAACATAAATGTTGACTTAAACATCGCCCTCCCAACTTTACATAAAGCAAAACATAAATACAAGGTTATACATTTACTGAATTTGGTATATATTAATCAAATAATGAAAAGCTTCCCATAGTGTATAATCCACAACAAACATCTTTCTAGTTTCTAACTAGTTTGACCTAACATAAGGAGAAGTCAACAAATTAAATGAATATCATAGTATTGAGTTTGTGTCCATTTGTGTGAATCACTGGCTATGAAGACTGATGGATTTTAGGAAACGCTGAAACAGCAGAGTTCACCACGGAGGAGAAGTAGTGCCAAAAAAATATCTAGATAAAAAAAAAAATGAGCATGTGAAGAACAGACTTTTCCTGTAGTGGACAGTTTGTACTGTTTTAACACTGTTTCATTGCAATTAATTGGTCTATTTTATGACTTTGCTCTTCATCGTGACAGCAGCTAAGCTTAAGACTCAACAACAACAACACAAACACGAGAAAGAGTAAGACAAATAACATTTTCATGCCATTTTCTGCTGACAGTACACAGCTAAAACCTATAGATAACGGTTTACAGAGCGTCCGTGTTGTGTACAACAAACATGCCAGTCTCATTAGAGAGAGGGGAGCAAGCGCAACAAACTGAAAGTAAAACATTTGTATTCTGATACAGTCCTTAAACTGTTATGAAAAAAAAAATACAGTAACTATAATTTGGCAGTGGTCTAGCACATCTATTAAGCACTGTATATGCTAGATTCAGCGATAAGACAGAACTTTTACTTTGAAGGCAAATGTTCTCTGTTTCCTGTTTGCATTGCACCTTTCATGTTTCAGAGTTTTCGCTACTATATGGTGACCAGTTGGTGAGTGTTAGCAGGCAAGTCAGCATCTATGTCAGCTTCTATGCAAACTACAGGCAACTGCAGCAATGTGCTAGCAACTAAAGTATCAACAATGTGACCAATAATTTCACTAACAAATCGACAGCAATTTCCAGTAACAGTCTTCAACCGTCAGGGTGGTTCGCCTACCAGTCGGCGTGACTAAGACCTGAATAATTAAACAGCAGCACATTTTAAACTTAAAATTCAGAATGAAACACTAAGCCTCTTCATGCAGATTGGTATTAAAATCCAGATCTGCATCATGAACTTCTGTATCTGCAATATTTTAGTGTAAAGTACTGGATGTTAAACACTAGATTTATGCATGCACCAGCCTTTATGTATAAGATTTTTAAGAGAACAATAACAAAGGAAAAGAATGACAGACAGTGTTACAGAGAGCAAAAAGACAAGAGAAAAGAGGGAAAGAGTGAAAAGAGACAAGAGGAGAGGGGAGAAGAAAAATGACACAACAATTTCAGCCTTGAGGAGAGGCCACACATAGAGGAGCTATTGTCCAACAACACATGCCATATCAGAGAGAAGGCAGAGACACACAAATATCACCCTCCCTTTGTCTCCTTTGTACAGTATTTGTTGAGCTATGAGAAAAATTTAAACCATTTGTCTGCAGGCTATATTATTTCAACGCCCTTTTTTAGTTGTGTTCAGCTACAACTTCAAGGCTTCATTCTGTGTGTAACATTAATCAATGAGCCATCAGAGGGGAATGTCACAACACAAAAACACAAATGAGATGAAGACGGCCACAAAAAGGCCTGAGGAAAAACTATTAAAGTGGCATTCATCAGCTCTCAGTCATACCAAGAGTTCACTAGTAGAGTTCACAGCTAGATTACAGCCTTATGTTTACCCTAGATTTGAAATTTAGTTTAGATGTTTTATAATTTTATAGTATATGTTTAGTTGGTTCTGCTTTCTCTTCATGTAAGAACTTTGCAAAGTGGCATCCAGAAAAGACACCAATAGGATAAAGCACAGTACACAGATTAGAATTAAGCCAAGAGTGCTCTGGCCAAAATAAGCAGCAGTAGAACAGAAATTGGTGATACCCACACAAATACATACAGCAAAACACAAAATAAATCTGAAACAAATTATTATGAAGTCCAAACCCTAGGAGCGTTTTGTCTCATACTTGAGCATGACCACTACCCTTCTGAATGTTAAGACCTTCACAAACTGGATGCCTAAAATCCGTACAGATATTTTTTTGCTTTAAAAATATTTTTTTAGACTCACCTACTCTTACTGCAGCTGATCAAGTCAACCGCATAATTTCACTGGATGAATTTGCAGTACTTATTTTTTTGAAACAAGTATTTTATAATCCAAATAAGACCTGACCAACTAGCATTTGGCAACATTTGCACTCGTAACTCAAATTGTGTGCCGTTACTGAATACATAAAGACAGTAAAATAATAGTATTTTACTACATTCATACTGCTAGACGCTGCTCCTGGTAAATGTCTGAAATTATTTCTCTGCCTCCTCAGATATGTTCCCAATTCTGCCAAGAACTCAACCTCCCCCACTGACATCCTGAAATATGTACAATGCGCCTGTGATACACCTTCCACTCCTGGACCAAACCATGCCTTCTCCTGAGAATTGGATGGACCCAGAATCTCAGTTTTTACATTTTTCGTATTTATTCAGGAGAAAAATCAGCCCCTCCAATTAATTTACTCAGTAGGAATCCCATCGCTTTTATTTTAAAATTTCAGTTCATGTTAATCAAGTACCCTCACCCCCTCCAGTCTTGGGTTGGACTCTGTCGTCTCTGAATATCCCAAATATCCCAGAAAACCACAAGCAAACTCAATGTGGCCACAACATAGAAAGAGAATAATACATTTATTTGACATAAATTTATTTTACCAACAAAGATTTCCATTTAAAGAAAGATAAAATAAACTAAAGGTCTGGAGCTCCAGTCAACGAAATGATACCACAGCAAATGGATTGGTGTTTATATAGTGCCCACTCAAAGCAATCCTACACAACAAGCCCCGTTCTATTCTATTGGCAATTTGGAGTTGAACATCCTGCCCAACACACAGACTAGAGGAGCCACAGGTCAAACCACTCACTTTCCCATTAGCAGATAAGCTGCTCTATCAAATTGAATACAATTTGTTTAAATAGCATCAAACAACAAGAACAGTTGCTCTACTTCCTGCACCACAGTAACCTCAGAATAAATTAGTAAAAGACACAAGACACAAAAAAGTGGAAGGAGTCTGGGCCAGCCACATAAAGTGCAGTAGGATTCAGGACTTCTCTAAAAACAGACTACCAGGATCTCCATCCTGAAAGCAGAGAAACACTCCCACAAGGAGGTCTGGGAAATATGGAGCGCCTTTTCCGGCCTCCCCTCACAAAAGTACTCCATACCCAAAACATTTCATAATGAGAGAGCGGAGATGGGCAAAAGACTAGAGACAGGAGAAGCTGAGAAAGGTAGTCCTCATTCTGATCTAAAGATTTGAAGTAAAAAAAAAAAAAAAACAACTGGTTCATGTACTGCTAACGCTGTGCTCGCCAAGGCTCCAGGACAGAACAAGGACCACTTCCACCAACTGTCAAAGACAATTGAGTTGGAGTTTGCTCATAGTACAAGAAATCCACTGGAGAAGCTGCTGCTTAAAATGCACCATTTTTTTTTTCAAAGCACTAGGCAATTAAAATACCCACAGAGGAGCACCCTATATACCGCTTTATTTGATAATTTAGGTAAGATGGTGTAGGTGTACCCTTACTTGACTCTCACTAGCAGAATGAGAGAGACAGAAATTAAAGAGGCAAAAAGCATGAAATAATGAGCACAAAAGTGTGCGAACTAAATGGCAATACAAGAGGGAAAATGTTCTAAAGAAGACAAAAAAAAAAAAAGTGAAAATGATATTCGAAGAATGTTGAAGAAAGAAATGAAAAGACTAAGAATTTGTGCATGTGTATGTTGGGAAGAGATGGCAGATAAGACTAAAGTGGATATTTCTTATCCACAAAAATGTGCATTTAATGAGCATGTAGTTATTTAATGTTCCCTTAAACACCACATCAGCAATATGTGGAGTCCATAATCCTGAAGTTACTGTGGAGTATGTGTTTATAGACTTCACAAACACCACCTACCAACATACCAACAGTTTCCATTTAGTATAATTAACCAAAAATTACCAGATTACTTCTAGTAGATTTCTCAATCAATTCAGCTTAGGATCGATATCTCTAAGACAAAGAGATATTGACATGGAGAAAGAGAAATTTAGACCAAGAGAGATCAACAAAGAGAGATAAGAGATAAAGAACTATAGAGAGATAGAGTTAAGAGATAAAGCGAGATATTTAATTGCATCATCCTGCTCCTTGTGCTCTATCATAGTGATGTATGGAGTCCACTCAATAATCACGACCTCAACATGTAAGGCTTTGCAGATATACATTTTACATTCATGTTTAAAAAACAACAACAACAACAACAAAAACCCACACCCACAAACAAATACCTACTGATCATTAGCATTCACAGGAGAGTACTCAAACTCTCAGAAGAAGAAACTAATGCAGATTAGAAGGTCATTTGAACCTAAACAGAGCTTATGAATGGATAGAATATCTCGTAACTGTCAGAAATGGACAACTAAGCCAGATCATAAAGAAGTATAGGCTCAATGACCACAAATTGGCAAGTGAACAAAGATGACGCAATTCCTCCTGAAATTGTGCAGTGAAGTAAGGAACTCTTAGTTTATTTCATTCACTTAGGTAATTCCAAATTTCAATCAGCAAAAGGAACAAGGACAATGAGAAAGGGCATACACACACATGCACACACATGTCCAATATGACGTTTAAGTGTTCACTGAGCTTTTCAATTTAAGCTGAAACGTCTAATTTTGTTGTTCTTTTTTCCTATTAATATTATTTTAGAAACTGTATTATGATGCTTTCAAACAAGTTTTAAGAAACTCATGTCAATAAAGCACCTTTGAATTTCAATTGATAGACAAATTCATATAGAGAGAGACAGAGACAGAAAGTGAGAGAAGAATAAAGATGAATAAAGAGAAACTGATAAAGGGAGGAAAAAAATAGGGAAAGCAAAACAGTGATTTAAAGAGACAGAAAAAGAGAGGGAGACAGAAATACTGACAGAAAGAAATACAGAGAGAGACAAAGTGTGATCTGACAACTATTGTAAGAAAAAAAGCATTTCTTTCTTATCAATTCTTAAAAAAGGTTCACAAACTGCATGAGAGGCTGATTTCCCAAAAAGTGAAATAATGTCACCATCTATAACCCCACAGAAAAACATGTGCAGCTTAAACCAAAGACAGTCAAATAATCTCGCGCTTCACTGTTTGCACACCTCAATCCCCCTGGATAGCTGGAAGTGAAGGGTGTGTCAGGAAGTTGTGGCTGCCATATCTTCCCTGTAGGCAGGAGAAAGGAAACACTTCATTTTGGCATGACAGTTCTAAAACCAACACGTATACGTGCACGCACACACACACACACACACACACACACACACACACACACACACACACACACCACCTACACACTCTAAGAGTGCAGGAAACCCAAACACACAGCAGGGCAGGGCAGGGCACAGCTAAGTTTTGGTGGCATTGCAATAAAACAAGTGATAAACACAGTGATAAAGTATCATGTATCTTAAAAACACAATAGACACTTTGGCAAATTGCAAGAAGCAAAGCTGTCCACTAAATAATGATTTCCATTTTTATCCAGCTAAAAGATAAATATTCTTCTTTGTTTGCTGTATTTTTAACAGTATCCTGGTTTGTGGTATCAAGGACATTAGAAAACTAAGTTTTCCAAATAGAACTGTCATACTCAAATGTAGTGAGCCACCAGCCATAAAAAAAAAAAAAAAAACCCCAGGGATGAATGCAATGAAGAGAATTCTTCTTTGACATGTGACATGCAGTGTAGGGGTGCAGCGCTAACTGACTGCCACAAGCGCCAAAGATCTGGTCAAAATGAGAAAACACACAGTAACAGCCCCACCATTAAAAGCTTAGCAAAAGAATGTATTTGTCATACCCGACCTACTTCGTAAGTTCTGACTCAGTAAAGACAGCAATGAGAGCATTATTTGGAGAGGGAACTGTTTTCACTGGAAAACAGCTTCCTTAATATTGTAAGTCCATTTAATCTTATTTACAAAAGGGTTTGTTTGGGTTTTTTTTTTATTTTATTTTATTGAGTTCTGTACTTTTTCCCCAACATATTGAGGAGTATAGTTATGCATGCAAATTAAACAGCCTAGTATAACTTTCCCTTCTTAAGTTGAAGCTTGTTGCGATAATGAGTTTCCAAGATTTTGGAGTGTATCAGTGGAAATTTTTTTGCATTTCCATCCAAAAGGGCAGTTGTGGGGTCAGACACCAATATCGGACGAGCGCACCTGGTTTGTGAGCTCCGTTCGAGCACATTCTAAAGGTGTTTGATGGGGTTGACGCTTTGGCTCTATCTTAAAAGGTAAAACAAAAACAAAAAAAGAAGAAGAAAAAAAAAGAATAAATGCATGAAATGCATGGGTGACTCTTGCAACAAAAAGGCCCAGGGATACTCATCCTTAGGACAACAAGGGACAGGAGGAGAGTAATGGGGAACTAAAGGCAGGAAACTGTTAATGACCTTTCCACCTCTTAGGAATTTCACTTTTTAGAGAGCTTCCTAGTGAAAATCAATGTCAAAGTTTTGTTTTCATAATTGCTGAAAGCCAAATTCTTAATTGAAATTAAAATCTAACTAATGACCCAGCCCTCATTCCTGTGGGCATTTTGATCCTTTTAATGAGAAGACTGAAACAACTTGTAAACATCGCCTCTTAAGCTGCAACTGAGCTTTGAAGAGGACATCTAACAGACAGATTTTCAACACAGTAGTGCTTTATAATCATCTTGCTGTGTGCATTTTGTAAAATCTAAAAAACTTTCCTATAAAATCTGAAATTTGTTCCTTCTCTCTTCTGGCCTGCACTGCCAGTCATTTGACCTCCAATTATACAACAGTAAGTCAGTGTGTCTGTGTGAGCCAAAAGCTGGGTCAGTGACACAGAGTTAATGCTGAAAGCACTTAAGCCAAGTACAAGAGTCTGGAGTGAAAGCTAGAGAACCTCTCTAATCAGCTTGTGTGCCAGTCCATGAATGTTTGTTTGTGACTACTGTAATGCCAGGTTATGTATTTCTGACAACTTTATGTATTTGTGGATTTTTTTAATTAAAATGACCTTTATAGACTAAAGACACAGAACAGCTACAGTCTTTAGTGTCTAATTTAAACATTTGTTTTACTAACCTCATTACTTACTGGATCTTGCTGCTATAAAAACTACAGACTGGAGTGTGAATTGGAAAAGCAGAGGATTTTTCCAGTCACTTCTAGACTTCATTATTTCCACTGAACACCTAAAGACATCAAGCATGAAGATTACTTTGAAGCATTTCCCATTCTGTAAACAGCCTGAGTTGTTTCAAGCCAGAAGCTATTATTTTTCAGAGCTCTTCTTAAAAGGATAGCTTTGTGGAGGCAGCAGTAGCTGAGAGCTTAACTGCAGAAACAGACTGAAGGTCAAGTGTGGCCAATTATGAAAGGTCTACCATGGCTGAGAAGAGGGACTAGCTGAGAGCAAGGTACAAGGAATAAAAGTGGGTAGGCTGGATGGATGAAAGTGGAGATCAAAGGCTCCATCATACCCTGAGGAACAGAGGTCAGGTAAGAGTCTTTTAAATCTTACCCCGTGAGAAAGCACAGGAAGCAAAGGGAACAAAATGCTGCTGCTGGCTAACAGCACTGGCCTGCAGATGAAGGGTTAAACTCTCTGCACAGAGAGTATGGAAACTTCTGGTAAATAAAACAGTGTTTACCGTAAGTTGTCCCAATTTCTGGGAATGGCAACTGACAAAATAAAAATAAAATCAAATAAGTGAGAGAAACAAATGAGCCATTTACACACGGGGAATGGTTGACAAGATGGCGTGTCTCTCTTGTTTGTGACAGGAAAGTGCAAACTAGCAAACAGATGACAGCCGCATGAACCATAGCTTCATTACTTTGATAAAAAAAATGAACGGCTGAAGTCAGGTGTGCCAGAGTAAACTTGTGCACAACAACCCATGATGCACTGGCATATGATGATATCACAACAACACAAAGAGCAAGATGTTATGAGTGAATATGTGCTTCCCACCAAAAGATCCCTGCATATAATCATTCATTTAAAAAAATAAACAGAGAACAAAAGGGTTTCATGAATCACAGTGGTAGTAGGAAACCAATGCAAATAATGATCAACATGCATCTTACTTCCACTCTAAGGGAAAACACAACAAGAGCCTCAGGCACAGATCAGGCACAGCAGGAATCATGTAGATCATGAATTTGGGAGCAAAATAATTAAGAATGAAACTACCTTTCAGTGGGAGAAGTGAGGTAATAAATCCTTTCTTCCCACACCACCATTCACCAACAGCCTCGGGGAGTGACTGACACTGTACGAATCACAACCATCACATGCTTAAGAGCGCACACAGCAGAAAACAAGGAGCCCTGGTGAATACATTTCTAAATTTAATGATAGATAAGCAGCCAGGCGACTGTCACAGTGCTGATATTTGTGAGTAATCAATTATTTTGTCTGAGAATCAAACTGAAGAGAGAAAAACGAGAAGATTTTAAAGTCTTTAAGATAATTTGCTGGCAAATGAAACTGCTTATGTTTTAATTTCTCTCATATTATAATTCAAACAGCAGCTTAAAAATGTTAACTCTCCAACACATCTCTCCCACTTTAAATAAAATGCCTTTATTCTCATGGCACAGTCATTAATTCACCCATTTTCTTAGCCACTTATCCAAAGCAGGGTCACTGGGGGCTGAACCGATCCCAGCATGGCCATGTTTTCTAATAGGTTTCAGGATATAAGCTTCAGTCAGAGTTAAACAGGCGGAAAATGTAATTTACCCGATATAGCATTAAATTAATATGATCATTATTATGAGATTTATAACAAACTGAATTTGCCTCTCTATAGTTTACAGGGAGAGCAGAATTCTTAGGCAAGTTGTATTTTTGAGGAATAATTTTATTATTGAACAACAACCATGTTCTCAATGAACCCAAAAAACTCATTAATATCAAAGCTGAATGTTTCTGGAAGTAGTTTTTAGTTTGTTTTTAGTTTGAGCTATTTTAGGGGGATATCTGTGTGTGCAGGTGACTATTACTGTGCATAATTATTAGGCAACTTAACAAAAAACAAATATATACCCTTTTCAATTATTTATTTTTACCAGTGACACCAATATAACATCTCCACATTCACAAATATACATTTCTGACATTCAAAAACAAAACAAAAACAAATCAGCGACCAATATAGCCACCTTTCATTGCAAGGACACTCAAAAGCCTGCCATCCATGGATTCTGTCAGTGTTTTGATCTGTTCACCATCAACATTGCGTGCAGCAGCAACCACAGCCTCCCTGACACTGTTCAGAGAGGTGTACTGTTTTCCCTCCTTGTAAATCTCACATTTGATGATGGACCACAGGTTCTCAATGGGGTTCAGATCAGGTGAACAAGGTGGCCATGTCATTAGTTTTTCTTCTTTTATACCCTTTCTTGCCAGCCACGCTGTGGAGTACTTGGACGGGTGTGATGGAGCATTGTCCTGCATGAAAATCATGTTTTTCTTGAAGGATGCAGACTTCTTCCTGTACCACTGCTTGAAGAAGGTGTCTTCCAGAAACTGGCAGTAGGACTGGGAGTTGAGCTTGACTCCATCCTCAACCCGAAAAGGCCCCACAAGCTCATCTTTGATGATACCAGCCCAAACCAGTACTCCACCTCCACCTTGCTGGCGTCTGAGTCGGACTGGAGCTCTCTGCCCTTTACCAATCCAGCCACGGGCCCATCCATCTGGCCCATCAAGACTCCCTCTCATTTCATCAGTCCATAAAACCTTAGAAAAATCAGTCTTGAGATATTTCTTGGCCCAGTCTTGACGTTTCAGCTTGTGTGTCTTGTTCAGTGGTGGTCGTCTTTCAGCCTTTCTTACCTTGGCCATGTCTCTGAGTATTGCACACCTTGTGCTTTTGGGCACTCCAGTGATGTTGCAGCTCTGAAATATGGCCAAACTGGTGGCAAGTGGCATCTTGGTAGCTGCACACTTGACTTTTCTCAGTTCATGGGCAGTTATTTTGCGCCTTGGTTTTTCCACACGCTTCTTGCAACCCTGTTGACTATTTTGAATGAAACGCTTGATTGTTCGATGATCACGCTTCAGAAGCTTTGCAATTTTGAGACTGCTGCATCCCTCTGCAAGATATCTCACTATTTTTGACTTTTCTGTGCCTGTCAAGTCCTTCTTTTGACCCATTTTGCCAAAGGAAAGGAAGTTGCCTAATAATTATGCACACCTGATATAAGGTGTTGATGTCATTAGACCACACCCCTTCTCATTACAGAGATGCACATCACCTAATATGCTTAATTGGTAGTAGGCTCTGCAACAATGCTTAGGTACATGTCAAAGTAACATGCACATGGCAGGACGGCAGGGCCCGAGGTGTCCCTACAGAACATTGCCAAGAGCGTCACAATGCCTCCACCAGCATCGCGTGCCAGGTTTTCCGGAGGTAAGCGACAGACACATAAACACATAACCCTGACCATCCATGTGATGCAAAAGAAAGCATGATCCATCAGACCAAGCCAGCTTCTGCCATTGCTCCGTGGTCCAGTTCTAATGCTCACGTTGTCACTGTTGCCACTTTCAGCTTTCCAACAGCTTGTCTGTTGTATCCAACCACACAGGTCAGCCTTGGATCCCCATGTGCACCAAATGAATCTTGTGACCCAATATTGTTGAAACTGTTCAGCCGACATCGATTCACTTATGTTAACTAATTGTGGTAAAGCTAAATCATTCACCACTGCATGTCAAAATGTAAATGTAGCTTTATGCTGAAGGTGACAAACTTTCAATAGGTGTGTTTCTCTTTTACCCACAGACTATTGAGTTTGGTGTGTTTGACTGCACATTAACCTCCTCTGCTGCACCACCCTGGCTGTAATGCCACTGGTCATTGGCAACCCCACAGGGTGCTATGATTGGACAACGAAGCAAATCATCCAAAGAGACCCAGAGGGGGAAAAAAAACCCACTTTGTACTGCAAGAGAGGATCCTAAATTCCACCTATGTCAACTATATTTTCCAAAACCGCGTTTTAAAACTGTACGAACTGTACAGTTCCAGATACACACACAGTATGAATCAGCCTGCAGATGCTGCAGCAGTGCTCTGCAGGCTGATAAATGATGAGCAGTCTTCAGGGCTGTGTGTTTTTTTTCTGGCTGACAGCAGCAAAGTGAAACACACCAGCAGAGTTTATCACATTTTACACCCCATTGACTACTTCACAACCCTGCAATGTTTCATGTCTATTAGTGTGCGTAGGAGGAGTGTGTAAATGCCCCGTTTTTGTCTCATGATTGCAGCACAGAACAACAACACTTGGGTGAATTCTACTGCAAAGCAAGCCCCCCTCAAAAAGAAAAGCAACTGAGGTGCGACAGACGAAGGAAGATAAAGTAATCGGGAAAGAATGGAGAGGAAAGATAAATGGAGAGAAAAGCAGTCATTTCACTGTGAAAGCTAACCCAGAAGACATCAGTGAGCTTGGGGCAAGAAAATAGAAGAATCAGAATTAGAAAAAGAGGCGATAAACTTCAATAATAAAAAGCTCAAGCACTAAACATAAAAATTGCTTTACATTTGCTATAATTTTACATTTTACTTGTGTGTTTCTAAATAAACAAGCATGGATCGTAAAACTGAAACAAAAACAAAGGAGATGTTTGCAATTAAGTAAATTCAATCCAGGGACAGAGTTATTTTTCCCAAAACCTCAAACATAATGACAATCCAGATTTTATGGTTTCATCCAAAATTCCCGGACAAGAGAAATGACAGCTCTCTACTACAACCTGGCAATAAAAACCCTCTACTGGTGCCAAAGTTATACTCGGGAATCTGTCAAGGCCTTCAGATTTAAAGAGAATGGAGAGCCACGTCAGACAAGTTGGCAAGAAGAGGTTTCTCTGGCAGAGAAATGAGATGGACGCTCGCCATAATGCACACACGCTCAGCAGAAGACAACATGTCACAGCCTAACGCACGCTGGTCATTTCCACTGAAAAGGTTGGCCATTAGTCAACTGTCAGCCAGATGCTTCAACTGTGGAATTCATTTCTACACTTCACGCATTTCACAACACTCAAGTACATAATAACTGTGTTAAGAACACCACTTCCACTGCATTTCATGCTTACAAAGACACTTCAAATTTAAATTTCTTTTCAGTGCCCACTACCACAAACTGATTCGAACAATAAGAGCCTGATTAATGTATAATAATTATTATTATAATAAAGTATGAACCAAAGGAAAATCCTGAGCACTGGAATAACATTATTGCTTTAACCAGTTTTGTAACGTGTGATTATCCACTTATTAAAAGTGATTGAATTTTACCCTATACCAAGTTCTACCAAATACTAGCCAAGAAAAAAAATGACGTTTGTGGCTAACACACAGTCAAAGTCAGTTTGCAGATCCCTCAACAACAACAACAACAAAAAGGCTATGAAAATCTCCAAATGCTTTCTTCATCTTGTCATCCAAAGCCCTACCTGAAAAACCACCAACCTGTCAAGCTGTACCAGTTTCTACTGCCTAATTCAGTGACACCGAATTATTGAATTTGATAACTACAAAACATTTTATCACTATTCAGACATTCATGAGACACTTTATGCTGCTGCATCAAGGAAGTGAAGAAAAAGTTATAAGTAGAGCATTTTGTGCCCTAGAGGTCAAACAGCAAGCAATGGATGTTAACCAGCTATATAATGTGTCGCAATCAGCCCAATGGCTGATATAAAGTTAATAGGGAATTTATGCACACACCCATCACTTCTGCTCAAAAACTGTCAACATTAACCAGAAAAAAACCCCAAAGATTTCTGTCAAATAAAGGTATCTCATGTTCAGCAATGCCTTGACTGTCTATTCATGCTTGCATAGTCATCTCCACCAAATGCCCAATGAAAGCCAGAAAAACAAAGAATCTATAAAGTGCTTTCTATGATAAATTCTTCTGCTGCTTGGATCTGCAGCAGGACCCCTTGTCTCCCCAAAGCAGATGGGAAAATCCACTTGTCTCTGTGTTTACCTGATAAGAGTGTCTGTGTGTGTTCAAAATGTCTAAATTCCTATAAAAGTGTGGACGTATGCCTTCAGGGTATGTGTGCAGTCTTTGATTGATATGAAGCTTCTTCCTCAGAACTGAACATTCCCTGTTATGTCATGTGGGTGTGAGGGAAGAAGTGATGATTAGCCATGCTTGCATGAGCAAGACAGACCAACCATGTAATCAATAATGTCTCTGTGCTGATTGCAGTGTGCAACTCCCACGTCTTCTGTGTGGGTCTGCAAGACCTACAGTACTCATTCAGGTAATACTTTGTATATTTAGGGTCTGAAATAACACAAACTGGCTGATTAAAAGCTTAAATTTACAGCCAATATGATACCAAGTTTTCTGATAGAAAAGCTGTTAATCTCAGTGGTTTAGAAAAGCACACAGAGGGGCAAATTAATGTCACACTCAATTAATGTGAGATTAACTGTGAGAAAGTGAGAGAGACTGTACAACCTATAATATAGTATAAGGCAAATAATGATCTAACCCACCCAGGTCACATGACCTGATCAGTGAGCGTGTGAAAGTCTCCAAGCTACTCTATGTTGTCACCAGGAGATTACCAAAATTATAGATTATCAGCCGTCAGAGAAATGTCCCAAGCACATATAAGCCTCCAAAAGGCCACAAAACATCTACATTCATAAATATTCACAGACAAAAGCACACAAAAAAAACATGTTAAAAAAACATTCTCTAAAAGAATTATAAGTTACAAACTTCCTGCCACTTATTACGCATCATAATTACCTGCTTTGAATGAAAAGCAAGTGATACTAATGTAAATATTTCATGTAAAGACAGAACAGTCTTGCTGCAAGACTGAATGGTGTCTCATTTCCCTGGCAAAGAAAAACAGTGTATTCATTAAATTTTAAATGGTTCATCAGCATTGATCCTGCAGTCTGAAACGGCTGTGTGAGTGATGTTCTAACTTCCTGAGCTGCAGAAATCAATCAGATAGAGCAACAAGGGCACAGATAAAGGCTTGAAATCACTTTAAAAAAATATAACAACAGGAAAGAAAACTCCATCAATCACATTTCTGCTTACATTAGCAGCAAACTTTCCCACACAGGAAATGATCCAAAAGTGTAAAATGATTGATGTGGTTGGGTTTAACAGGTAGAACGCTTTTTCACAGGCTGTATCACCAATTCAACTGACAAAAGCGGACGACAAATTCGGGCTGTGTAATATATCGATGCTTTAGAACTTACCAACATGATTTCAGAAGACATTTAGAATTTATATCCCTTTCTCAATGTACCTAAAAAGCTCACTTTCCATATTCTCCTTCAGCAAGAAAGGAGACAACACCTGTCCAACAATCAGGAATAACTCATTGAAGGCATTTGTGAACCAAATACTAAAACTACATGTAAGAGTCGACAGTTTGCAAATCTGCAGGATTTGGGAGCCACAGTAAGAAAGAAGGTACCCTGACTCGCACAAAAAAAAAATCTGTCTTTCACAGAAAACAGATATTTCTCTTCTCTGCATTTTAACATGTTACTCTGGATGCAAACTAATATGCTAAATAACCAAAGTCAGACAATAAACTTTATAAAAATTCAAGGCAGCAATACTTGAACTCCTCCCATGTTATGAAAGGTTGAATTACTGTTTCTGTCAATGTAGTCTGGGGAAGCATTATGGCTTTACTTCCTTCCCCCATCTGATGGTGGGTAAACCAGTAAAAATAATAAAATGTTCAGTGTGCAAATAAACAGATTATATCTTTACACAGCTAAAGCTGTTTTTAAGCCGACTGTGACCTCACCTGCTGCCTTTGTAGAGGGAAAAAAAGCAGACATGTCAGCATGACTAGTTGAGTGGATGATAAAAACACGTGACAAGAGAATCAATATCCTCAGATGCCCTAAATTCTTACACAATTCTCAAAATATGAAAACATAATAATACATGAAATTAGTGAATAAGACACTAAAATTTAAGCATATGAGTTGATTTAAGTTTATACTGTTTTTCCAACCTATTTAAGAAGAATTTTACTGCAAGATCTGGGTAGCAGAGACTGAACTCCACAAACTAATCTGACCTTAAGTACATTTCAACCACATTTAAATGATATTATGACTATTAATTCTTTCAAATGGATCCTATATACACACATACAATTTTTAAATGGAACTCCATTACATTACACTTAGTTTTGACAAATTTCTGAATGCTGCCTAACTTTTAGTTTTCTTTTTCCCACCTGTTTAACTGGGGTTTTAGCACCTCAGTATCAATCAGTGTTAGGACTGGGCGATATGGCCTAAAATCCATATCACGTTATAATTTGAAGCATGTGCGGTAACGATATATATCACGATATATTCTTTTCTTCTGTATAACGTATTCTACACACTATAAGGCACACTTAAAATCCTTTAATTTTCTCAAAGAAAACAAAGAGAGAATTCAGCATTAATGAATCAATGGTACGGAAGTGGAGGAAGTGCAGTTTTTGGCTTTCCCCATATTCCAAAAGTGCTTTGTCTCTTTGCTATTACTGTCGCCCGGCATAATTTGCAGATGATATTGTTTGCAGCCGCTGCAATGCTTTCGACCAAATCAGTGTGAATAAAAACAGCAACAAAAATGGTAGCTGAATAGGCAGACCCCACCCTCATCAACTTTTGATGCAAACCTAGTCATTTTGTTCTACAAGCAGGCCTGAAATATGACAGAAACCGCACAGTTCAGAAAAGACAGTCAAAGGTTACACCTAAGCTTTCAAGGGCAACTAATAAATTATTCACGGGGACCATCCCTATATCACACACATTCTTCCTATTTGCTTTTTGGTTCATATCACTGGTATTTACTGATATTTTAATAAACAAAAAATGTGGTTTATGCCTGAGGAAATTAAACTCCACTCAAAGAGAAACAGAAATTTAAAAATAAATAAATCAGACAATAGAAGTACACTCATTTACATAAAAACTTGGCACAATGAAAAATGTGTACAAACTTTCAGTTAAAACATGTATTCTTTATAAAATTTGAAGATTATTCAAGCTCAACCAAAGATCATGTGACAAGAAGCAGCAAGCAGCCTGAGGCAAAGGAGTTCGACATGAAGGAAAACACGTCCTTGAAGTGACTATTTGAAGTCCAGTTATCAAGATTGTAGAGATTACTCTACTAAGCCTTTGAATATTTGAAATGCTTTTATATTTCACACTAAGCACAAATCACCCACACGTGTACATACAGGCACATGCAGGAGTACTGACACAAAGTAAGCATTCAGCCTTTTTCTTCCTGTTATTGATTACGAAAATTAAAAAGAACTATGGGCTTTTTTTTTGGTTCAGTTGGTTTTTGGCTTTGTTTTTTTTTTTAAGACGTTATGAACCATTTGAGCTCTGGGGGCTGCTTCTAATATGATTGAAACACCCCACTACAGCCCTGAAGTGACTGCTCACCTGATACATTTAAAAGAGTTTTTCTGGCCACAAGAATGACTGATACACTAATTTGACAAAAACTGGTGCATCTGACACACAATAATGTTTCATATGCCTATATACAAATACAAGAAAGAAACTGGTTGAAAACTGTTTAAGCAGTTTGGTTACAGATTGTGTCTACAATTGTGACTGCTGTAACACAGGAATTTGGGTTCAACTTATCTTCACAGCTTTGAGCAAAATGCAAAAGCACTTGATCTCTAAGGATCAATAAATCACTGCAGTGCTGATTACCTATAGATAAGAATTGTATTATATAACAACAAATGGCTCTGTATACACATTTCTGGCATATCATAAGATGAAAGCACCTCTCAAGACTGCAAAACAAAGTGTACTACTGACACTGAGCTGAGCCCACCCACCCTTTGCTCTGGGAAGAGAGGTACATTTTTGTCATTCCTTTCTCCAACACGTTAACATCTGTCCCAGGTCGAAGCTCTGTGGGGCTGTGTTAGTCACGCCTACGGCACGCTACTTGAGAATCTGTGTCTGCAGGCTACATCTTTACCTTACAAGCCCAAGCTTTTCCCTCGTTACAGGGCACACAGCTGCAGGCATAACTGTAGCACGTATCTACCTATCTCTCCACTTCATCTCCACATCTAAAAGCACAGCTCGTCCGCCTCTTTCATAGATTCAAATATTTCTGGCATACAACCACAAGATGAGCCACTAAACTAAAACTAAACAATATTAACCGATTAAAAACACTGCATGTATGTTACTATTGCAGAGTATGTAAGTGTGCAGATCATTTTTGTCATATTTCTAACAGCGTTCACATCTGACTAAAAGAAGCAGGGATGAGATTCGTGTCACTTAAGGGTATGGATGTCTTAGTATGGTTTTAAAGCCAGGAGGGCAAGGACCTGCCTGCAAAACAGTCTAATTATTAATTCAATAACCAGCATTCTTGCTGTGGTGATGCCAGTATGATTACACACAAGTGAAAATGTTTTTTTGTTTATAGATATGTACAAGTCCTATAAGCCAAGACTTGTGAAAGACATGCCTCAAAAGGCACCCTTTAAAACCTGACACACAACAGAAAGTATTACTTCTGATTAAATTATTCTTCTCATGTAATGACTGATCTATTAAGAACATTGATGGTACATAGAACGAGATGTCTATTACCTTTACATGTAAATTTATAAATTTACACTACCAATTAATATCATTTTAAATCTTTACTGTTCAAACATTATTTTCACTCCTGTGCAGTAAAGCTGGCAACTTCACAAAAGGAAAAGCAGTGCATTTAATTTTAAGAAACTCTGTAATTAATGACTTCTCGTTGGCATCTGTTAATGGCAAAAGCACCTCATCATCCTAAAAAGCAAAAAAGGCACAAAGGGCTGAAACTCAAATGGTGTAGATCACAGCTTGGCATTTAAAACAGCGGTCCCCAACCCCCGGTCCTCGGACCCGTTCAGGTCCGTGAGTCGTTTGGTACCGGGCCGCGAGAGTTGAGGCTCAGGTGTGAAAAGTATGGTTTTCAGGGTTTTTAATCGGTTTTCAGCATTATTTTGTTATCGTTTTGATTGTTAACTCTGTTTTCCTGGGTCTTTTCATGTGTGTTATGAATAAATCTTATTTTTTTCGGTACGGGTACTAGTTTTATTTTGTTGTATTTATCCGCGATCCATTAAAGGCCGGTCCGTGAATATATTGTCAGGCATAAACCGGTCCGTGGTGCAAAAAAGGTTGGGGACCGCTGATTTAAAACACCTAATACTGGAGTCCAGACTAAATCTCAACTTATCCTGTTTCTCTCTCAAATGGGAGTAAACACTTGATTTCTGCTACTTTTTAAACCTTTATCAGAGTACGATGATCTGCTACTTAATAACACCTCTGACAAGCAGCTACATGTTTTATCAATCGCTGTGGAAATCATGTACATCACTGTTCTCTGTATGTCTGCAGACTTTCCTAGCTATTTGCTTGGTTTTCTACTTGGGCTGGTTCCCTCTCATCTCTGTACATACATGTGTAAAAACCATAATCAAGAGTTTAAGTCACTTTTAAACTGTCACTTTTAAAGGCTGCAGTCTCCTGTTGATCAATGTGACTTCATGTAAACTTAATCTGACACACAACCTTTTTTAAAAAAGGTTGTGTGTCTGGAGTTCATCAACTTACACTGTTCTTGAGTTGTATTTATGTGACTGTTTACATTAACCATTAGATTTTTCCTGTGAATGAGACTTAACTGGTTATATTAATAATTTGTATATATGGTGAGTTTGGAGGTCAAGCTGAGATTCCCAAAAGCATCCCTAGAGCTGCTAGTGGTTTGCTCAAGAATATCAACAGAGGAGTGAGCGGAGGAAGAGAAGGGGAGTGAAGCCAGCACATCTGGTTGAAGTGAAATCTCTCTACTGCACCAAATCCACATCGATACACAAGAAAAAAAGAAACATTTTAAAAGCCAGCCGGGCTCCTCCCTGCATACAGACATGCCTGTACACCAAGGAGACTGTGAGTGTATGTGTGTGTGAATTATGGCCACCAGGAACAAGCTCGACATTCCAAAACACACACACACACACACACACACAGAGAGAGAGAGCGAGAGAGAGAGCGAGAGAGAGAGAGCGAGAGAGAGAGAGAGTTTTCACTAGGCTTCAATGACAGCAATGTGGTCGCTAAAAACTCACCATTTCTTAGTACATTCCACCATTAGTTCCTGATAGGAAGCCACGAACTGGAATTTAGACGCATGCTTCCCCACACGTTGCAGTCTCTTCCACACCGAGGCCATGTTTCTTTGGGACGCGGGGTAGTTTCTGCGTGCCTATCCCGTCCTGGACTTCCTTCTTTGGGCTTCCCTTCGCACGACTTCACGCTTGTGTTTATCTGAGCATATCCAACCCGCATAGACACATAGTTAATGTTTTACCGGAAGCACTTTAAAAATAATAACAAGAACGACACTAAAAAGAAGAAGAAGATGATAAGGACCGTCTTTAAAAACTGGCGGATAAATCCAAACGTAAGGAGGTGAAATCTCTGCAGCAGGAGACTAGGCTTGATTTGTAGAAACGCATGATGCTAAGGAGAAAAGCACTCCACAATTTCGAAAGGCGTGATGAGTAATCCACTGGGTATAAATATCATTTTTCCATCTGCTGACCTTCCTGCAAAAGAAAGGAGGGGAAAAGACACAGTCGGTAGAGAAACACAGAAAAGCCCGGAGTATCTTTGACTATGTCACAAACCCACTAAACGTTATAGAGATGCAATTTACGTAAAGCAGCTGCTCCGTTATCACTGGCTTAAGCTCTGCAGATGTTACAACAAGACAGTTTATCTGCAGAGCACTTTGTTCATGTATAAGAATGCAGCAGCACTTAATGCTGCCAACACGGCGTGTCGGGGGGGGGGGGCTATTTGCTAGCATGTTTGATAATAAAATTTGAATTTCTGCAATGAAATAATGAAAGAGAAGCACTGACATCACACTAAAACAAGCTCTTTCAACCACACAGTTAACAAAAGCTGCAACAACATGCACCACCTGAAAATGAGACCCCACTAAAACACGTTTTAAACACGGACAAATTAGTGGAATTCCTCGGGAATCCAGGGAGTAGTCTGCGCCGCTGTCCGCCGCTAACCGGGGTGATTCAGCTTCCAGGCTAACGACTTTACATGTGAAACTCCTGAGGCTGTGTGACACTCACCTTACTGCAGCACCCAGCACATAATGTGTTATCAGCAGAGATGGCGAACTGTCTTAAAAAGAGAACCAAGAAAACAGACGAGTGAGAGTAGCCTGCTTGCTGGCTAATTGCCGCTTTCTCTATGCTGCAGCAACACCAGTCATACAGCTAGCTAGCCCTGCTAGTGACCACGGCTAGTCACCACAACACGGCACGAGCGGAAACCGTAGCCTGGCACTCTGCTCCTCAGGTAAGCGCAACCCCCGGAACTCAAAAACCGGCGTTTATTCACGGCTGTCCCGCAGCTAAACTGAAGCAAAGTGAACCGATCCCTGGCAGCAGGGATCCTCTTAGTTAAGTAGTCCGATAGTTACTGATACTTTGACTGATCTGTTTATCTGAAAAGTGCATAAAGTTAGGCGAGGTCCTAAAAGATTTCCGTTAGAGGAAGCTGCATTTTCAGGATAATTGAAAGGACAAGGATACTCTTCAATGAGTCTATTAATCAATCATTATTACAAGCCAAGGAGACTAAATTATAATAGGAATAAATAAACATAGTATTATTATTATTATTATTATATAAAAAGTTCACTTGGCTGTAAGTCTTTTTTAGTGCAAAAGCTGATCTGATCCCCCACCTCCCCCACAAGTATCCCTTACAATATGAGCATTTAAAAAGATTAAAACTAATAGTGCGTAAAATTCAAACTAAACATTTTGATTGATTTTAGACATGTAAAAGAAAAAGAAAACACAAATAAGTAACAAAAGAGCATTGTAAACAGATAAACAAGAAAAGGGATACTGAACTGCCATCAACAACATTATGACCGGTCAGTTTACATACTGGAAAAGGAGTAGGACGAAGAGTAAATTTATGTAATCCTGCCTCTAAACTGTATGGACTGAAAATAAATTGAAATTCAAAACAAATAAGTTTAAAAGATAAGAAAATTACAGACAAATAAAATCAAAACAAGACAAAAAATATAGAATAAGGGTTAAAAAATACAGTTATACCGACAATATTTCTTCAGTAATATTTTAATGATATCATTATAAGCTATTCCTCAAACTTGCTTATCAAGTTTTTGCGCAAGGTGTGTTTTATTTTGAAGGTTGATGCCCCTACATCCTGTCTTGGTTCAGGCTGACTTCACTGATCCTCTCCTCTCCATCATTTGCTCTGCCGCTTGGATGACTGAAGGCTGGAGAAACGCCTCCAGACATCAGCCATTGGTGGCATTTTTGTGCCTTTTTACTCATTCATGAGGCATTTCTAGGTTGTTGTTGTTGCTGTTGTTATCGCCCCTGTTAAATCCTACATCCATCAAACACATCCCTTAATCCTTCATAGGATGGGTTTGCTGCTGCTGTCCCCAGACCTCCTCAAGTCACCATCAAGCATCTGGGAAGTCAAATATCTGCAGTTTGCAAAACGATGTGGCATTTAAATGCAGTATACAGTAACACATTCCTCCTTTTTAGTGGGTTTCAGCTATACACATAAAAATAGCTTTTTGCAAAATGGGGAAACAAGTATTTTGTCCCTGTATGTAATAAGTAACATTAAAAACATGTAAGATAAGATAAGATAAGATAAGATAACCTTTATTAGTCCCACACTTGGGAAATTTGTTTTGTCACAGCAGGAAGTGGACAGTGCAAAAGTTATGAGGCAAAAATTAGAATACAATAAGAATAAATACAGTACACAACTGTACAGAATAGAATAAAATAAAATACTATATATAGTAGAATAAAATAAAATAAATATACAATAAGATAAAAATAGAATACAAATACAAATACTATATACAACTGAGTAAAAATACAACGATGACAGAAAGGATTATTGCACTTAGTATTATTGCATATGTATGGATGTGTGTGCTTGATCAGTTAAAGTCTTTATTATGGAGTAGTCTACATATATGCATCTTTTGTCTGTATGTATTTTGGGGGGGCCTGTTCTCATTATGCAAAGTCATATATTTTACTGGATCATGATAATTAACATGATAATGTTGCAACAGGTTAGTATCTTATATGCTGCTGGGATTATTCTAGATTAGATTATTTCTAATCTGAAATATCCTGAACAAAAACTGGGAGCTGGTTCCACAGGACAGGAGCCTGATGCTCTGCCTCCCATCTACTTTTCCAAACTCTAGCAACCACAAAAAAGCCTACAGTCTGAGAGCAAAGTGCTCTATTGGAATATTATAGTACAATGAATTCTTTAAGTTATGTTATGATGTAGGACTTTTATTCAATGGGGGAGACAATATTAGTTGATAAATTACAGTTTTTGTATCTACAATATACAAGAAAACAGCAGAAACAGAAATCAGCTTAAAAAAGACATAAATAGGGTGCAGCTACATTAAAACCACACTGCTTTGTACTACATTGTACAAAAAAGATCCCATTAATGTTTTCATCCAACATCAGTGGTGGTGGGTAGCACCAGAGGGAGCAGTCGTATTTCCCCTCCCCTTGTGGACACATCCCTGCTTGAAAGCCTGGATCTACAGCAGAGCTTCACCCTCAGGTTTGTACTAATGAAGATGAGACCTCCATCTTCTGGAGGAGGAGTTGTCTTTCACATGTTAAGAGGAAATAAAACACCCACTGCCCATCAGAAATCAGTAAACCCTCATCTACACACACACACACACACACACACACACACACACACACACACACACACACACACGCACACCATTGCAAATGCTTCACACACCCCTGTTAACCACAGGCCTGTAAATGCAGAAAGAAGGAGGCCAGCACTGCTGATGGAAATCCAATATGAGGTAGATTAAATAAATCTCAGAAAAGATATGGGTATAATAACAGGAAATTGATATCTTATCCTTTTAGATGTTGCTCCGGGTTATGAGACACATGTAGGATGGTGGTGCTCTTTATTTTTCTATTTTTCTCTCTGGAGCTGGTTGAATAGTAAAAGTTTGACTCCATACGTAATAGATAAAAAGCTAGTGTAACTGTATTTGTGTTAAACGGTTTATTGATAAATATGCATCAAAGAGACAGTTGATTTTCTTACACTTAACCAACGAACCTAACTGCATGCCTGTGTTCAGTTTGTAGAAGGAAGCCAGATTACTCAGAGAGAACCCACGCTTACACAGGAAAACATGCAAACTCCACACAGAAAGGCACCAACAAGCTGGTCGCGTTGAAACCAACAACTTCTTGCCGAGTGCTGATGATGCTGCAGTTTTTAGTGGACCTTCATTTTTCAGCTCGTAAAACCTGAAAAATAATTTTTCCTGTGACAACACGTTACTCAACCTCTAAATACCTGTTTATGATAATATGCAGGATTGTTTAAAACTCTGAGCACAACAACTGTTTTCTAATTTTGGAAATATAAGCCTCTCTGGATTAGGCTATGATGCAGTATGTTATAAAGTATCACAGTCCCAATGGTTTTCTTTAGTTTCCTGTTAATCCTATAGTTATTTTCTCTGTGTGCCTATCATGTTCTTTAGTGATATTCTGTGTATTTTCCTACTCACTTTACCTGAATTTGATGGAAAATGTCTTGCGGTCGAGGCAGAATGATGTGCAGAAAATCCGATTCTGTTTACTCTAGCCTCTTTAATAACATGACAGTGGATTAAGCCTGCTGTGCTGAAACGACAACATCCTTCTTAAATCTTAAGCGTCCAGTTTAAAACGTTTATCTATTAGCAACTGGGGAATTCAGGGTCTTAGCACAGGAGACAACTTGTGTCAGAAATAGAAGGAGGTTGATCCATGTTGCTGGTAAGTTCTGAAGCGTCTAATGTTTGAACTGAATTAGTCTAAAATGGGAGTGACTGGCCAGATTTTTCCAGGAGGCAAAAGACGATGGAGGGCAGACATGCAGCTGAATGATTTGGTGGGGACAGACCATCTCAGAATGAGCCTACAAGAATAAGAGCAAACAAATCAAACAGAGTGACATTAGCAGAGGCACAGTGATCATCAGAAAGCCCGCTTAGGACAACTAAAAGAGAACAAGTTTGAAGGAAGCTTAAGTTGGCCCTTAAGTACTAGCTATATAACTACAATTTTTTACAGTTAAAAAAAAAGTAAAACATTTTTTTTCCACGTAGACATTTTATCTATTGTAAAGGTGGTTTCTTAAAAAAATGTTTTTGTAATACAATCATAGTTCACAGTTCACCCGTGCGTTTAAAAATATCTGCAGGTTATGGCAGGAAATAGAAAACGCAACATTAACTGCTTTTTTTTTTTTTTTGTAAGACAGTGCGTCACTTTGAACTGTGGAATGATTTGATCTCTTTTCCTTTCATAAAGGATGGTTCAGTGGAGCCTCTGGTAAAGTAGGTCATAAAAGATGTGCTGCACCTTTCCTTAGTGTTTGGAGGATTCAGCTACAGACCAGCAGATACCTCCAGGTCACTTCTCTCAGTAGAAAACAGATCCCTCATGTGTTTTGTTCTGTTTTTATGTCCTGCTTTACTTTACTTTTGCCTTTTCAGCTGTGGTTGATGTTTCTTGTCTTCTGTCTTCCTTCTTGTCGTTAGATAGTATATTATTAGTTTGTTTTCCTATTTTTGTTGTTCGTTTGGTGATCTTAAATTGAGCTTACCTTTTGCTTTTGCTGTAATCTTGACATAAAAGCCTTCGCGTCTTTTCCCATCATGATGCAAAACAGTATTTTGGCTCAGCTTTCATTCAGACAAGAATTTGCTAACTGAGAACAATGTGGGGTTTAGGGTCACAGTCGATTTGACAGCAGGGCGTCTGCTGATCCTGCTGCTCTGTGTCGCCTCTTTACATTTGACTCTGACAGATTACAGGGAGCCTCCCTGCATGTGCCAAGGAATGCTCTGATGTGACAAATGACCCGGTGCTAAACGACGCTTTGTGTGTCTGCCCACATGTCAGCAAAGGCCTCATTTCATAAATAACACAGGGGACGGCAGGCCTGCTGAAAGAAAGGGACAGCAGTGAGAGACAGAGGCAAACATCCTTCTCCTAACTTCTTCCTGAAAGCAAAGAAATGCTAATTTGCTTCCCCTGTTGCCAAGTAAAAATTTTCATTCTGGATTTTATGCCATTTTAATCGCTTAATTGTTTTTGAAAAAATACTCAAAATTACACAGTGAACACTATTTCATTTTTTTAAATGACTATAGCATCTCTAATGCTGCACCACGGGATCGTTTTATGTGCAAATATATTTTTCTCAGCCCAAAAAACACAAAGGGAAGGAGCGAGAGAGCAAAGTGGCATACCCCCAACTGAGATTTGCCCCATTTGGCCATAAATATAATCTGTTTATAGATTATAGCCAGAGGAAATTATGAAACCAAACTAAAGTGAGATATCAGCAGGAAGTCTGATCACTAAGTAATTAATTATAACCAGATTTATTGAAATTGAAAACTGTTGCTTGTGCGGTTATACGACCCTTGATTTGTATGTTTGTTTTGCTCCTCATGCTTTGCCTCTCACCACAGCCTGTATCTCTGCAGCTCTGTCTTTGTAAGCCTTTTTTCCCACACATGGAGTCTAATCAGTAGTAGCAGAGCTTCTTTTGTTATTGTGGGCTCTGTGTTGATTGTGCCAACAGTGGTTCTTTCTTCAGCCAACTGTGCAGGAAGAGTGTAAGTTTCACACCTAACTTCTCTTTCTATTTCTCCATCACCCGTCCACCTACTCGCTCTGTTCCCCCTCTGTGGAGAGCCAACAAAAACACGTCCTCCAGGGTGTAAGTTGGCTCTCTGAGAGCAGAGTCTCTGACTTTCTGTGTTAGACCACTTGAAAAGACCTGTTAACAAAGCAGAGTCCTTTAGATACTAAGCCAAGTGAGTCTGAACCACTTCAGTGGAGCACAGATCGCCAAAAGTGTCACTGTTGACAGCTTAGTGGAGGAAGAAGAAAACAGAAGCTCGAGCCTTTGAGTTTTAGTAGTGTGTGAATGTTTTAACGGCACCATTCAGGGTTGGGGGGCTTACAGGCATCTATTTATTTCACAGTGATGCACAGCTTAGAGATGATTGGCTGATAAACAGCATTAAGAGTCTGTAGATGTTAAAAAGGCCATAAAGGAGTTAGTTCTCTAACCAGTATGGTAAAGGAAATAAACCAGATTTTATGTCATAAAGTGAAAGTACGAAAGGTGTGTGGTGTTCTTTAATTTTGGAGAAGTGAACTGGTGTCTGGTTAAACATTCTTCAGAAGCCAGCAGGGGGCGACTGCTCTGGTTGCAAAAAGAAGTCGGATTGTAGAAATCTCAAAAATGATGCAATTTTACACAATTTCTCACCTCGGCAAAGACTTTCTCTGTGAGTTTATGGTTTCAACTGGTCATTTGTAGTCTTAGTCTTACAGCATGGTGTTCCTTCTGTAGATTGCAGTCATCCATAAAGAGCCTATCGAGCTGGATATGTTTTACAGCGTGCAGTGTCTGGTTTGCTCGACATGTCCGTATTCTAAACACCATGACAGGGATGGCTAAAATATTGCACTTTAGGCTTCAAATCAGGGTACCACAAACCAGGGTGGCTATTTTTTACCTTTTATATACAGAATATGTTATACAGATCCGCACTTGTGCTTTGCTGTCCCGTGTATCAAACATTCATCATGAGCCAAAAAAGTGAAATTATTCCACTTTGAATGCAAGGAAACACACTGTTATTCTTTTATCTTTTTCATGTTGTCTAGTCAAACACAATCTGACACTAAAGTGAAAAAGTATGGATGATATGGTGGCTTTAGAGAAGTCATTCATGTTGAAATTTCACTATTTTTTAAAGACATCTTGGATCCGTATGTCACACCTCGGATTAAACTGAGCAAAAAAGGTTGTTTTAAGAGTTTAAATCTAGCATGATGGCTGGGCTTTAAGATTACTGATTTCTACTGGATAACTGAATATCATCCCTTTTTAGCTGTATTTCTCAGAAAATCCTAGTGTAGCTCCTTTCAGAATTTGTTAAGCCTTTTCTTTACATGAGATTTGTTTCTGGCAATAACAGCAATATATAAAAACCTCAGGCTTGTTTTCTAAACTCATACTGTTTTAAAGTCAGGGGTTGTCAGCCACTGATACCTGGACACGATGCCTCTATGTAATTTGGAATTGTGATGAGTTGGGAATGCATCCCATATCTTTCATCAGTCAAGGAAATCTGGAAAAAGCAAATACAAATATAACTGTGTGTAAGTTTGCCAAGGCAACCTGAACCACCATGTTTTCCTCTTTCCACGATCTGGTCTCTCCCTGTGGAGATGTGTGTGATGTGCTTGCAATGCTAGATAGAAATCTGATAGAAACTGTGCCATCCTGACTCATGGCAGAGTGTCTGATCTGTATCTGGTGCTCAGTTACAGGAAGCCTCTGTTTTCAGACGCAGCTGGAAGAAGGGTGTGGCAGTTTCCCCTTTTGGACTGCAGCTATCAAAAGCCACAACTGGGTTAAATCTCATAACAGAATTATGGGAGGTGTTTAACTATTAACTGGACAAAATACAATGTTATATTTGACTCCAGGATATACTGATGTCCTTATTTTACTCTTTCTGATGTTTAGGAGACAAGTTAATTCATTCACTGAGACAATAATTTCTAGGTAAAAGCTACACTTTGAAAAACTACGTACACCCTTTCTGCTTCCATAAGAATTAGGACGGTAAGTACCAGCCAGGTGCTGCTAATCAAATTCACTTGGTTTGTTGTTCATCAGAAAGCATGACCACCTCTATAATGGCAGAGGTTTTAGTAGTTTGTTGGTGTAGATCAAGTGTGTGTTAACACAGAGCTACAATCTTTCCTGCAGTAGATTCACTCCAATGTCATCTCACCCTGGGTAAACACACCTGAATCAAATGTTTAGTTCATTACCAGGCCTCTGGAGAACTTCATGGCATGTTGAGGAGGTAATTTAACCATTTGAATCAGCTGTGTTGGATCAAGGAAACATCTAAAACCTGTAGGACGCCGGCCCTCGAGGCCTGGAGTTCGACACCTGTGGTTTAGTTAATTGAACCTTTCTTTCTATTGGAGGCTACTGGTCAAATGTCCAAGAACCTGTTTCACACCCCCAAACATTTAGCTTTAGGATATGAATTTAAGCAGCACAGCATGTTCTGTAAGAAAAAAATTTTTTTTAAAGGTACCGTTTGACATCGAAACAGAAATCAGAGAGCAAAATGCAGCCACAAGGGAAACGTAAATCATGAAGTTATGCCAATTCAGTCTGCTGTCTGTGGGCTGCCAAAATGAGAGCTGAAGGCAACAAAGCGTATTAAAATGTTGTTACAAAATACTTCATCAGTGAGTAACCCCTGGGATGAATACAAAGTCTCAAGTTGATTATGTTTAACAGTGTAAGAGTAGCGCAGAGGGTGGATAGCATTTTAATGTTCACATTACTGCTTCTGAGACAGCACATCTATTCATTTATGGACACATTAAACTCAATCACATCTTTGTCACAGTGTCACAGCAGTTCAGTCAAAGCACCTTGCTCTGCTAACGCTCTCAAATTAGAATTAAATTAATCTGTTTTTGCTGAGCAATGAGGTTCCCGCGACAGCAAATTACCCATTTACACTCATCTGAGCACTTATCAGATCTGTGTGAAACCCACACTGAACCAGGAAGAGCCTGGACTGTGCACAGACTGCACAATGATCTCTAGTTTGAAGAATCACTTCTCCTCTGGAGAAACATGGTGCTCATTACATAGGGCCTGCTCGCTGCTGATAGCGAAAGCCAATACATCACATTGCCATTTTATTCTGACTGTGAGAGCTCCACGGAGCGGGGCGACACAGTGGATGGCAATGCTGCACAATGGCTACAAAATAAATGTTTACTCAAGCTGTCATATTTTGAAATCCCATCATCTGCTGAGGTCAGCAGCTCTGAATTATTTCGGTGACCTGCACTGAGGAGTTCAATGCCCTCATTTGTATTCAAAAGCAGAACTGAGAAAAATCCATTCTGAGTCGGCAAAAACAGCTTAAAGCACATGATTGCCATGCATTTGTTTATTGGGGTGCAATAAAAAACAGGCATAAAGCAACATACAGGGGCTCAAACAGATTAATGAAACTGTTTCTTTTAGCTTAAGGATGTTCTTTTATTAAGCAGTAAATCTGGAGCATTTCAGACTGAAAAATTCAGCCCTTCTAATCATGTTTCTGCTGTTAAGAAATGAAAGCCATTTACTTTCCTCTGTGAATCACTTAGGGGCATGAGACTGGTGAGAGAAGTGGCTCAAATATAGACGTATGAAAGCACAGCAGCACCCATGTTCTGTTAACCTCCACTGCTGCAGAAGAAGAAAGGGACAGAAAAGGGAGCAACCCAGAAAGTGGGCTGTGAATCAGCCCACTGCTGCGAGATCATTAGCGAACAAGTGCCATGCCAGTATCAGCTCACTGAATGAACAGTGACAGTGGAGCAGACAAGTCACTCTCTAGTTACTCTCCCCAAGAGAGCCCTTCACTTCCATTCACACAACCTGAACAAAGGCGGCTAAATTAGTCCCTGGACAACTGTCTTGGGGCTTTTTTTGGGGGGGGAGCCCGCTCAGGCGGACTGAGTGCAGAATGACTTCCTTGTGAGCTCTACCACCGGCCTAGATTAGACATTTCCGCCTGCCTTTTTAATCACTTGTTAATTAGCAGCACGGCGACTGGATGAAGTCATTAAGGGGTTCACTGGCAGAAGAAATTAATCAACACCTCAGAGCTTGTTTAATATGCTGAAATCAATACAGCCATTGTTTCTCTTCGGGGTCTTTTATTGAATTTCCTTCTTTCAAGGCCCAGGTGAGCTGATTCAATACTTGCAATTTCACTTGTACTTTTTAATGTGATCAGTTTCAAAAGCTTGTTTCTCTGTTGGTCTCTTTGCTCCAGACTGAGATATCACAACTCCATGCCATCACTTTTGATGTTTTTCTCCCTTTCTGGTCAGTTTTCACATTATATTGATTTCTTTGTGGCAGTTGGCATTTGTTCTCTTATGACCAGTCACACACATAGACAGGTCTGCTGGCAGCATGACGGCATATTCAAGGAAGAAAGCTTATTAAAAACATTGCTTTTGTCAGTAATGCTGTAAAAAAACCTGTGAATATAAAGTGTAATTGAAGTCCATCCATCCACTTTCTCCTGTTTATTCAGGTCCTGGTTGCAGTTTAAACAGAGACAATACCTGCTGCTCATCTGTGTGGTGTTCCCAAACCAGCTGAGGGACATAATCTCTCCAGTGTGTCCTGGGTCTATCCTGGGGCTTTCTCCTGGTAGGAGACGTAGCAGACCTTTCAGTATTCTGCATATCACAGAAATGGCAGGATGTGAGTTGATATCTACTAAAGAACAAATATAAAAACTCTTTATATATGCAAGCAGGGTGAGCCTCTTTGCAAATTTTAGGCCATTACGTAAACAGCTTATATGCTATACTTCAGGATTGTTTATTAAGGTTTGGAGAAAACAAAATAGTTTTAAAATTGTTTAAAACAATCATGGAATAATATTGTTTCTAGGAATCTATATTTGTTTTTGAGCGATTGCCCATCATGATGTGGATAAATAAAGTATTTCTGTTTGGACTGAACCTCCGCTGTGGCTGTGGTCCCTCCTTGGCAGGGGGGAAAAGCAGGGGAGTCACTTTATATGTTATATCCAGGTTTCCTCTAGGCTGGGGCGTAACATTGGCACAACATTTAGTAGAGATGTTTAACCCTCTTTTCATTCCCAGGACATCAAGTGCTATTGTTTTGTCAGAGCGACTGGCATCTCTTGGAAATGCACAAGCTGTCCTTTGACGTCGTTGCCTGGACACACCAGTTGCTGCAGAGCATGAACTGTCCTGCATGCTCCAAAGACAAAGTAAGCATAAAAGAAGGCAGGAAGGAAGGTGTAAGACTGTCAGCTAGGAGAATATAACTCTTCTCCTGTTTGTGTTTTCTTCTCAGCTACATTTGTTTTCAATTGATGATGATGATGATGATTATTATTTTTAAATTCATTGTTTGGTTAGCTTTAAGCACCAAAACCTTGGTTACCTTGGTGACCAGTCCAGGTTGTATCCCTCCTATGACTCCATGACAGCTGGGATAAGCTCCAGCTGAACTCGATAAGGAGTTAGGAAAATAAATTATGGTTGAAAATAAAATGAGATCTTGGAATATTTCAGTATACGGTAAGACACCTAAATCATGAGTATATGCTATGACATTGAAATATACTTACTATAAAAATATTTTTAAGTTGTAATACATTTTTACTACCTCATGTTTAGTTGCTATTTTGTATTGAAAGTTAATTAAAAATCGTTTTTTAAAATAAAAAAAAAATCACAACAAATCTAGTTTTTATGATGAGTCTTAATAGAACCGTCATTTTTGACTGGAAACACAAAATGAACACAACATGAGGGTTAACCTCTGACATTCAGAGTCCAGTCTGAAACTCTTCTTGAGAGTGATTGTAGTCACTCTGAGTAGGATTGTGACTGTTGCCTCGCATCAGGAGACACGTACAATCACAATGATCAAAAGTGGACGCCAAGATGTTGAAGGTGTCAGTCCCTCCTATTTTTACTCTAGGCTGACTGAACCATCAGGAGTCAACTGTTTACTTTCTTGATTTCCACTACCCAAAATTAGCATATATTACAGTGAATAGGAAATGAATAGGGAAAAATGTTGAAGAGATGTGGGCACAAATATTAGGTCTTTGGCAACTTCTAAAGAAGGCAAATGCTTGATGTAAGTGTTTCTAAACCTAACTGATGTGCCATAACTAGCTGTTTTCATTTCTGTATGACTTCAAATCGATTTTCCCTCATCTAAGTCACATTTTTGCAGCGAGAAGAGTTTGTAGGTCTTCGTCCGATTAATTAACTTGGTGTGGTAACGCAGGTCAAGCTTTTTTACAGCAGAACATGTAATCACATTTTTTGGGCAGACAAATATGATAAATTTGGGGATCAGAGGTAGAGCTGCTCATCTAGCTACTGAAGCCTCAGCAGTTCCTCTGGGAAAATACCGAACCCCAAGTTACCCCATCGGAGTGTGAGTGTGTATGTGAATGTTAGCCAAGCCATTGAGGTTTAGAAAAAAGGGCTTGTGTGAATGTGTGCGTGTGACTGAATGAATGAGGCTTGTGGTAAAAAGTGCTCAGTTAGAGTATAAAAGCCTTATATAAGTACCAGCCTAATCACTGTTTCCAAATGTTGTGCATTAAAACAAGCTGTTAGAGGGTAATCTAAGGCATCCATATGTGAAGACCTGCAGGCTGACACTATAGAGCTTTCAGTGCTTGTTAATGGGGTTTTTTGTCTTAAGCTACTGACTGAGAAAAAAGACTGAGAACACGCTCTCTCTGTTGCAAGAGGACGGAGGGTCACATGCATTCACATACCAACTCTCGAGGGCTTTTGATTGTAACTGTTTTAGGAGGGGGGAGAGCATCCTGATCATGTGTGGCTCTGAAGGAAGAGGAAGCGTTACCGGCCTCACTTCCACCACCCAGATATTCTGGTGATTTGAACTGGCCTGCTTCCAGTCACAAGGCCACTTATCTTGCATTTCCTCAACGTAAACAGTTTGCAGAGCATGAAAGAGCCTTTCATGCTGTAAGCAGCAGCGTTTCCGTAATTATTCTCCAATCTCAGTTTACCCAGTATCTCTGGCAGTGCAGAGTAAGGGTTTGCAGGGATGAAGAGGTCAAACTCTGATGAAGAGTTTTAGCTGAAGACCCTGAGAGAGTAACTCACAGCAGCAGAGGTGCTTGAAAAGCATGAGAATCAGATGTTTAAATTGTTTTATGTCAAGCACTGAGCAGGTGGCTGTGAATTCTCATCTCTCTTGCTGAATCAAGCTCATTATATTCCTGGTTTAACGTTTCTTCTTTCCTCCCTCAGGCTGGTTTGTCAGAAAATACTGCAAAGAAGTAAGAGGAAGTGAAAGACACGAGCAATTCCTGTCTTCACAGTATTTGTTCTAAGTAGTATTTCAAGACACAGAACTTTCATGTTAAAGCTCTGGCTCATGGAATAACAACAGAAAGCATGAAATGAAACAGGTTTTCACATTCATTAAGAAAACCGGATTAGAACAAATAACAAGGAAGAAATCCTTTGTTTTGGGAGACTTTGTTCTTGCAGAAGTTTTGACTCTTTCTGGTAGATGAATAGGAGGAGTCGAAGCATGCTCGCTGACCACCCTCTTGGTTTTTCCCAGATGGGAGAATGGGTAGACAGAAGGATAAGAACAAATTTGCTATGATGACTGGGAGAGAAGGCACAGAGGACATGAAGAGCCCTTACTGAGGACTAAACACAGAAATCAGAGGGAGGTGGTGAAGGAAGATTGGGTGTAAGACAGGAATAACATACGAACAAACAATGGTGGGGAAAGGTGTAACACAGTGGTCATGAAATTCCATTTAGAAGAATGCAAACCAAAGATAAAATTTATAGATAAGGATTTTTTTTAACAAAAAGAGAGAAATAAGATTGCAAGAAGAAGGAAAAGGATGAAAGTCCGGACATGAAAGGGTACAGACTGAAAAGAGGCTGCGACAGTTTTGTGGCTGATAGAAGTCACAGCATGCATGAAGAGAAACCAGGTCAGCTCTTTAAATACACTGGACCAAAATCAGCCCCGATGACAACCAGCTGGCTAGAATTTCTCTGGTCCAGCCACGAATTAAATGATCCAACAAGGCCGACTAAGGAGACACATCACAGCAGAAAAGTGACAGGTTTGCCACCGGTAACACATTCTCCTCACGGATGATGACAGGTCCACACTGAGCACATGTTACAGACTGAAAGAGACACCAAGGCAGATGTTATGATGCTTGCAACATCATCCAGCATGACCAGTATGGCAAATCCTCAGACCCACTGTCACACAGTCTGGTCAGAAGTATGCAAACTAGCAGCCCACTGGACAGATTGATATCTCTGAAGTTTAACTGACTCTGGGTTTCACTGTGATGATGGTCCCTTAATCTGAGCATACTGCAGATGTATAAGCGCCACTTGTCTTTGAATTCAGTTCACTTTGTCAAACTATTAAATATATCAACTTTTGTTGCAATTCCCATTTTTATTAGATGCAGAAGGAACACAGATGGCCTTGTTTATAACGTTTTCTCTTCAAAGCTTTAGATTTTTGTAGAAATCATCAATGTTCCCAAACACAAGTGCAAAACTGTCAGTGTCCTTGCAACAGTTGGTCACAGTGAAATTAGCCGAGTTGAGAAAATTCCCTCTCCCCTCCTTTTGCAACAGCTGTGAAACCTGACGGCCTGTTTTATGAGGAAGAGCTGCTTCAGTTCAGAAGTTCGCTGTGAGAAATTCCTCCCACAGTGTTTGTTTTAAATTAATATGCTTCTGTTTTATTCTGTTTTCTTAATACTGTTAGGTGATCTGCAGGCAGTGATGTCCAAACATTTCACGAGGCTGTGGAGCAGCTTTTTAAAAGTTACACAATACCTTCATTTATTATTGCTGTAACAGTATAATCTGGGAGAAAGACAGATTGCTGACAAGGCAGGATGAAACTGCTGATTACTGTAGTCTCATATGGGAGTTGATTCATTTTAGTTTTTCTATTTTGTTATTGGATCAGGGCTGCAATTGATTCTACTGTGTGGCATTTATTTTCTCAAAATGTGTATCATAAATTAAAAAAGGTATAATATTATTGTTTAATCTGACCAAGAGTCCAGACTAAAACAATACTCAGTTCACTAGCTTAAAACACAAAGAAAAGAAAAATAACTCAGAAATTGATGCGATTATTTCTGTAAACACACTCATTTTCACTTCTTTCAGATCCAGTTTTTCACCACCAAGTTTATTTTAATTTGGTAAAACTAAACTATGACCAGAGAGAAAACCTGTTCTAGTTACCTGAAATAATAATGAGTAAAACTAGATTTAAACAACAACTATGTGAAATAAACTAACTATGGTTTGTTCTCCATGACCACAAGTCTGTTGCCATGATTACCTCCATATTATCATAAAACAAATATTAAGATGAACACTGAAACTAATAAAAACTAAACATAACTAAACTGAAAGGAGCAAACCTACTGTTATCAATGTAAACTAGTTAAATATGTTTTAAATAGATTTCACTGCTGTAACACATGCATGTACAGGATGTTTAATATAAGGTATGGCCTCCGGACAGACCGTGACTCAGTGCAAGCAGTCACAGACTGCTCGTGGACTGCACAAGTGTCCAGATCTGGTTTTCAGGAATTGCTCTCCATTCCTGGAGAAGTGCAGCCTGCACACATTCAGACATGTTCAGCTGGAGACATAGTGGGATTAAAAGCTGGCCAAGGAAATATCTGGATATCCTCTGTATAGAGGTGGGAATTTTCCTGTTGAATCAGGTTGGACCACACACCCTCATTACCTCTGTCAGATCAGATAGGGGGCTCTCATACAAATCTGCGACACTCTAGCATGTCTAAAGGTCAGCTTTAATCAGTTGTGGCACAATGATATTGTTGTCCATACAAAGGTTTTTTGTGCTTTGAGATCACGTGCTTGAGAACTCAGTAAACGGAATCAATTCTGAGTTAATTTGTGTTTGTGGTGAACAAATGATCAATCCTGGCACTGACTACATAACACAACATAACACATAATATTTTGAATATGTAATTTACAGACAGCCTCAGCCTTTAAAGCAAAGCGTGAATGCCAGTTTGAAATAATCATCAGTCAGCAGTTTGTTCTTTATAGTTGCAGCACCTGGCTGACTTGCTAATGCAGCTCATGAAATGCTGCTCTGTTGTGCACAATCTGCAAAATCTCAAACGTAGCTGAACTAAAAGCTCTCTCCGTCCAGCTCCTCGTACTCTGAGAGAATAATTGATCGGCTCTGGAGTTTATTATCAGGAGTTTCTCCTCGCTGGCTGTCCAAATATACTGAAAGCTGGAGAGAGGAGTGGAGGAGTTAATACTCTTGGGAAAGGTGCCTACACAGAAAACAGGCAAAGAATTCAGAGAGAAAAAAGACTGGAAGGAAAAAGAATGTAGGGAGAGATGGAAAATGTTGCTTCTGTGTTTATATGATTGTGGAAAAAAAGTTTTAAGGGAATGAAGAATAGGTTGGACAGCACCGAGTGTGGCGTCCTCAGTCAAACTGCCCTGGAGGGAGCAAGACTCGTGTTAGAAACAGTGAATTAATGCTTATAAAATCTCCTTTGATGAGGTTTAAAATAAAATACAAAAAAGCAGAAGAATGAAACGAGCGGGAAAAAAGTAGCTGCTTGAGACAGAAAAAAAGAAGAGGTTAAAGAGGGAAAGAAAGCTGGAAGCCTCATATTCTCCTTTAGTTGATCTCCAGCGTGTCGCAGAGCTTGCTGGCCCGCTTCATTGCTTGCAGGTGTAATAACACTGACTGATCCAGGGCTAGGCTTTTGGAGTTCAGGATAACCAAGCAGAGGTGATATTTCTACGTCTCTCTCTTCTGGAAAACTTAGCTCAGCTGTGGTCTGCAGACATTTAAAGGATCTCAGCTGGTAAAATGTCTCATATTGCCACCTCTTCATCGTCCATTAACAGATGAGCCGAGGTGCAGCCGCCATTCCTGGCTTGCTTTGTTATTGCATTTTACGGCTTTTCTGCTGCATTAAATCATGTTAGGAGCCCTTGGCCGGACAGCGGCTTGAAAGTATGTGATCATAGGCACAGCTTGCTTGTATCATTAGCAGTGTAATGGTTTAAAGTCCTGTTTTTGTGTGACTTTAGGTCAAGTCTAAGGCCAAATTCAGAAGTTCGATGACTTGTTTTAAATCTTACATTCAAGATCAGAATGTCCTGTTATGATTCTCTCTCTTTTTTTAATCATCAATCATAATCTGCAGTAAGATGCAGCTAAAAAAATCTGCAAATCTTAAATTTAAATCTCATGTAATTACAGTAACTGAGGCATGAAATGCTACAAACGTAACTATTTAACTGGTGTAAAGTGAAGTGAAGGTAATTTAAACCAGATGGTTGCTGACTCTGGGTCACTGGGGGCTCTCATTTCACATCTGCTCTCCCGGACCAAATAGAAACAGATGTTATGAGTCAGAACAAAGCTACTATAGAGATGTTTTGTCAAATAAACCCTACAATCAAACACTCATGGCTGATAAGCAACGAGGGTCTGGAAGCTGATTTTTTTCTTTAAAGATTTTGTATTCTCATTCTTACCAGATGGCTTTTCTCATTATGCAGGATAAAGCAAACACTGCGTCAAACTGTGCAGCCCAGCAGGCCTGCAGAGACTCTGTGTTCCCCAATAAACACAGAAAACCACAGTATTTTTCATTATTGTGACTAAATGAATGAAGCCAAATAAAAATTCCTCTCAGTTTAAGGAATTTCAACCTCAGTTATTGATGTGAACTGCTGCTGCTTGCGTTTCTGTCCATAGGAGCTGTAAAAAAGGCACATGATGATAATAATTACCATAATTTCCAAAATCAGCATCATGTTTTATTGATCAGAGTACAGAAAACTTTTAGTTTTTCTGAAAAATTTGTGTTTGCTGAGCTCACAGAGGAAAAAGCAAGAAGCTGCAAGTCTTCCATCCAGAGGAGTCGCCCTCTGCTGGTCTTTCTGTGGGGACTGGTTGTGTGACAATCACCACAGGAGGAAGGACAGGACACACACAGGAAGACCAACATTTAAATCATGGTGGTTAATTGATGGTGGTCATACACGAGAAGGAAGCAGGGATAAAGTACATATGAGTGCAGTGAACTGAGAAACCAGTTAGAAATGATTTACTGTTGCCTTCACACATCAACAAGACATTTTCACCCAGTGAACTGCTGCTCACTGGATGTTTCCTCTTCCTCAGACCAGAGATGGTTGTGTGGGATGAATCCAAGAAGATCAGCAGTTTCTGAAATACAGCACCAACAACCACGCCCCATTCAAAGTCACCTAAATCACTGTTTTTCCACTTTTTCATCCCCAGTTTGAACTCCAGCAGCTCATCCTAATCATGTCCATGGAGTTGCCATGTGAGCCATGTGATTGGCTAATTACATAATCGTGTTAATGAAGAGTTGAACTGGTGTACCTATCAAAGCTGCCATCATGGACATGGATCATTATTTTGGCTAACCCGCTCTCTGAGTGCTTCCTCTCTACTCTGTTACACGTTTGTTCACACTGTCATCTTACAGAGCCTCAAATGCTCCAAACATGCACTTAGTAGGTTGTCGACTTCACTTATTCACACAATTGCTTTGAGCAAAAGGCAAGCTTCTGGGTAACCCATCCCCAATAATTCGATTCAATACTTAAGAAACAGACTGACACAAAATTTACACAAACACCCACTTTAATCTAAGACTTTTTCGAGAAAACAACACTGCGTTTCTTTGATGAGGTCCCACAGAATAATTGTGTATACAGCCTGTTAATGACAACTGTAAGTGTAGCCATGGCCCTAATGCTCCTTTTTTTAAACATACCAAGCTATAAAACATCCTCAAATTCAGGCACCTCCACATCTGTAAGATGAAAAATGAAGAGTTAATAGCCTCTTTGAAGAATTTCCCATCATGCCCAGAATTAGCCAGTGTGGTTTTATCAGTTTTATCTTTTATCTGATTTGCGAACCCTCATCTGTGATTGGCCCTGCAACCCAAGAGCTAATCAAACGTCTGGGCTCTTTGCTGCACTCCATCCTGATGACAGAGGCCTCTGTGCTGGCTGAGATTAAATTTGTCCACCTTCTGTGCGTCATGGTGCCTCGGCCTAACCATCCCTTGTTGACGTATTACAGTACCTGTGCTTCCTGATACAAAATACAGCAAAAACCCACCAAATTAAGTCAAATCTCTTGTCATTCTCACACCCTGAAAAGCCACCAAGTGGGCTGGATTTGATTATTCGTCATGGTGGTTAGAACAAGGGCGGTGAGGACTCTTTGCCTCTTTTAAATCTGCAGGAGAGAGCAATCACAGAGGACAGATTACATTTTCATACCTGATACAGATCAGAAAAGGCTGAACTTAGCTGTGAAATTCAGCATAAATTTCCTCTGCTGGAAGAGGTTTTAGAAGCAGCCAGCAGACCAGCCTGCAGCGTGTAAAACTGAAATCAAACACTAAAATATGATCATCCAAGATCCAGAGATTTGGATGAGGGAGAAAGAGGAGAATACACTTCAGATACTGCGCTGCCAGAAAGCTACATCAGCTTTTATTGACAGGGATCAAACAGACTTCCATATGAAGCTGAAGATACTCCGTACTGTACTTTTTGCTTGGTTTTACACACTGAGGAGACCATTTGCAGTAACACTAATGGAACTGCTTGCTGAGAAAGTGATAGTCCACTTGGTCCAAGGGAGGAAGAAAGAAGAAACAAGTGAAAATAAACCAAAACTCAACGAGGAAATTTATGATTTAGAAGAAAATTGAGAAACGGAGTGATAAGACGTCAGAAGGGAAAAACAAGGTGGAATGATGTGTGCAGACATGAAACGGGATCAGATTTAGGGCATTTTCTCAATGAAGTGTGTATAATCATCAAGTATAATGAGAGTTTCAGACAGGAAATTAAAGATGCAGTGATAAGAAAACTTTAAAATCCAGCATTAGGAGAAGTTTTTTCAGCTTTACTCCAAAATCATATCCAGGAGGTTCAGCATATTTATTCATGTTCTGATGGTTCATGCATATTCAAATATGCATTTTATATCACTTGAACATAAAGATTAATATTATGCAGCTGTTTGCAAAAGCTTAGATTTTAGATGTGAAAAGAAATAAATGTTAATGTGCTGCTGCTTAAATGTTCAAAAGGCTCAGCACCCGGCACAGATTTTACTAATCCTCCCAAACAAACAAAAAGCTTTTACTCATGATCAACTTTAAGGCATCGCTGCTTCTTTCAGTGGGGAGCACAAGTACAAGAATACTGCTGCAGTTATCTGCACATCAAAATATGAAACACCCAACATACCCACCGCGCTCACGGTGGGTATGTTGGGTGTTCATTGGTGTACTTATGGCCTGCTATCACATTATGTGGCCTGCTGCACATCTGCAGTTCTGTAGATGCAATTGCCAAATGTGGGCAATTAATTTTTGATTGAGTTTGAGTTTTGACTGAAGTAATCCATAAGTGTTCAGATTAAAGTGTATGGACTCGTAATAATTTCGTGAGGACCGGACTCAAATTCAGGGAGACATCCAAGTATTTTTTTTTAAGCTTTAAGGGCTCTCTGTCTCTCCCACACAATTTAACACACAAAGGAGAAAAAAAGGTGAAGGTACTGTAGGTCCTTGAGTGTTAGATCAATGTTCTTGGATAAAATATGTGAACACAGCTGGTTAGAATGAAAGCACTCCTGTTCTGGAAATGACCATTTGCCCACAAATGGAATGTCTCCACTCCTGCAGGATACCTTTAACCAAATGTGCAGCTTGCAATGGCAACTGAAGTAAAGCATTTCACAATTACATTCAATTACACCAAGATATAACTAAAACTTACCTCCATATGTTGCCCATGATAAGTGCCCTGGGTCATCCAGGAGCCCTGGGGAACCCCTGGGAGAGGACCAGCCACCTGGAGGTTTGGTGAGTTATAGATCAGCATCTGCGTTGCCATAGCGGTCTTTAAAGCTGATGCTAATTTTGCAGAGGAATAAATATGCTGTGCTGAATCACTGGCACAGAAACATCACCAGTGGGGCTGAAGTAATGCCCTTGTGATGAGACATTTTCAAAGAAGGGGAAACCAATAAAAGAAGGAAGTAAAAGACAAAATAAAACAGGAAGTAAGTGAACCTAAACATAAAAGTTTAAAACCATGACAGGACTCAGTACTAATCTGACCCGACTCTGAGCTTTAACACCTTATCTTATCCATCAGAAGGGATACTTGTAATTCTCAGAAATGCTCATTCAACCTTGAAGAAAAAACAAATCAGAATTTCTTCCTCTAAAATTTATAAATGTTTGTTCCCATGCTTGTTTATTTGTTTTTAACGAATCTGTTTAATAATCCAGTTATTTTCAAGCTAAGAGAAGAAGAGGTGGCCCATTAGAGGCCACACATCCTCACGCGTGATTTGTCCCTGGAGATGACCAAGGACATGAGAGACCAGGCAGTTAATCACAGCCTTTATTTATGCACAATGACACCAATCTTATGGCGTGTTTAGAAAAAGGACAAAGACACAGAGAATCGTGTCAAAATCTCACGTTGCTGGAGCGACGCTTCCAACTGCAATCTTTGCATTTTGATTTTCTGATGATGAAATCCTCTGCCACAGCTCTCCAGGGCCTCTGCAGTCACACCCTCGTTTTTATTAACACATTGCTTTTCCCTCCTTCCTCTGTCTTTGCCCATCTCTCTCCTGCCACATCTCCCAAACTCCATCATTTCCCCTCTGCGCTCAATTTGCCTCCGTTTTTATTCCCTCTCCCTCATTATTCCTCTTCTCCCTAAAGGATGCAGAGAATTAGAGCACAACTTCCTCCCCCAGAAACACAGGCTTGGTAAAGCTTTGAGTTTCAGAGGGAGCTCAATCAGAACTCCCTCTACTTTCAGAGCACTTCAGCTCTGTGCAGCAGTAAATTGCCTTTCCTTGCTCTTTGTGCACTGCTGTGCAGAAAGAGCTTCATGGTGAAGTTAAGATGCCGGCACAGCGGTCGGCAAACTTCTCAGCGGGTTGCACTTTTGAAGGAGCCTTATTTTTTTATAATTGTAACCATAACATCACATCCCTACCCTTCCAGATTCCCAGTGCTGTTAAGATTTAATGAGATTTTGCATTTCAGATAAAAATCCATTCACAATAGTTTGGAGAATCCTCAAAGGCACACATCCTAAATAGAGTATTTCTTGGCTGGTATGGTGGCGTTTAAACATCAACAAACTTATTTCCTGCTTTTTAGTGAATTTAGCTGGAAAGTGAAGAGATGTGGATCAGAGCAGTGACTCACTCCCTCCACGGCCACCATCCTTCAGTGAGCGGCTTCCCTCCTCTCACTGTTTCCAGCTAGGAAAAAACTCAAATGAGACTCAGTTTGTTTGTTTTTTATTTAAAAATTATGAAACATACACATATGGAAATATGCACGACTATCTGCACTGCTAATATGATTTCACAGCACTGTTTTTGTTCCACAAAAGGCACTAAGTCAGGCATGAAAATTTCCCTTCCTTTCTTCTTCCTCCATTTTCATTTTTTCTTCTTTTTTAATAAAAGAGCAGCTGGACTGATCTTGTAGTCTGAGTGCTGCAGGGCACAGAAACATTCGAGGATTCAATTAGACATTTAATAACCTTTTCTTCTTCTGCTTCTTTTTTTAAATTTTTTTTTATCTCCAGACGCCTGTTGATGCCAGAAGCTTTCTGTCGCCAGCACAGGCTTAAAAACATGTGGCTGTATTTGCCTGTGTGAGTAAAAGGTGTGTGATGATAAGCAAAAGGTGCTACACTGATTTCAGAGACAGATGAGGAAGCGAGAGCTCCTGGGACGCCTGGCGTACAGATCAGCTCATGGGTGCCTGTGTGTGAGAGAAAAATCGCTGCTGCCATCAGTTTCCCAGAACCTCATCTGCGCTTTATCATATCGGCTTCCTGGCAGCATCCTGATGATGTCATCGGTGAGTCAGGCTGTGGTCTGCCTGACTCCTCAGTTTAGATTTGATCATCACCTCCTTCTGCTTGACTTTAACGTCAAAATCCGTTAAGCTGATGTTAACTTTAACCTCAGGTTTTGGAGCTATTTTTGGATTTTGGAAGTTTTGTCTCCGATTTGATCTTTGCACTCAAAGGTTAATGCCAAAGCTAGAGAAGCGTCTAGTAGTTTGTAGGTTGCTGAGTCAAGGAAATCTCTAGTGGGTTCTGATCCCGAGGTGTCACATTAACACAGGGTTTTCAGCTTCCTGCATCTTACCACTACACACCAGACTGTGCACCAAAAAAATACTGGTAGATTCTTTTAGAGTTGGAGGGTTGTCAATCAGAAGACCACATTTCCTTTCAGCACTATTGCTTTTATTAAAATATTTCCTGTCACAGCATTAAAATGATGGTAAACCCTGATGCAAAATGCACCTCTGCCACATGTATGTTTATGACATACCTTGTCTTGGAGTTGGTGCCATGGTGCAAGGGATGCAGCTACTTTCTCCATCTGCTTTGATACAGCCTTATAGGTCTCATTTGGACCTCTATGTTTTCCACTTTGTTCTCACTTGCTGTTTAGTTTTGCTCATGTACCAGAAGCTACCTAAACAGGTTTAGGAAAAGATTGTAGTTTAAGTTAAAATGTTGCATACTGAAAAGGGAAAGGTTGGGTTTCGGTCTGTTGCTTCATAGCATAGATGCCAGAGCGGTTTTGAGGCACTGCTGGTTCTGAGAAAACAGCCGTATTTTACACCCTGAAGTTAAACTGTGCAGGTTATGCTTTCAAGCACAGTGCTTCCAGTCTGAGGTCATGCTATGCAGCAGCGGAGTCTGCATGCATCAGCGCTGTGTGTTTCTTTTCACTTTTCACTGGGCTCGATGCACTGCCGTCCTTAACTAATGAGTCCAGCTCTCGAGCTCATTTGAGGGTCAAATTTTGTGCTGAACATTTCTTGTTTGCAAGCTCTTAGTTATTCCCAGAGTGATGCAGTGAGGCATAAATATTCAGTCTATACAATACAGTGTGCAATAAAATGCAATGAACAAAACATCTTCTTTTACTCAAATATATGATTATAAAGACATTAAGTAGGAATGCATTCAAAATAATGCTACAGCCCACAGACAGAGGGAGGCAGGAAGATCTTCAACAGTACATTTTTTCCTCTTAGTAAAAAGAATTCTCTGGAAGAGAAATTGGAAAACTGCTCCGTGGTCAGAATGACTCAGCTGTCGCTCTCTGATTCATGTAGACCTGGATCAGACTGTAGGTGGGCGTAGCCTGTCCTGCATCCAGCAGAAGCTCCAGGTGCTTTTACTTCCCACGACGGATAAACAATTAACAGCTTTCTAAGAACAGCTGTGTGAAGGAGAACCATGAAAAATGTCACTTCTCCGGCTCCTGTCACCTGGAACGAATTACAATCCTGCAATTTCCAAACGGGCACGAAAGAGGACAATGAGGGCCTGTCTATACAAGCAGGGAAAAGTAAACCTGGACTCACTGCACGGAGCGTTCGTTTTTCCATTTTCACTGTAACTGGTTTCACTCTCTTTTTGGGAACTGACTAAAATATAAAAGCTGAAGTTTCATAACAAGTTAATGTTACTACTCGAGTCTCTATGATTAATGGAAAGAATACACTATTAAATAAATTAGAATGAATAAAAACATAAAAACACATTACAGCGCTCAGGTTTGACCCCTGCTAAATATGAGATAACCAGTTTAACTGCACTTTTCTTACTGTGGAGAAACTAGCTGTTGTTACTTTGAGCAGACTCCTGAGCTTAAACAGGATGTCATGGCTACACATGAGACAAGCAGGGACTACTATTATCATCATCCTTATTATTAATGAGTGCTGAAGTCTTCCAAAGGATGCAACTGCGGAACGTAAAGAGGAAAGGGAAATAGTTTTCAAGGCTGAACACCTAAAGTACACACAGAAAAAAAAAAAAAAAGTAGGCCGAGCTCTCTCTCCCTTCCTGGTTGTAATTTGTTTCCAGGACATGGATGCTCTGCAGCACACACCACACTGTGAAGCCTTTTTAAGTATGCACACACTTCAGGCTGAAGGCTTGGCCGATCTGTTCTTATTGCAACAGCAAGTTAAATCTGCTCTGATGTAACAGGATTCAGGTGTTTATTGTTCAGCATTTCTTCACACTTACATACCAAGAAGACTTTAACAAACGCCAGAATTCTGTGTCTGTGAAGCTGGAGAGGTTGTGTAGGTTTTGGACTCTCTGTTGGCAAAGATCTGCGGAAACAGAGCCGAAGTCCAAAAAGCTGCATCTCTTTCCCTTAAAAGGTCATTGGATTGTTATCAGAAAGGAGTACGCACCGACTGTCTGCAGAAAACACACATACACAGTTTTTACACTCCCACACCTGCGGGAGAAAACGACTCAGGCATATGACTGTCTCTGACAACTTTTTTCTTTCTTTCTCTCAGAGTGAAGAGGTCCATAAATAAATAAATAAATAATTAAAAAAAACATCCCAGAGAAAGAGAGAGAGCTGAGAGCTTCTGGTCTGCTGATGCCAGATATCTGTTTATATTAATGAGTTTTAAACAAGCAGAATTCCAAATTTTTAACAGTAACTTCCTGTTATCATAACAGACGACTGCTGCATTAGTGTTATCATGGGTGTTGATTTCAGGATGATTTAGAGCACATGTACTTCTTTCACCTCACCCCCATCTGGTCCCGGCAGATGGCTGCCCCTCCTTGAGCCTGATTTCTTCCTGTTCAAAGCGAGTTTCTCCTTCCTACAGTCACCAAGTGCCAGTCATTGCTGGGGTTTTCTTTTTATCATTGCAGGGATTTTACTTCATCAAAAAGGTCTGACTTTGTACAGCCTCTGAATCTTTTTGGTTAGGCGTAATCATCTCTGCTACAATAAACTTGAAGACCCAGAGAAAAAAAAAGATATTATAACATATCTACATATATGCATGCAGATATGTGCAAAATGTAAATAAAACTGTTTCCACATCAGTGCTGCAAACGTCATAAATCGGTTTAAAAACTGAACTGTGTAAGTAAAGGAAAAAGAACAGTCTAAGAATATATTCAAGAAAGGAGCAAAATCTCACAAAAACATTAAAAAGCTAAACAAATTTTGCAGCATATATTTCTTAAACGTACCTCTAAATTTTTCCCAAACATACACACACTTCCCACATGCTCACTGAGCGTAACTCTCCTCTTGTTCCTAATCGTGCCCATCTCTGTGCTTAACAACTGAAACTAGAAAAATTTGCATTTCCTGCGAAAATGCTGTGTGGATGCCTTAAAGCTGAAGATGTCTGCAGAAAAAAGCTGAAAAAGTTGAAAAAAAAAAAAAATGTTGCCCTGAGCAGGATTCGAACCTGGCCCTCCTGGTCTAAGGGTGGCTATTTAGGTCACTGAGCCAAAGTCATTCTCGCAAAGAAGAGGTGGAGAGATTGACAATTGTGCTGAAATGAGCAGAAGCTGATGAGAATTGTCCTGATAAGTGGTGGAAAGGCTGAAAATGTTTCAGAAGTGGTGAATAAGCAGAATTTGGGCAGAAAAGAGGTGAAAACTCTGAATATTTTGCTGAAAAGAGTTCAATCAGCAGAATTTCTTCTGAAAAGAGTTCAATCAGCAGAATTTTGCTGAGAAGAGGTTTTTTCTGAAAACAGCAGAAAAAACAGAAAATTTTTCTGAAAAGAGTTCAATCAGCAGAATTTGTGCTGAAAAGAGTTCAATGAGCAGAATTCTGCGGAAAAGAGGTTTTTGCTGAAAAGTGGTGAAAAAACTGAAAATTGTGCTGAAAAGGGGTGAAAAAGCTTAAATTTGTGTTGAAAAGAGTTAAAAAAGTTTAACTGTTGATTGAAAGAAATGTTGCCATAAGCGGGATTTGAACCCGGGCCTCCCAGTCTGAGAACTGACGCTCATCTCACTGAGCTAAAACACAGGTCAGCCCGGCAAGGAAAATAAGTGAGGCCACTGATGATATGGCAGAAATGGGCAAAAAATATTGCAAAAAAAAATTCAATATCTCAAAAAGTATAAAAGTTATGAACACCAAAAGTCATAGCCGGCATTAGCAGAAAGAGCAGAATTTTTTAAAGTTTGAACGGTGAAAATCGGATGAAAACTGTGGGAGTAGTTAAGTGCCAAAAAGTGTACGGAAGCAACTAGAATATAGTGGAATAAAGAATAAAGAGAAACAGGATCTCAACACAATAAATGCTCTGTGAGAAACTGACATCGCACATCCTGTTTCAGCTGTTTGACCCACTGTTTACATTCTTGCTCTCAAGCTGCGCAGAAATCCATGTCAGCGCCAAACACGGAGAAAATACCGCAGAATGATCGGCTACTGCCCTCTGCTGGTGAGACACAATTACTACATTAGAATGGACTTTCATTGTTTTTTCCAACTGAATTGAACCACGTGTTCTTGTCAATTTTTAAAGGTTAACTAAAGAGATAAATAACCTTTTACAGGAAGGAATCTGTAGATTTCACAACATGAGGTCCACTGTTCACAGACCAGTGAGGCGATGGGGATCATGTCCTCCATTTCATTGACATTAAAAGATATGATATGGAGACTTGGTAATGAAAAGTTGAACATATATATGTAGTTTATTAAATATTGAATAAACTGCAGACTTTAAAAGCTTAATGCAAGCAAGAAACTGCAAAACTAAATGTATGCAATCAAATATATCAGAGATATTATTATTAATGTACAGAGACCAACTGTTTTGGAAAGAGGTCAAAGTGCTCAATGTTTTGGAGCCCATGTGAATTACAGCCTCAGTTTCATGTTCTTAGCTGATAGTAGTGGCACACGGTGTGGTGTTCTGCTGTTGCATCCTATCTGCTTCAAAGTTTGATGTGTTGTGGGTTCAGAGATGCTCTTCTGCACACTTCAGATGTCACGAGTAGTTATTTGAGTTTCAGGCCCGTCTTCTCTGGCATTAACACAGACGGCTGTGTGGGAAAATCCCAGCAGACCAGCAGTTTCTAATTTTCTTCCCCAGTTTGGGCTTTGAACTCACTGAAAGTCTTGGATTTAACAGCGTACCTTTGGGAACAGGCTCCTGTGACCCAGAGAGTTTTTTTTTTAGCTTCCTTACGAAAAACCACATTTCTGTTTAACATCATTAACAAGAAAGGACCACACACCACTCGTGTTTTGATTCAGCTGCACTGGCTAAACGTTTACAGTTTGTTTTTACAGCCTTTCATGGATCAGCTGCGTATTATATTACAGATCTATCACCTCCACATTCAGCCTCAAGGTCGCTGATGTCATCCTCCCAACTATTTTTTTTTAAAAATATTGGTATATCTTGCTTTGCATGTGTGTATCTTTAGGTTAACTCCTGCTTTAAAATGCTTGTTATTAGAAAAAAAAAAGTGACTTGAGGTTTAAAAAGCATCAAGATTTTTTGTAATCAGACGTGATTGATTTTTCTAAATTCTCATGTACATCCTTAGAAACCATAAAAATCACATAACAGCATCTACAAAACCATTAAAATATAGCTTTATTGAAACATGATGTTAAAGCGATCACATTTAAGTTTGCGTGACATACAGTACATACAAACATCAGGCACAGATTTGGTAATCATCTTTGACTCGTGCAGGCAGCGAAAAGTGTCTGGAACTCACATTAACCAAAGTTTAAAGAAACCACACACACAAAAAAAAAAATCTTTCTGTGGGTTAAAAACAACACAGATACTCCACATAAACTTTGATTAAATAGAAAAAACACACAATGAAGGAACAGCCACAGGCCTCGTTACATTCAGCTGAATTTCCTTCATGATCCCCAGCTTGGACACATTCGGGACATTCAGGCCAGAAAAACACTGACTGTTCAAACTTGGATAAATTGTGCACCTTTTCCAATCAACAAATTCAACACCCACACACCTGTAGACAATCATCAGGCTGAAGCAACAATTAGAAAGCGATGTAAACAGTTCAGGCAGCCGCGAAACTACACAGTGAGGAGTGCAACGATTAACGGCATGTATGTCAGCAGTGACAGCGCTATGCACACAACAAGTGAAATATTAAATAATCCAGAAGCATGAAATACACATCTTTCAGGTTCTTATCTTCTCTTTTTAGTGTTGGTCTTATCCTGCATGAATATACTGAAGTTCAAAAAGAAAAGAGGAAAAACAAGAGACCTGGTGCGATTATCTGTAGGATGATTTCCAAATGTCACATAACGGATATACGAAGGATGTAGAGACTAACACAGAGATAATTAATAAGCCGATGCTTTAAATAAATCAGGTGGTTGGCAGTTTGGGAGTCGTGGGATCGCCACTGTTTACAAAGCTCTTGCAAAAAATGTTTTGTTGCCGCCAACCTGACCAGCAGGGGGAGCTCTAACAGAGACGAAGTAACACCATTACCCTTCATGCTGTGTGCGAGTCAAGCATCTCACCGTGTCGTGCATACAATACTGCTCAGAAGGAATTTTATGAAATACGAGGGAAAGGTAAATATGTGCAGGATGTCTCTTGTCAGGTGAATGAACCTAAACAACAATGAGCTAAGGATCAACTTTTAAATAAAACACAAGTTCACACACACTTTAAAGCTTTCACCAACACACAGAACCCTTAAGAGTCTCTTGCAAAACCCACGGACACTTTAATCAAGTAACAATTTGTGTATGTACGTGTTCAGCCTGTTTTAAAGAATCTAGACTCACTCAGGTCACAGTAAAGCAGCATTTATCCTCATTCAATGCTTTCCACGGGCACATAGCAAATACGTCACACCGAACGCTTGAAATGACACACCTGTGAAAATGTACTTTGGGCTTTTGTTAAACCTTTTTGAACCTGAAGCTGATTTAGACCAGCATTTGGATTTCTCTGAGCCCCGACCGGCCGAGCTGCGGAGAGCGAGGCTAGACATCCCTGTCTCATTTTAATTGCTCCAACGTTGATCAGCCACACCAATTAAGGGAACTGCTTTTAAGAAACCACAAAGGTGGCTTCGGTAAAGAGACCTGGCCTTTAAAAAAAACATTTCAGCAGGTGGGTTTAATGTTGTGGCTGACTGAGAGCAGAGTCTCACCAGTGGAAACTGAGGAAATGATGTGAACAAAAACTCTGAGCTTTAGAGTCGTGAGTAAATACTTCTGGGAGTGTGGTTGGAAATAGCAGCACAATCTAAGCCTCCAGCTATGACTACAAGGAAGTGTTCACCGGGAATGCAGGAACTACTGTTTTTCAGTGTTCAGAAAGCAATCAATTGCTTTTACTCACTTCAATAACCTGACCAGCATGTTATAGCTTAACCAAAACGACCCTTGGGTGCCAGGCAGACACTTTCCAGCTCTCATTTATTTAATACAGCATTGAGACACTTTGTGGTGGAGGTGACAGTGTTAAAGCACATAAAGGCCATATAAATAGCTGTGATATAAATATATGAACTCAAAGATATTCACTTTGGGTGAAGGTCCTTTGAAAGTTAAGCAGAGTTAACTCCTCTGTGGAATAGAGCCATAATACAAAATGTGAAAAATCAGCGCCGCCCTCATTTTTTCAGGCCACAACGCTCAACCAGGCAGAGGATCCGTGTGGACATCGTAGTAATATCTTAACTTAAAGCTGCCAACTTTTAAAGTTCAAGTTAAAATATTTGGCCCTTTGGCCTTCCTTGTGATCTATCCTGACATGTTTTCAGACTGACTGCAGTCACTGGCAGGTCAGGTTGGGTCTACTGAGCCAGGCCCAGATCTGGATCATCTCCTGTGGGGTCCTTGGGTGAACCAGCATTAAGCTCTTGTAAGCGCAGGGGTTCGACCTGTATTTCTCCTCTATGTTAAAAGTCCTGAAGCCTTTGTGCTTTTCGGGGGCCAGCCCCAACTTACGAAGACACATACCCGTGTAGACGTCATCTATTGGGTACAGCGCTACGCGCTGAGATGCGTTATGCAGGCGAAAGGCGATGTCACCTGAATAAAGGTAGCCGCCTCCTCCTGCGTACGGTGGGTAGATTCCAACATACATGCTCTCTGGTATGAAGTATTTGACCCTCTTGTCTCGGTGGGGCCCCGCATTCGTGATCACATCACCCACAAACAGGTCCTTGGCTTTGGGTCCCGAGAGCCCCTTGAGAAAGTCCATGATGCGGTAGGTGTTAACGAAGACGTCGTCGTCGCCTTTGAAGATGAATTGGGCGCCGGAGCAACGTGCCTGGATCCACTCCAGGAAAAGAACTTCTTTGACAGTCAAATTGAAAAACGAATCACGGAAATCCCACTGGATGATGTCTTTATGGCGGGCGTTCTCAAAATGCAGCATACCAGACAGATCTGGGTGGTGGTCTCCAGGTGTTGCGTTACCAAGGAGGAAAATGGTAACCACTGTCCGATTGGCTAATACGCCTGCTTTTCCCCAGGACTGGCGGATGGCCTGGCGGCGATCAAAGTGAGGCACCAGCGATTTGACAGCCAGCAGCAGAAACGGTGGCTCCTTGCAGATATCCATCTGGTCCATAATGATCGGGTAGGAGCGGCAGCGCATGTAAAGCAGGAAGTCCTTGAAGCGGGGCAGCAGGGAGTTGTAATCTTTTACCTGAGTGGTCACCCTGAGGTTAGGCTGACAGACGTTGGATGTCAAACTGGTGTCATTGAGCCACTCAGGGATGTCGCTGCTGCGGTTCGTCATGAAGATGTGATTGCTGTGAACGTCCAGAATCTGCTGCTGGCGGTTCCAGTAGGCCGAGCTGGGAGCCACTTTAGCCCAGAAGCGTTTGGAAGGGATAAGAATCTTTTGATGTCCACTTTTGTCTTGGTTGATGTTCCGCGAGATGATGATGAAGATAAAGAGGTTGACCATAGTCAGTGACACCACAACCTTAAGCCTCATCTTTGGCAGCAGCCCCATGACAGATTACCGCACACGCTGACACCTGTGCAGACACACAGAAGAAGAAACAAAGACTTTAGTCTTCACTACAAACTGATCTTTAGTTTTCATCTTTTACCTTATTCTCAAATCACTCAGGTAATTTCAGGTAGGAGGAAGCACGAGGGAGAACAGTTATCTATGGTGAAATGAGCAGGTTTACAACTTCCCTCTGTTGAGAAACAATGGGTGGAAAAAGGAAGAGAAGACACCTCAACCACACTGACAAAACAATCACATGGAAACCCCCGTTTGTGTTGTAAGACGTTGTGTAAAACTATGTCAGAATAGTTTGTTTATCCAAAGCAACAGCAAGATCACGTATTGATCTGATCAAGAAGGTCAGAGGTCAAACTGCTGATAAGACTGAAGCAGAGTGGTGTCATCTTCACACTGAATCACTTGACTTTTCACAGGTTGACTGATATGGTGTATAATAATGCTTTGTTTGTTTGGCTGTCATAGTTACTTCTGAGTGAACATGCTGGTTCACTCAGAAGTGATGGCTGTGCTTTCCAGTGAGGGTTAAACTGATTTCTTACAAAACACTTAAAAACTTCCTGTAAAACTTATGAGGTGGCATGTCTCCATTATCACCATAATCAAATCACAGGTAGGGTAGTTTTTTTTCTTGGAATAATTAAAAACAAAAAATACTCCTCCTACGGCAGACACAAAGATAATTTAACTTTGAGCTACCTAACTAGATCTGCAATCATCAGGCCTTGCTATTTTGTTCACTTTATTTATGTGTGTTCATGCAGCATGCGTTCACAACTGTGAGCCTGAACTGATCTAATTACCAAGCTGCGTGTCCAGACCAGTCCAAACTAAATATGAGAAACCAATTAGCAAATGATCTGCTTGGTGTAAGGAGAGTTCAAGTTTACCACATTAACTGTCGGGATGAAGCACGATAAGGTAGTCTGCCTGAAATCACAGCATACACCTGCATTTCCACTGACAACATGTTTACTCGTTTACTACGCCAGAGGGCAATTTAACGGAAGGCAAACATTTGAGGATTCATTGTCCTCCTCTCTGCTTTTGTATCCTTTGCTTAAACCAATAAGAAATGAGGACGACATGTGAGCTTGAACAGACAATACCGTCCTTTCAGGAGGCTCAGCTGTGCCTCAGGTTTCTGTTTAGTCACGCTTTCCCCTCTGAAAATGTCCTTACCTGGAGTTCCCCTCACTTTCTCCTTTTTCCTGCAGACCAGTGAAGCAGCCACTTTAACGCAATATTTTCATCAAGTTATTGATAAACTACATGTTTTGGTACTGCTTAACCATACTTGTGACAAAGTCTAACCGAGTAAATGTTTTCACTGTGAGGCTGCACACTTCTGGGCAAATTTCCAATCTTAACAACACTCTGAAGTCATAAAGACTAAAAGTAAAATAAAAGACGACTGGATAATGATATAAGATTGCAAGCTCTGAAAGCCAAAAAGGGTCTGCTCATCTGGGAGACATTAGGGCTCATTTAGGGAAAGTGCTTCTTGATCATCTCAGTCAGAAAAGCCGCTCCCCAGCATTGTTTCCAATCGAATAATTTCAGTGATTTCAATGAGATAAAGACTTTTGCTGCTGTTATTTATTGTTAAAAATCAAGCGCAGCCTCTTCTTTTCTGCTTTTTGGCACGACCGAGGTGCCTGTTTGCTTTCACTTTCCTCTCATCTGCGTCTGCAGACATCTCATCGCAGAGCTTTTGGGACAGACAAGACACTTTGAGTTATATTTTAGGTTTAAGGAAATCCCGTTGTAGCATTAAAGATTACAAGACACAGGATTTGTTTGCTGTTAACCAGGCACAGGTAGGTTATGAGGCACTAGTTTGTGTTGCTGGGGATTTTCATTGTATCTGACAACTGTTTAGTCTTTTTTTTTTTTAGAAACATTTGGGTGTAAGGGTACTGCTCATTGGTGTGTTTAGAGATGGTGTAGGTGTTTTTAATTCTAAACAACTTACAAGAATTTAATTTTGCCTTCACCTGTTTCCACCAGGTTTTGGCCCCAGAGAGCCGAGTCAGGACATTAAGACTTATTTATCTTCATTACAATTATCAATGTAAACAGCTCAAAAAGCGGTGCGAGCTCTGCCTGATGAGCTAACAGATCTGAACTGCTCCCTGGATCCTTCCTGCCTCTGTATTGTGTTGCTCTCTCAGCCTCCTAGCAACAACTCTCCACTGCTGCACTCCTGTTTGCTCTTCTTTTTCTATTCCGTGAGCCTCGTTCACTCCTCCTCACTCTGCCCGTCTCCATCAGGTTTCCTCTGTTCCTTTGAATTTGTTCTGACTCAACGCAGGATAGGAATACATCACACTTATCAGTATTATATCACCAAACAGACAAGCATGGACTTATGCTAGTTTTCCTTCAATCTCCTCTTCTCCCTTACTCTCATGGATAATTAAGCTTTCCCTTCCTCTGCATCCCATACAAACAAGATCACTTCTGGGAAACAAGTGGGTGGGTCGGTGGGGGAGGCTTCTTAAGAAGAAAGCTAAACAACATGTAGATGAAACCACAACTTCTGGATCTGTAATTAACCACCAGTAGTCTGCAGCAAAATCCACGCATACCTGCCTAAGTCTGGCTGACCATCTGCATTTGGTTTAAGACATTAAACTCAGTCATAGTGTTTCACATCGAGGCCATTTTAGCTGAAGCAATTAAGGCATGTTGGTGGTTTGACACACAAATATCATGCTTCTAGCTGTCAGCATTAAAAAGACAAGGTCTACACTTGTGGTTGACACTCACACAAAAACAGATTAGGCATAGTAAGGTCATGCACCAAACTTTAAGCTATAGTTTCAGTTCTTTTGCATTCAGTCAGTGTTGTTAGAGCTGACTCCAGCTTAAAGACAGTTAAAATCAGTTCACACATGATTTTCTTAATCTTGAAATATACATTAAATGAAAAACAAAACTTAAAGATGTGGAGGCACTGGAGGATGTGGAGATGTCTGGTCACGGTTAGTTCCTGACTTGAGCGCATTTGACAATAAAGCCTGCCTTGAAAGGACAGCTGGCAAGTGACAGCCCTCCTGCTTCTGCTGGGACGACTGTGGTTTTTCTATGTTAGGTTGCAGTTTCCTGGTAGGTAGAGTTAATCAGTGCAACTGGGAGCACCTGGCCAGTTTCTCTCATTTTACACAACACATTCGAACACTCATTCAACCAGTAACACTACTGACTAACAAACCTCATAATGTAACTTGAGGTTTTTGGATTCTTTGGGTTAATAATTCATATATTCTGGTTTAACACAGAATCTCTCTCATAATTTGTTTTGGCTCATAATGTCTTCATTATATTATGATATGTCTTTCCATGCCTGCGAGCCCACTGAGGTCCGCTTCGGCCTGAGTGACTTAAATCCCATCAGACAGTGGGTGCAATGGTCCACGCCTGCCTGTTCTTTTGGGACTGTGTGGACTCTTCCTACCGATCTACATTACAATCAACTATCTACGGCAGCAGACTTCAAAGTATAACAGGAATGACTATTCGACCGTCGGCCTTCCAGATGTCTGTGTCCATGTCTGCAACACAGTATAAGCAAGGCATAAGCTGGACTATGACACGGGCACGCTCACCACAGGAAGTGTGAGAGACCTCGAGTGATCAGAGGCAAAAATCAGCTCCAGACAGCTGTTACACAATTCTTCCACCATTTCTTCCATGGAAAACTTATGAATTTTACTTCCTCTGGAGCTCAGTGACCAAAGGCTTACTTATAGGTACGCTAAAGGACAAGTAAGTTCGAAAATTAAGGGGCGGGGGAAAAAGTGCAGTGCTGCAATGGCAAGAGGTGAACTTAATTCATTACACAAAAAGACATCAGAGCTTCAAAGCAATAGAAAAAAAGTCACCGTTATCATGTTTCATAATAACTGGAAGCAACTGAATTCAATTGTCTGGCCCCACCAAGTATGCTGGAAAGCTGTCTGCAAGTGAACACAACTGACTGATGGCCTTCTTGATTTGATTAATCTAACTAGATCTAGTTACCTCATAAAACCTCATCAATGTATTATTTTTAAATGGACCCTCATTTTAAGGATATGCAAAAACACATTTAGATCCAGAACATAAGCAGTGCCCCAAGAAAAGACAGTATGAGTCACATCCTGTCATCACAGGAAGCAGTGCACACCTATACTTGTTATGGTGCAAAGTACTCCTAAAAATGACAAAATAAGTGGACAGAAAGTTTTATTGTATTTTTTCTTAAACCGACTGTATGCAGAATCCACACAGAATGAGGAAAAAAAGTCGAATTATTAATAAACTAATAATAAGAAATAGTCTCACTGTGGTAAAAGACAGCAATGGAGCATGATAACGGTTCAGGCAGAGATGAAGAAACGCAATGTCAAAAAGCAGTCTGCAAACATCCGCAGTGGCACTTTTATTGCTCACAATAAACCTTTATGGCTCTTCTTTTGCAGAATTCGTCTGACTTGGCTTTAAAGATAAAAGATAATTATACTTTATTTAGATAACGGATTCCAAGACAGTCAGGCTTCTTTTACACAGATACACTTGACTACTTTGATTCAAGTCAACCATCAAAAGATGCCTATTAAAAACCTTTGTGGTATGATTAGGATTTTTGGGGGGTTAAAGGACTATACATTATACACTGAAACAATAGCATGTAATCTATTTTTGATTTTTTTATTCCATATAGATACAATTTGCCACCATCGGGACAAGACCTCTCTGTGTGTACTTTACATGTTCTTCCTGTATCTGCGTAGGTTGTCTATGGGCACTTTGGTGTAGTTTGTAACATAATTATCTGATCCGCTTTTAAACCTCTCTCCATTATTCATTAACTTTATGTTTATCGATCATGAAGCTTGTGGTGACACCATATGGTGTCGGGTAACAAACAGGTCTGTGGGATTGTGATGAGGTCAGTAATTTACCAGACAACACTAGACTGTGTTTGACCAGTGTGGCTTCCACCTGATAAAAAGGTTCACTGAGGTAAGCCATCCCACCTGAGTGGGGGATGGGTGTGAGACACTACAGAACAATGGCAGCTTGAAGGGCTGGGTTTGTACGCTTCTTAGTGGACCTTAATAGCTTTCATGATTATGTTTAGATGGCTTTAAATACTATACTGTGGAGAGAACCGATGAACAATGCACCTTCCTAAAACTTTAAACTTCATGTGTAAACATAACAGAATATAGCTATACAGATCTAAATGAGAGTCTTAATGTGACAGACATGTCAAGAGATGCACTGCCTATTCAAAACATTTCCAACGACGCACATTGTGTGATCTTACCTGTGCAGGTGAGTGGGCCTCTTCAGCTCTTGTTCTCCTGGTGTCTCCTCAGCACTTTTACCCCATACTTTTGTGCACTGTCTGGGGACAACAGCCAATGGGGAAAAGGGATCGGGAAGGGGAGGAGGCAGAGAAAAGACTGAATCTGCAAATGAGAGAGAAAGAACCCAGATGTCAATATTGAGGAAGAGAGCATGAGGACAAAAAAGACATCAGTTCTAATTTTATATACTGAAAGTGTGCTTCTTAAAGAAAGAACCAATAACCCTGATTTAAATACAAAATGATAAATATATCTTTATTAGTGTTTCTAGTAGAAGAACTGGTGAAGTCTGACCTCTGTGAGCAGTCATGATTGGGTGGGAGGGTGTATACAGCTTTTAATAATAAAATACAGTTTTATGTGTGATATTTGGAACAGATGTAGATTTGCTGTTAATGAAATTAAAACCCTGGTGTCAAAATTCACAGTAAAACAGAACTTGGTTTCATTTAATTTCACTTCAGGGAGGTTCAATCATTACTATGATTTATTTTTGTATCTTTTCACGGTTTTCATTTTTTTTATTTTTAAGTTAAGAATTTTCCTGACAGGTACCACAGGACAAAATGTGTCGACTAAATCTATGTGAAAGCAACAGAGCTGGTTTCCAGAGGGAGTGCTTTCTTAGTACAACAATAAGTAATTCCCCGTGTACAGTATTCTTACTTGAAATGCAGATCCTAATTTCATGCTGCATATAAACATGGCACTCTGATTGCCCAGTGGTACAAAAAGTGGTTCACTTCTTAACACGGTATAGTGCTATGGCAGGTTATGCTGCAAACCTATTTAGAAGAAGTGCGCTGCCACTCATGATCAACATAGCCAGGGTTTCTTTGTGTTAGCTGACTTGACAAAAACCAAAAATACTGGCCACTTCCTGTGCTACCTCTCAGGCTCCTAGCAGACACACTTATATTATCGATTTCAACATCCTATGTCACCCTTTTCTCAAGTTTTTGCATTCACAAGAGTTTCAGAAAACCTTTGACCTTTACGCCAAGATCACTGAGATTCAAACTCATTTGATATTTTTAAGGAGCACACCTATGGTATCAATTTGAAGTTCCTATGTTGCCGTGTTCTCGAGTTATTGCATTCACAAACTTAGGCGCCAGAGAGATTTGGTATCATGACAATGGTTTTAAAAATTTACCAACTGAGCGTCAATCAGACATTATCAAAAGGAACAGATGATAGATACAGACAGGACAAAGTCTTCTGAAGTCTTGTGATTTGACGTCTATAAATGCTGAGTGATTCAAAAATCAAGCAGAGGAATTTTCTAATCTGTGTTCTATTAGCTGCGGTTCCAGAAGTGTCAGAGAAACAGATCAAGCAGAAAACATTAAGACATTTTCTGCATCACCAACTGAACCGATCTCCCGTGACAATGTGACGCACAGTCTGCATCCCTGTAACTTTATGACTGAACTACATTCACTGGTGTTTGTAACACATGACTGAACAGACTGCATGTGGGACTTTTTCGTATAGCAGCAGATAATGTCTATTACACTTAGAGCAGACCGTAAATTAAAAACAAAAAACAAATCAGTGAGTATGTGGTGTCTCTAGCTAATGTTTAAACTTTGAACATAACCTGATCCTGACCAGGTTATGTGTTCAGAACAAGTTGCCATAACGATCTAGCGAGGTAAAAAAGAACAGTGAGTTTAAGCTTGCTAACCCATTTAACTTTGTAGCACACCTCTCTGCTCCGGTGTAGGTTATGTTCCAGATAAGAGACCAGTGAGGCGCTAAATGTATTTATTTATTTATTTTCTTAGACAGAAATGTTTGCATTTTTCTCTGAGCACCAATCAAGAAATGGTTTTAGAAGCAACTTTATATTTTATTCCCCTCTATGTTGCAGGAAATTTTATGATAATCTGACTTTCCCATATATTCAGTAAAGTGATAAATTAAATGTATACAGTCTGAGCCTGAGTTTATCTGATATACAGTTTGCCTAGAGGCTAATCACACTTACACATTTGTCTAATATTTTTAAATTTGCTGCAGCTAAAAGAAAAAGGATAACATCTCACTAAGCAAAACAAACAACATAGTTTATTAACTTAAAAGAATATCCAATTATTTTGTCCAGCTGACATGTCAGATCCTTTCATGCGCTGATGACATACTGACATGTTTGTTAAGTTAGTAATTTTTACAATACTTTTTTTGCACACTTTCAGCACCATATACACACACTCTACTTCTATAATCGCATACAGACACACACCATGACCCTCCTACCTCAATTGTCAATCCTTAATGTTTAAATTCCATAAAAATTTAGTTACTGCCACAAAACTCTGGAGGCTGGTCACTCAAGTGCAGGTAAACATCTGACTGACAGCAAAGCCATGAAACAGACTTCACATTCATGAAACACAGTGCAGACTATTATCACCATCTCACCGAAAGACAGGAGGGGTTGCTGTATTTAACAGAGCTCTTCTCTCCACAGAAACTAGACTTTGTGCTGTTCAGGACTAATACTTATTTTCAGTTTTAGAGATTTGTTTGCTTACTAATATTTGAGCTTACCCAAGGTACTTTTCCTTCTTAAGAGTCCTTAAATCTGAGCTTCTCCTCCTTACACAGACATGCCGTTGCGTGGATGTCTGCATAAAATCATCTCTCAAAGCATTTTGACTTTAAATTGTGTATGGGAGCAACTAGCAGGATCTTAAATAAACTTGTACAGTTTGTTTTTGTTAGATAAATCTCTCACAAACAGAAAGAAAGATATAAATATAAAGAGAAAAGTGAAACACAAACACACACACACGCAATAATAATCTAATGCTTTTGCAAAAGACTGATGTAGAAAGCTCGTTTTATATAAACATGACTGGGTTTTGTTAATCATTAAACTGCCTGTGTGTGCTGGTTAGATATGAGAGGACAGCAGATAGCAAGCATAGGCAACCTCTTAACGAAACAAACTGAAAAAGCCACCGGAGGATGGCCAAACAATTAAAATGGAGTTAATCATCGAAAGGAACGCCTGGCTTTGTTCCATTTCCGTTGCTTCTCATGCTTTCCATTGTGTTTGTTTGACCATGCTGAGAAACTTTCCTCTTTTCTTTCCTGCATATGCTCCTGTACATAAGTTATTTAAGACTAAATAACAACAGTTTGTTGGGCAAAAAACAAAAAAAACCTCCCAAAACAAAACTACAATGCAAGTGAACAATGCAAAAGAAAACTGTGCAGTTTTCCTATTTAAAACATTATATAGACCACGATGTTAATGCTAAAAAATTAATTACAGAAACCTCTAGTGAAAAACAAACAAACACATTTTTGGGTTTAGATTGTGAGTCTTGGAGGGCATCTAAAATGGACATAAAACATATTTTTGCAGCTCTGGAAATTTCACGAGTCTCTAAAATGCTGAAAAGGGCAACACAAATTTCAAAAGTGAAAAATCAACACACCTCTTTTTACTTTAAGGACCTGTCTGACCCCGCTGAAGCTGACATCTCCAATCACTTCTGTCTCATTTTACTGCCGCTAGGCTTTTCGTACTAACTGCAGATGAAAACACTAATTACATTTTTAACAGTGAGGTTAAAGCAACGTTAACTGCCATTACTATACAGATGAATGCACAACTAATGAAGCTCCACTGATCAGCCACGCCCTTCTCAACGTAAAACTTCATCATTTTTAGGAACTCAAAAACAGAAAATGTATCTAGGACATCCTCTCCACTAGCTGGTTGATATTTGTGGGCTTGTTTTGCAGCAGGTCTGGTTAGCACACATGTCCTACACACTCACGGTTGCAGAACACATGTCCTACACACTCACGGTTGCAGCACGTCCTACACACTCACGGTTGCAACCCTCCCAAAGTTGTGTGAAACAGGTCAGCAGGGCAGAGAAGCCTAAAAGGCTCAGGCTGCTAACTGCTGTGTGCGAGTGATAACAGATAAGTCTCCTCCACAGGCCACGTCAGGTCTGTGGACAAAGTTCAACCTTCAATTGATAAAGGCTAAAAAAAAATTAAAGATAAAGAGTCTAACCATTTAGAGGAGCATGCACCTGACTTAAGGGACGAATATTTATTGCAACTTCCCTTTAATTTTTTTGACCAGTGTTTATGCTGAAGGTAAAACGTCTCGTCTCTGGCACCACTTACGATATTTTGGTTTCACATTTAACGATTTCCTCTGTGGGTGTTACCAGTGGCAATGCATCGCAGTGAAAACTGGCAAATCAATGGGCAGGTCCCAGTTTTAAGTTTTTCCTTCTAGAGCGAGTGGAGTTTTCAGCATCCTCTGGATCAAAAACAGTTTTTCCACCACATAAAGAAACTGAGCAGAAAACCTGTTAATGATTTGAGGTGACAGAGCCACTGTTCTTGATTTACCTCTCTGTGGTCTGCTTAATAAATTCAACAACAATAAAAGTCAAGGAAAGGAACGCAACAGCCACCCATACCAAGCTAAAAATGGATCTGACTGGAACACTGTCACAGATTTTTGTTTAAACAAATGTCCCATGAAGCTATACAAAATGAATCTTGGGTTATATAAATAAAGCATGATAATTACTGATGATACTCAACAAGAGGATTACTGCCTGTCCCCAGTCAGGATCATCTCAAGTACATTTTGACAGTATGCATCTAGAAGTTCATCATTTCCTTTTATCTCTCTGACATTGTAATGCATTATAAAAGCACTTTGAATTACCTTTGTATATGAATCATCATTATCCATGGATTGTAAATTGTTGAGCAGACTCTCTTCACCTTTGTAGGTTGAAACTACCAAAGATAATTTTTTGGGGAGTAATACTTCATACAAGACTAAGATATTACTGTACGAAAAATGTGGGTCTAATGGGGACACGGTGCAAAGAGAGGAGGGCCATAAATAGCCTGAAGGCTGCAACTTAAAGAGGGACTGTCTGAGCTGGAATATATCCACCAAATGTCATGGCTCCTTCTCAGAATTTTCCATTGATGTGAGACAGTCTCCTAATTGTATTTGTTGGTTCTGATCTCTGTGTTGGTTTTATTAAAATGCAACACATGCATAACTAGCCTTAGAGGACATTCTGTTAAAAATCTCCCATTCATCCTCATCGGAATTACTATAAAACCACAATAACAACCTAAATATTTCAACCTAGAGGTCCTAAAAAATTGATTCCGTTCATCATCCAAGTTAATTGGATGAGTGACAAAACGTTTCTCCCACTGAAAACGCTACGTCCAGACAAACAGAATCAACCTTTAGGGTTTTACTTACCTCAATGATTGAGCATGCACCGAGACAAGCAAGAGGTCCTTGAAGTATACAGGGTGGGATTATGTTCCTGGTTTTGTACATGAGACCCAACAACAACAACAACAACAACAATCCTAAAATAACAAAAGCCCAAAAACTGAAGTAATATCAGGAACACTAATTTCCTTATCCAAATATGGCTATGGGGTGGGTTCTACGGGGCGAAGAACAGCTCTCAAGCTCTGCACATTTATTCTCAAAACAACCTGAGGAAATGTTCTTTTTTTCCTCCTAGTAATGCTAAAGTGACCATTTCTAAGCTACAGTATAGTGATGGGGAAAGGAGAGACATTCACTGCCTCACAATAGCACTGGAACTTAAAATAGACTGGAATTTCTCATTATCAACAAATACTTGTGACCCTGGCTACACTTAGGCCACCTGCTAGTCATTTGCTCACACCAGCACACACTGAACTTAGGTAGTGTCACTCCAGTGTGACCTGATGAGCAAAGATGAAGTGCACTCTGCAAAACGAATCATGAACTTCCAGTCTTTAGAGAAATGCATTGACAAGGCCCTCCCTGCAACTATGACAGATAGCCATGTTTCCACTGAAAGGCTAATTGCAAATAATGACAGGAACTCCTTGAGAAAAACAAAGAGATTAACCGAAGATCTCTGTCTCAAGGGATTATAGTGTACATCTTAAACATTATAAAGCTTGTAAAAATGAAGTGAGACATCCTAGAAAGTGTTTGCCAGTAAGAAAAAAACCTAAATGGTAGCTTTGTTTACAGAAATTATGCATCTGATGCTAATGCAGCAAGAAAGGAAATGGACTCTTTAAGCTGATCAAGTGACAATGTTATCACATCTCCCGAGGAAGACGATAAAAACGAGTAATTTTGCACCTGCACATTTAAATTGTGAAGAAAGCGTGTATGGATTCAGATGACTGCTAAGCTTTAGCTTTAACTCTACATTACACATAATTAAACACCACCAATATCTCAAGGTTTTCTTATGAATCTACCCTTCTTTTCATCCCCTGATAGTTTTAAAGTCACTATTTAACCCATGTTATTATGTGCGTGCCAGCACAGCCACAACCACCTCACCATGTATACTTCTCAGGCTCCTAACATGACATGGTGAGCTGCATGCTTTTTTGCTAAAAAATCTTTTTGAAGCTATTGCATTGTGCGTGCACAACTTTTCTTTATGTCAGACGAGATCAGAATCACATTATGATAACAAGATTATAGTTTTCCATGTATAATTAAATAAGGGAGAAAGTCCATAACTCAGACATCATTAGGCTGGAATCCTTGAATGACCTGTGATATCGAACCTACTTTGAAATATATGGAAGACCTTAAATCCACCTAGAAACAATACAAATGACAAGCCATGTGGTCTCAACTTGAAAATATCTGTCTGGTTCTTGTGCATTAGCGAACTCCTATAGCTGGCATTGCATCTACATAGTTACTATGAATGGCTAAATGGATACAGATTCTTAGGAACTGAGGCCAGGAAGTGGTTATGTGGCAAAGACAAGAAGCACAAAGACAATGGTTCACACAATGACTGTTGTCAAAAGGGAACTGATGTTTTCACATTTCTAAGTGTTTTATTATTGAGCATTTTTAATAATAGTTTAGATTTTCCACAAGATTCACCAAGAAACAATGCTTGTAAATTAATTGGGTGACAAAATAGCCACTGACAATTTAGTTTCCATTATCTTTTTTATTTTGAGTTTGTGTGAGTTGTTGACCACTCATATGTTGCCCAACTCCAGTGTTCCTGTTACCAGACCGCTAAAAGCTACCTCATGACAAAGACTTAATGGAACAGGGGAATACAACAGTAACAAGATGACTCATTAAGGATGCAACAATTCACATTTCCATTGAAAGTAACAGCTTATAATATGAACTTACATGCGTAAGTGGAGAAGATGATACATTTTCCAATGATCTTTTATCAGTTTAATAAAGTATTACTCTAACCTTCAGTAAATTAAACCCTACTTACAAAAAACAACAACTTAAAAATCGGTGAATTTCTTTTGCTAAAAAAGTGGGCATCAAAATCTTTACTTTTAAAAGCGGACAACTATAAACCATCAACAAGAACTATGTTGTGAACCATTAACTTCAACAGTTCAACAGTAAGTTTTAAAATTAGGAGATTTAGTGAAACTACAGACACTATTAATTATGTTTAAGGCTAAAAATAATACTTTGCCTTTCACGTTACAAAGTTTCTTTTCAATGTGTTCGGGGGGTGAAGACAGCAGAAGGAAATTTCATTTTAAGCATCAACTAACTAGGACTACACAAAGATTAATGAGTCCAACAGTTAGGGGTATACGACTGTGGAACTCTCATTATAATCTAAAGAACTGTACAAATTTACATTGTTTTAAAAAGTCTAACATGTCTAAAACAATAATTCAATATGAAGAATATGAACCAAATTGGAGTTAATTGAAGGTTTTTTTTTTTTTTTTCCCCCCTCTCTCACGCTTTCTCTCGCCTTATTTTATTCTATTTACTTATTTTTTCTCCTTGTTATTATATGAAGTGGTATATTGCTGATTGTAAATTTGATGTTTGGTGTGCGTTAGGATCTGGAGATAAATGTTAGTGTGTTCCTTGGTTATTAGTTGGATTGCAGATGGGGGCAGGGTTTAATAAGAATATTTTCTTCTTCCTGCTCCTTTTCACGCATTGTTACAGTGTTATACTGAGAAAAAGCATGGTTTGTGTGTATGAAAGGACAAAACTGTTAAAACTGTTGAACCAAGTGTGAAATAAATAAATAAATGAAATGACATGAAATGAAATGAAATGAAAACGCACCTTCAAACTTTCTCCAGGTGGTTTTCATATACAAATAAAGCCAAGGATACAAAGCAGTCTAAACTTTAACTTCGTAAAATGGCTCGGCTTCTTTTAGAGTACTATTGACAGCATAAACGTAGGACCCAGATAAAGACAAAGTAGTACAACTCAGTCAGAAATGCTGTCTTTAGTTTCCTCAGTGTGCCATCATCCTGCAAGTCATCACTTACATTAGGCAGTTCTGTGAGTGTCCTGGCTATTATACTGGCATCACTTTAGTTTTCCTCCCATTATCATTAATGTCTTTTTAAGCCCACTGATGTATTTGCCATATTCTGGAGCGACCACGGACTGTAACATTATGGATTAATTCTGTCTACTCAGTAAGCTGTTTTTAATGGATCTTGGGAAACAGCGGCAGCAAAGCAATTTATAGCTGGTGCTAACTTGTGTGCAAATGCACATCTCTTCATATTAGTGATTAAGAAACCCTGGTATTGTGAAACGACTCCGTTTCATGTGACAAAAAGTTGAACAAGCAGCCATTCCGGAATCTCTGTTTGAGCAGTATGTCTCAACCTTTGCGGTTTAACGGGGCTAACATTGAAAGGTTCCGTTTTGAGGCTGATGTAAGGAAAAGGAGAAGAGGCTTGTGTGTTTGATTTTGACAGTCTTGTGCAGAATACAAAAAGTCAGACAAGTTGAGCCTGGATGCGCAGAGAGATCTGAGCTGCTCTGCCACTGTATGACTGACTTTATGGCTCACTCCACCGTGAGTTGATCCCTGTTGTGGGTCCAATATATAAATAGAAAAAAAGGAATGAAATTCCAGACAAATGTTATAAAGGTACTGTTTTACCTGTTCGGCTCCTTATACTTTGCCACATGTGAACAATGTTAATTGTAATTTAGAACTCTTTTTCCTGGCAAAAGATGTTCAAGGTTTTTCCCAAGCTCAAAAAGCACAGTTTTGCATAAGGCTTTTGATTTCCCTTGATTTGTTTTTGTTTTCAGTTCACTTGAATTTGCCCATTTCCGTTTAGCTTCAGTGTCTGGTTTCTTCATTAGTCCGTTTAATTATCACGATATTAAGAGTAATTTCAGAATACATTTTACAATACAAGCCTTTCATGGAGGCAGTTAATGCACAATCACGCCAAGAATCACCCCAAAATCGTGCAAAGATATATTTACCAAATTGACAAGACAATGAAAAAATATTTTACTTTTACTTTGGAATGTGTACACCCCCCCTATAAAAAATATTATATATATATATATATATATATATATATATATATATATATATAGTCATTGCTAGATGTTTATTAAATAATGAGTAAACATGTGTACAAACATTTTTAATCACAGCAATGCTGAGGTTTATTTGGGGAGGTGGAACCAGATTTATTTATTTTTTTAATGTAAAAGAAATTCTGTTGTATAGTGAACTAACTAAAACTTTATAAATACATTTTTCCCCATTTAAAAGAAGAGCTTACTGGTGGTGTTATGTTGACCTTCATATAAAATCATTTGAATAACTGAGAACAAAATTACTAACTTCTGTTGAGCAAACAATGCCCACGAAAGGTTTGCTTTTGATGTTCAGAAACTGAAACACGTGGTTGTGTGCATAAGTGACTGTGGTCACTTATGCACACATCTTGGCATTACTGCCAAGTTACAAGCTTTATAGCGTGTAAGAAACTAAACCAAAGAAAAACAAAGAACTCCCCCAAACTCTCTGGGTGTTGGATGTGATCATGAATATTTGAGAAAGAACAATGTTAACACCGTTGGGTAGCAAACAAATGAACAACATTTAGAGAAACTACGTGAACAGGCCAAATATTTATATTCACAGTTTGGGTTCAAGTGTTGACAGTAAGGTGATAATATTAATAAAAACTGATGGTAATTAATAGAAAGTAGAACAATATTTCTGTTTGAATGCAATGTTGTAATTCAGGCTCCATGACTGTCTAAAGGTGGTTTACAGTAAGCTGAATTAATTAGATTGTTTTTATTACTTTTTGTAGGCTTCTTATCTATTGAGCTGCATAATAACACAGCTTTTTTCTATATAGAGAAGTTTTTGGCACCCAAAGAGATTTTAGAACCAAAGAAAATCACCATCACTGTAAGAATTTTTTAAAAACAGTTTCTACATTTGGTTTTCATTTAATAATTTATAAACAATACCATCGTTTAGAGGATGTAGAGAAATACCTTATTAAACAACAGAAAATATACACTGCATTCACTGTACATGGGCACACGCGCCCCAAAGACTTCTTCTGGGGATAAGCAGTGTAACAAACCTACAGTGTGTGTGCTGTGCATGTAGCTTTGCTAAGTGAACATTAAGCTGTATAGCTGATCAGGCTGTGTGACTGGCTGTCTAAATGGGGCCTTGCAGATTTCTGTGTTAACGATAATGTGGTTATAGTACAGATCTATTGGGATGCCACCATAATTAGCACCACCCCTGGGTATTGCCAGATCTCCAGTTTCAGGATGTGCTTAAATTAATGACCTTGAAACAAGAGGAAGACGGCTGAAAAGCCAAATGTATGAATTCAACTCAGAGCAAAAAAGCAGCATATGCAGCAAATGTACTTCTGTACTTGTGTGAACTCTCTCCACTGTAGTATATGAGGAAGAAACCCTTAAGTAACATCAAGCCTAAAGTAAATAACCCTCACTCCTTTCCATGTTCCTTGAGCCACTAATTTGCTTACTACCCATGATGTCTGGAATATTAATGAAGAATTTGGGTGGTATGGATTAGATGAGGCGACACATTAATCTAGGGTCAAGGTCACAAGCCTTCAATTAAAAGGACACTTGAGTTTGTTCACTTCCTGCTCCGGAGTAGACATGAAAAGAAGTATCCTTTTAATTGGCCATTTATGCAAATAGCCACTGGAAGAAACTATAATAAACTCAAAACAACCTTCTGTTATATTTCACAACAGTGCAAAAAAACTGAAAACAATAGTCATGTGTGGCTATCTATAGTGCACATGGGATGAAGCCCAAACACCTAAAAGGAAACCGTAACAGTTCCTCACCCTCCACAGAGAAACAATGAAAGCTGTTACTTGCGGAGGACACATATACTAAAGGAGGTACCCTCACACTTTCTTAAGTAGTTAGCTATCTGTCTATTAAGCTTCGTAACCCGTGGATGGTCTCCAGCTCCACTGTATTGAACTCCTTAGTGTTACAGAAGCCTGCAATCGATATTCCACCAAAATGGTGGAGTAGGACCTTTTTAAACTACTAGATGAAGGCCTGGGGCCTGCCAAAATATCAACCTGATCAGCCTACAAGTAGGAAAACATAAAGAAGATGAGGTGCTGTTTGAATGGGGAGAATGAGGACTTACACACAGTACAACTGAATGCAATTTTCTCCACTGAAACAAATGAAATAATTAAAATAAATTTTAAGATACACTTCAGTGGCCTCCAAAATAAAGCCTGTGTGAGAAACACTGCTGTACAAAAATGTGTTAATAAATAGTAAATATTAGCAGAGCTTTTCTTCCCTCAGTGATGCATGTCTGTACGGTGATGGTATTAAAGACCGACTTAGCAACACAAACAAAAAACAGTCTCACTCAGATACAAAGGTCATTTGTATTAATGAATGTGTCTTTGCGGTTATTCATATTATGTTCTGCAGCAGCCAAAAACTAGGTTAGAAAAGGTACAAAAAATATATTAAAATTTTTTTTTTTTCTGTTTATCTTTATGAACTTTTTTTCGGGCTATATGATAACCCAACGGGCAGGGCTGAGATAGATTTTGGTTGCCCGACCGGAGATGTTGCTAGCTCCGGGACGTCGGGCTAGCGATTTTGCGAGCCCTGCGTTTGGTTCTTTAGCTGTCAGAATTGCTGTCTGAAGGCCAACAAAGATACCCAACGGATTTACTTTACCAAGCGGATCTTCACGGCCATTGGGCCATTTAAACTTTTTAACTTTAAGATGTCACACTGTGTCCATTTTTGGAATTATTGTGATTTAGTAAATAATTAATAAACAGTCACTTGTATAGAACGCCTTTTACTGTCACTATACACTTGTACAATGAGATACAGAGAATCTCCTACTCAGTGCAGCTAGCTACGATAGTATCTCATTCATGAATGATTAAACTAGGTTTATGCAAAACCATTAATCAATCACAATTCACACAGCATTATCGTCACAGGCCAAAGTTGGAAAAGTCACTAAGGGACACTAAGGGGGTAAAATTTGCTGGTTGACTGGCCAGGTTGCTCCCTCAGGTGTGTGGTCAAAAACAGGGTGCTGTCTATTTGGAGCTTAAAGATGAATGACTGTATAATAAACTGAAATTGTCAGACTATGTTTTTAGAGATATATTTTCAGACAATGAAGCCAAGATAACAAACACTGATAACATTGGAAAGTTTGGCTGTTTTTGTACACACCTGGGATTCTCTGTATTTTTCTTTGGCTGGCTTTTCACTTGTCACATTTATATCTGTGAATGATTACATTTCATGTATACTTTAATGCTGATACAGAATTTAGATGAATTGTACAGCACACTGTCGTAGAAAAATGTACATTTTCTAAGAGAAAATATCAGCTCTACCAAAATGAATTGATTAGACACGTTTCTGCACCATGTTTCTGTTGACCTTTTGAGTCCCTTTTTATTTTTCTTACTGTATCCAACTCAGTATGGGCTACACCCCTGATCTATAGTACAGCAATTTCAAATAAATATCATAGACTGGACAGATGTAATTTTAACAACATATTAAAACTAATACTGTTAATTTTGGCGCCTTTACATTCATTTTATCCACTTTGTATTCGTAATTCCATAACAGACCAGTCAGAAACTTCACCATGACTGATAAGCAATGCTCATCCTAAGTGTGGTTTGGATGTTTCTGTCTGAACATAGCACTGGTACAGGGCTGACGCACACACATCTGTGCAGAAAAACCCTTGGAAAATGTTGCTCGTGTGATTCAGAAATTTGATCATGAAGTGCATACACAGCAAAAAAAGGCAGAGAACAGACAGAGAAGGAAGAACAGACAGTTATATTGGGAACTTGTTTGTCCAGGTTTAACATTAACACCAAGTTTAAAACTAACTTTCCTCTGTGCTACTTTTACAGATTGTTTATATGTCCAAAGCAGGGAGGTCAAGCTCATTTTTAACTCAAGGGTACATACAGCCCTAGTTGATCATAAGTGGATCACTTGTTTAATCACTTAATGATAACCTACATGTTTGTGAAATTTCAACAGTGTATCTCCGTATTTTCACATTCATAGGCTTAAAGGCTCAAATTAGGTCCTATTTACTCCAGTTCCTAAATGAAATGCATTGCAGTACAATTAAACACATTTTTGAATTTTTTATTCATTCCTATTTTGAAGTTAGAATAAGGGAAGAATGTGTTTACAGTGATATGCGACTTATTTTCAGGGCATCTTAGGATGGTCAGCGAGAAAGATTATTGAACTTTTTCTATGTTGATTATTATGCAGTGATTTTACTGCTTAAACTTGGCTATATATGGCTAATAAAATAAATATTGACAAACATTTCCATCTTTAAGGTTTAAACAACATGCTGGAATCTGTAAAGATTTTTTTTTTTAACTTCCCAGACATTTTCACTCCCAGAGATTGCTGGCACAGCTCACCAAGAATGAAAATGCATTTTGGATTTTAACCCTATTTAGTGGTCGAGACTTAACTGGGTAGTCCACCCCGGCCACATGTTTTGACACCCCTGCATTCGATGTGACACTTTTTGATTGAGAATAGCTACAAAAATTTCTTACTTTAGTTTTTGATTCAGTCACTTCCAAGTGCCCGAAGTGCTTTCAGTCTCGCTCAAGTTATTGTTAATCATAAACACATCTTGATAGGCAGCTTAAATATTTACTGCATTTAACCCCGAAACAGGTAAGTCCATTAATTCATTAAGGTTAGTCATTTAGCCCTAAAGCAGAATAATGCTGTATTTTTAAAGATAGTACTGCTTTACAAATGCCACGGCACTACGTCTTGTCATAGTCTGTTCTTCCTACTGCGTTTCTGGTTTCTTTCTTGAGTTTTCCTGAAAAGGAACAAGCACTTTTTATGTACAGTCCTGTTCCCCGAGCAACTCGGACTTTCCTGGAAACTTGCTGGGTCGGTTAACTTACTATGAGGATCTAGTTCAGCTACTCGATATGATTGTTACTCCGGACAGGTGGGAAAAAATAAACTCGGTTGAACTCACTTGCTTGGCAGTCAGCCTAGAGACACTCCGACAGCGGCGAAATAGTGAAATAAATCCATCACGTGCCGTTTCCGGTGGCTAATCGTCGTCTGTTTACCGAGGACCTCCCGTGTTTTCCCTCCGCTAACAGCCGAGATCTGCTGCTTATCGCGACTGGTCTATTTTTTAACCGTCTCAATTGTGACTGCACTCGCGGTCGCGGCACCTCCCAGATCACGCCCTGTACAGTGACGTCACCTAGCGCGCGATTTATAAAGGCTATTCCATTATTAAAAGGCTGAAATTGTCAAGGCGTCATCATAAAGAGACCTTGACGAGTAGAAACCGGTTAGGCGACAGTAATTCTTCGAGCTTTAATTCCAGGGAACCAGACTTTCCTGTAATATTTTGAAGTGCTGTTGAACAATAGTTCCGGAGGTTTTCTGAAGGTCTCTGGCTGCTTTTTCAACCTTTTTGGTGCCCTGATCATTTAAAGAGGAATGTTTTTATTATTTGTTAACACTAACTTATGAATTATTCAAGCATAAAAAGGCAGCCAACTGGTATGAACCAGTGTTGTGATCTCTTTGTGTGTATTATCATCAGTTAAACATTTTAGTTAATTAAAATAAAAATAAAAACTAGACTTTTGGAATAATAATAATAATAATGACAATAATAATAATGATAATAATAATAATGTGTTTATTGAGACTTTTGATATTTACAGTACTGTGAGTCTTGCCTCTGGCATCCACACAATAATACCACATTTAACACTGAAATGAATAAAACCTAAAGTAAAACTCTTAACCGAAAAAAGAAAATTCACTTTGGAAACTAACCTCAGTTAATAATGCCATTACAGATGATATGGAGGCTCTTTCATGAATACAGGTGTGCCTTGGTTATATATTGTCATATGGTCCGCAAACGTTATATGCAAACTTTACAAAAACAGAAATACATACTGTATTTGACTTCCACATTAAAGCTTAAACTCTCATCAGCTGTGCCAGTGTCAAAGCCTTTGCTCCTCTGGAGAGTGTGGTAGTGGCTGGAGCAGCTTCATCTTGTGTGATGGGTGTGTGTCCTCCAAACAGCAGGGGGTCAGTAGCCATTCTGTCTACTCTTAATGACTGGGACCAGGACAATGGAGCTCTGCTGTGTGGTGGACTAGGAGGGGTAACAGAGCCACAGCTGGTACTCCTATGAAAAGAATGGACATCCAGACTGTGGTCATAAATAATTAACCAGAGGACACACAGAAGTTTATACAGATGAAAGTACATCTGAATGCTAAACCTTATTGACGTTCATAAAATATATCATAAAGCCAACTTGCTTTCAGCACTTCCTCGAAAGCAGAGGCAATTAAAGGATTGTAAAAAAATAAGGTATTGGCATATTATACACATTATAGTTATTGATGACCAAAGCCTGCTCTCATGTTGTTACAGATATGACCTATAAAGACCTCAAACTCTTGAAGTGAAATTGCAGTCTAGTTGTAGACAGCAATAAAGTTTGAGGCTATTCAAGGATTATATCATCCTTATGATGCTCATATTTGTGGATGCCACAGATGAGCACCTACTATTTCCTGTCTTCTTTGTTGATGCATACTTGGTGTACTTATAATGTACTGCCTGTGCAGACTTAAATCAAACTGGAGGGTACGTAGATGTCTGCATGGAGTTTAGCATTCACGCTCATGCTTAAATTGTTCTGAGGTGAATCTATGTTTGGTGTGACCGAAGAGGATGCAAAGGATAGGATGAGATGGAGGCAGATGATCAGCTGTGGTGACCACTAAAGGGAGTAGCCAGAACAAGAAGTGGTCAGTGTGGCTGCCAGCATTTATACATGTGCAGTGTGTTTTGACAGCCATGCGTAATTGCATGGAGGATGTACTTGCATATTAGATTAACTGGCAGTTCTAAGGCTAAGTCCACACTAATGTGTTTTCGTTTGAAAACGCATTGTTTTCTCTCCATTTTCTCTCCACCCATTCACGCACTGGTGATGGCAAGCTACATTGTAGCCACAGCCGCCCTGGGGCACACTGACAGAGGCGAGGCTGCCGGACACTGGCGCCACCAGTAGGCAACGGGTGAAGTGTCTTGCCCAAGGACACAACGACCGGGACTGTCTGAGCCGGGGCTCGAACCGGCAACCTTCCGATTACAAGGCGAACTCCCAACTCTTGAGCCACGATCGCCCCCCAATAATGTGTCATGCACAAAAGCATCAGCTCTAAGAGCCGTGCTTAGAGAGTGCTTTGCAGTGAATCAGAAGAATCGACTTCCATTGAACAAGAGCCAGCTCTTCACTTAATTTCCTTTTGCTGCTCAGCTCTCACACAGTGGCTCAGCTATGCTCCAATCCCTCCATATTGTGGCCAATCACATGCGAGGATATTGGATAATATTATTATGTGAAAAACAAAGAGAGTGAGAGACGCGACGGTCAAGTGGAGCCTGCGTCTCTCCTCTCAGTGAGTGAGACAGTAGACAGCGGTGAGGAGGGCTGTGCGAGTGCATCGCAAAAACACATAAATATGCCTGACACCCGTAAACAAAGCAGCATCTGGCTGCAGTTTAAATACTTTTTTGTCTCGGTCTTGGTCTTGGTCTCGTCTCATCTCGACTTTGACTAGGTCTTGACTCGGTCTGTCTTGGTCTTGGTCTCGATACCCTCTGGTCTTGGTATTGTCTTGGTCTTGGCTTAGGCGGTCTTGACGACAAGTCTATCAGTCTGCACATGCTCCAGATAGCTTTTCTTCAAATTCTTTAACGATCACTCGCTTTTCCAACTTTGTACTTTTGTGTTACTCGCAGCAATAACTCCACCTCATTGTTGGTCCATTTAAAAAAACTTTCGAAGAGCCGGAAAGTAAATAAGCGGCAGACAGAAATGAGGCAGGTCGAATCTTCTTGCGTTTCACGCATGCGCAGTACTGGAACGTAAGCGTTTTCGTCCGTTTCAATGTGGACGTGCAACTCTGTGAAAACCACTGGAAACGATAGTGTGGACGTGTGACCTCTGAGTCATTCAAATAATTAAAAAAAAGCTTAAAATGGCACCTAAGGGATGAACCAGCATTGTGTCTATTAATGACAACTTAATGACGAAGCCATTCTTAAGGCAGGAAACAGGAGAGAGGCAAAGCAACGAGTGTCTACAGCCATCTGTGAAGCATGGTACAGGCTCTGTCATGGTTTGGTGCTGAATTTCAGCGAGTGGTGTTAGAGATCTTGTCAAAAGTGGCAGAATTCTGTATGCAGAAAAGTATTATCAGCTCTTATTCCACCACGCAAACAAATCTGTAAAGTGTTTGATTGTAAGCATCCTTATTTTCAAACCTGACAATGATCCCAAACACACTGCCAAATGCAGTAAATCCATACCTGCAACGAAAAAGTGGATGGATTATGGTGCGCTGGGTGAACTGTCAGTACCACAAACACAAACTATTTTCTTTCAGTCAGTCCCACGTGTGCGATGAAAATGGTTCCAAACCAAATTAAAATAGAAAGGTTTTAATAGATTGAAGATACATTTAAAACATCACAATCTATAGAAAAAGATGAATGTATTTGGACCTTTTGTTCTGCTGTATGATGGCACAAAGAATCAGTATTACATCTCTGCTAATATTTTAAGATCTCAATACTCATGCAAGAGGAAGTGTTTCTATTTTTCCCGATAGATTGCAATTAATTGGCACAGATATGGTTCACACCCAGCTGTGAGTTAAGATTACTTGCTCCATATGTATTAGAAATCTTCCATCAATCACTGTAGCTTCAGAGGACCGTGCAGGCTGCTTTATCTGGACTAATGAGGTTAACGGCGATAGGATGACCGTGGAGGTAGCGGGTGTGAAGCAGGCTACAGGCAGCCAGGACTCAGGTGTCTTTCCTGCCTGCCTCAGAGTCTCAGGTGGTCACAGAGGCGCTGTTTGCTGTGTATGATCACCCAAGGGTGTCCGTTAAGCACAATGTGGCTCTTGTAGCCACCGCTGCTGCCCAGCTGCTCGTTTATCAGGTTTAATCAAAGCAGGACTAACGTGTGGTACTGCTAATAAGGTTCATGAAACACAACATGTGCAAGAAAGATTTGGAGAGATTAAACACCCACTTAATCAGTTTTTGGGATTTATTCACTTTATGCTTGTGCGGAACACTGACTGACAGACAGACTTAAATGATACCAAATACCTCAAAGAATGTAACTGGGAGGAAAGTATAAAAATGACTCACGGTAAGAATGCAAACAGAATTCTTTAAAAATGAATTCACTTGGCTTTGTGTTTAAATGTAATACACATTACTTTTGTTCTAGCTGTCAGTGGGAGTATTTTTCACGCATTTTGTGTTTTGACATTTTTGAAAGGTTTTTGCAGCCTACTCCAGGGGTCCTTTGGTTTTTGGGTCAAAGCAGCATTTGTCTGTATATCTAATGAGTGCAGTCCTGTTGTCTTGTGTGTGGTGTGAGTGATTAACAGCCACCAACGCAACTTAGTCTGAGTAACAGCAAGGTCTGCGCACCCACACGTACGCGTGCGCGCGCGCGCACACACACACACACACACACACACACACACACACAGTAGAAAACAGTAGAAATGAGGAAGTTAAAGGATTTAACGGGTGATACTGTCAGATAGAAGCACACACACACACACACACACACACACACACACACACACACACACACACACACACACACACACACACACACAGTATATTGTGTGTGTGTGTGTGTGGGCGCTGACAGCAGAGACCTTTTGTTTACAAAATAAAACAGTTATTGTGACAACATGTGATAAGAATGTAAAATGTTAAAACTCAAAGAAATTTTTCAGCGCAAACACCAAACAAAAGACAGCAGAGTCTTTTCATAGCTTCCAGCTGCTAACTGCAGACAGTCGGTAGCCACCTTTGATAGTGTGTGTTCACTTCCTTCCTACTTTAGGTGCACTTACTAAGAAACAAAACTCTTAGAAGAATAAAAAGGAGCTATTCTAGATAACAGGGATGGATGCTAAGAATTTTTGTACGCCTTTGTAAATGGTGCATTGAACTTAAGTGACACAGAGAAGATGACTGACAGCAAACAGAAGAGCAACGTCTATGTGTTGCAGCATATATGAAAATATACAATATAAAAAACATTTAAAATATTCTACTTTTTTATCTCACAAACTATAAAAGACCCAGTAACATTTGGTGAGAAAGAAACAAAGCCAAGTTATAGATCATAAAGACACACTATCAAATACAGTATGAGGGCAGAAGAGGCATTTATATAATGATATTTGGTTATACTTGCATATATAATAACAAATAAGTCGAGGGAAAATATCTCCTACATCATCATACAAGGCAGGATGGATCCCTGTTTTCATGTTGTTTACACCAAATTATTATCCTACCACCCAAATGTCACAGCAGTAATCAAAACTCATCAGACAGGCAACATTTTTTCCGTCTTCTATTATCCAATTTTAGTGAACACTTGTGAATTGTAGTCTAAATTTCAGTTTTTTGCTAACAGGAGTAGCACTCTTAAGTAGAATTGTCAGTGCATTCAGATGTTCTTCTTTATACCTTTGTTGAAACAAGTCATTACTAGAGTTACTGTTGCCTTCATATCAGCTTGAAGCTGTCTGCCCACTGAATTATTGGATATTTTGTCTTTTTATACAATTCTCTGTAAACCCTAGTTTGTGTGGGAAAGTCTCAGTAGACCAGTAGTGTCTGAAATACTCAAACTAGCTCACCATGCACCAACAAACATGCCACATTAAAAGTCACTCAACCCTGTAAGTGTATCATATTTGAAATATGAGTTTTCGAGGCCTCTAGATTATTAATGTGATTTTTTTTTCTCCTTTTTTCAAAAAAACAAAACAAAAAACCCCAAAAAACTGGATAAACTGATCAAAAATACCAGACTTTGCAACAATGATACCAATTTAAAAGTCATATATGGCAATAGAAGTTTAATTTGTTAAAAAACCAAAAAATATTAACAAAAGGTTTTACTGCATCAAATCCTATTTCTTCTGATGCTGATGCTCAGTTTGAACTTCAGCAAGTCGCTTTGATCACGTCTACAAAGCTTAATAATAATATAATAATATTAGTAGATGTGAATACAAACTTTATTTCAATGTAAATGTTAATTCTAGTAAGTATACTCAACTTGAATAAGTTAAGTGGAACATGAGCACATGTGTTAGTATCAGTGTGTGCAAGTCAACCTTCAACACCCAAGCCTTCACAATATGAAGTTAAATATGTTGCATCTTTCTAATAAGAAATGTATCAACTCTAATATGAATATACATTGCAATTAATGTTAAAAAGAAACTTTATTTCTAACACACACAAACAGTTAATGTGTTTGCTGATGTTTGTTGAGCTGATAGAAACATTGCATTTGAAATTACCTGCCAATTAAAAAACTGGTTTTCCCGTTATGCTCCTCTTACTCCTCTTTTAAGTGAAGTACGGCAAAAACAACTTATGGAGACTCAAATCAATTTGAAGGCTTCAATGACATGAAAAAAATAACTCCCCTCAAATGCCTAAAATCAAAGTACTGAGCCTGTCTTGAAAAGGAGTAGAAACTAGATACTTGTTTTAAAAATTTAAGGAGTAAAAAGAAAAAAAAAGAAAAAATACAACTGTGTGCTTTTAGTGCAGATATGTAGTTTCCTGCAGACAACTGGCAGTTTTTCTCAGAAAAACACATCTGCCTGTTTTAATGTAAAGTAAGGCTGAAACTTCCTCTGCAATGCTGCCAAAACACCAACACTGAGGTTTTATTCATTCCACCCCACCACACACACACACACACACACACACACACACACACACACACACACACACACACACACACACACACACACACACACACACACACAGAGTCTGGAGAAAAAAACCCTCCATTCGATCCACCCTGCAGACATGCAAGGTGCACTGCCCGGGTACTTATGATTTGACGTCAGATTTGATATGATATGTCACACATAGACAACACCGACCTAAATATTTTACAGCACAAGCAGAAGGCAGGTATATCACAATATACAATCCAATATACAATCAGGGCCCCAAGGTCCCCGTGTCTTAGGAATGTGACTGACTGAAGCTTTTAAATTGTTTCACAACACATAAAACAGATTAAACAGACTGATCTCATCACATTTTACATTCTAGAAGTATATTCATATATTGAGGATCAACTACTATATTGTTTAAGCTATTCATCAGTATAAATAATATGCATTTTAGATTTTTTTTTATCGCTACCCATTAATAATCCTCTTGAGGCAGGACAGGTCATTTTGAAACCTTAGCATCAACAATAATTTCACCAAAATATAAACTTCATTACAATAAACTGGTCAGTCAGAATTATGTTGTTTCTAAACCAAATACCTAGAGTTGCTGGTACTGCATGCATGTGAAGCCTGACATGCTGCAGATAAAAACCACATGCAAAAATCAGGATTAAGTTTTAATTTATAATCTTAAAAAGAAAATTATATAAGAAAATCACAGTGAAAACTTTAAACCAACCCCCCTCATTTTAAAAAACAGTATGTGCTGTAAGGGGAAGAAGGGGTTGAAATTCTTTGTCATTGGCCTGTTCAAGCTTCCTCTTACAGCAACAATAGCACCCTTGTAGCTCTTTGGTCAGACCCTGGCAGCGATGTCCTTGGGTCCTGTGACTTTGCCCTTCTGTTCATTCTGCTTGCCTAATCCAAGTGCTCGCTTTCTCAGACTGATGCGAGAAGATCAGAAGAATGTGTGACCACAGAAAGGCAATAAAACACATCGATTAGACAGTAAATATAAACTTGAACTGGATTTGCTGACTTATTCACAATTAAAACCATCACTTTACAGATATATGGCTGTCAGGCAATATATTTTATTTTATAGTCTATCTATCTATCTATCTATCTATCTATCTATCTATCTATCTATCTATCTATCTATCTATCTATCTATCTATCTATCTATCTATCTATCTATCTATCTATCTATAAAATCTAGTGAAATCACTAGCACATTGGTTTAAAAAAAATGTTTTATTTAATGTATAGATTGTGCCAGAGGCAAGGAATAAGTCATTGACTCAGTTAAATATCTACGCTGTTAGATTTAATCAGGCAAAGTGCTGTGTACTGGGTGTGGAAAGCTTTCAGTGTTCCAGTAAGAGCAGATAAGTTGGAAATGAACAACAACCTTATATTCTAGCAAATCCTTAAAAGCTCTTTGTCTAAATCTGAGTAGAATCCAAGAAGTGATTGGTTAAAACAAGAGCTGATGTAATGTATTGTGTTGTAAGGATTTATTGTAATACCAACTGACTTTGGAAAACCTTTTGAAAAACGAAACCTGGGGGTGATTGTTCACTTATATTGTTAGAAAATCTTTTTAGATGAACCAACCAAGCAACTGATTTAATTTAGAAATATATCTTAAACAGGGGTGAGGAACACCAGGCCTCAAGGGCCGGTGTACTGCGGGTTTTAGATGTGTCCTTGATCCATCACAGCTGATTTACATGGCTAAATGACCTCCTCAACATGTCTTGAAGTTTTCCAGAGGCCTGTTAATAAGATATTTATTTGATTCAGGTGTGTTAACCCAGTGGGATATCTAAAACCTGCAGGACACCGGCCTTTGAGGCTTGGAGTTTCCCACCTCTGTTTTAGGAGATAAGTTGATGTGATCAAGTCTGGTGTTGCTGACACACACAAAAAAAGAATATATTCTACTTGACCAAATAAAAACATGACCAAATCTCTAATGTCATCTCTTACCTCAGTGATATTAATCATGTTAGGATAACTGCGACATAATAAAGAAATTAAGCATTTGGATGACATCTTTAGAGTGATTTAATCAAAAGAAAGTTTAGTATCAGTGGGCATGTTGTAATAAACACTGCTCAGCAGGACTGTACATGCTGAAATCATTACCCAATGCCTACATGCAGAAACTGTTTCCTGGAGGTGACTAAATGTTTAATCATTAGCTGTCCCAGGAGTCACTGTACAGCACTGTGGGTCTTAAGACACTGTTTTACATGCTGGTTAGAAAAAAAGAAAAGGAGGAAGAATGCAGCCATTTTTAATTGTTAAACTTAACGTTGAGGTTTCCTCTCTCACTGGTGACACAACATATTTAAAATATTTTTAGCAGAATGTTTTAAACCATAAATTAGCAAAGAACTGAGCTTTGTTTCTATTTAATTTTGTGATTTCACTTTCAAATTTACTGTGGAATAAAAGAAATCTGCTCATTTTATTTTTAACGTCTGACCCGAAGGGTCACAAGATGCGATCAGATGATCTGATGTGAGAACTTCACATGACTTTAGTTTTGAAATGTTGCTGTGGCTTTACTTCCCCACATTATTGTGGGAATTATTTGTTTCTCCTGCTAAAAAGCACGGAGCCGGCAGCATACAGCACAGAGAAATTACAGGAAAGCTTTTATTTTTATGGGAATCATGTGAACACCACATAACATGCAGATTGTGAGCAATTTCATTCCATTCTTTCAGCAGAATCTGCACAAATAACACAAATCACACAATTAAAAGCTAATACAAGTGATGTGGCTTGAAGGAAATTACAAAGATGTGGCTTGTGACATGAGAGAGAAATTAATTTGCCAGAACTCTGCAGCCTGAGCTTGAGGCTGGTTAAGTACTGGCAGAACTGAAAGCAATGTTTTTGTTTCTTCCTCCAATTGCTCCTGTTAAAGCAGAACTCCAGGCTGACCCCTTGATTTCACACTATTTGTTACTCTTCTTTCGCACCAACGCTTTGCTCGTCCTCCTTTAGTAGATTCATGGATCTTCTCTGCGGCCTTCCTCTTTTACTTTGTCAGCAGTGCCATTAACAACACCACATTTCTCTCATTGTTCATCTCAGGAACACTTCCAGTGTCCCTGGTTTTAAAAAATCTCACCTTCTGGGATAATTTCCCATTTATTTCATGACGCACAAAATTGTGACAGCTGGAAAAAACAAAAAATAAAATAAAAATAAAACAAACACAAAATACCCCCCACAGGAGCATACTTCCTAGTTGTACTTGATCAGTAGTGATGAGATTTAAAAAAAAAGAAAAAAAAGAAGTCTGGATCAGTTTAACAGAGATGTCAATGCTCCCACTGTTTGTGTGTGGGATTGTCTTACAGTCTGTGTAATGCACCTTTTGATGGTAGACTTTGGTCAGTGCTAATAAATAATTGATGGTGGGAAATTCATGTAATGTTGCGGTTGTCATTCTCACTTCCATGAAGCTTAAACTATATAAAAATGCCAATTTTAACCTTCGTAATAGGGACTCCCCGCTGAGACCCAACTTAATCCCAGCACTGAAATTAGACCTGTTAGTGAATTTGATGCCACAATTGACACCTGCTCTCATATTATGGTGCTGGGAAAAGATGGTGAGATTTGGAAAGAAAAAACCTCACTGAGCACCAGTGAATCATATTTTTATAGCTGGTTTTAACCTGCAGAGACAATAGAAAAACAAAAAACAATACACTCAAAGGGACGAGAAGGATAAGACCCAAACGCACTGCAGGCTGGACTTTGAATAACAAATCCAAACACCAGAATTAACATTTAAAAAAAAGAAAAAGAAAAAATGGACCGACAAGCACAGCGGTCAGAGCACAAAAGAAGGCAGCACACAGAAAAACAATTTAACCTTGAAGAAAAGACGATTTATATAAACACGGTAGCCTGATTACATAACAGGACACAGATGGGGATTGAGGGACAGCTAAATATAATGACCACAGGTAAAAACAATCGAGGAATCGGTTGAAGTATAATTAACACAGGGCACAAAGGAGATATAATATTCAAGGTAAAATAATAAGAAGAAAGAAGTCTCCTGTCTTTAAAAAGAACATGGCAGCACAGCTTACCTTTGCAAATTTGCATGTCAGGACAGATAAGACCAAAGCGGAGCTGTTTGGCTGTAATAAACAAACCTGCATGCATGGTGAAAACCAAGCACAGCATGTCAGCAGAAACACTGGCTAGGCTTGATGGTGGAGGGCTGATAATTGGAGCTTGTTTTGCAATCTCCAAGTCATCAGCTGAGGTGCTGTGCTACAAAGTGGGTTCAACATACCCACGGTAGCTTTCCATAACCTGGATTCACTCATTTCTTCATTTCAGCATCTCTTTACTGGCTAGCTGTCAAGTTTAGAATTTAATTTAAAAATCAAGGTCTTGAAAAGTGAGGACCTATTGCATCTTAAAGACCTCATAGCACCATATTATCCCAATAGAACACTTTGGTTTCAGACTGCAGGATTACTTGTGATTTTCACATTTCCAAAAGTAGAATGTGAGCAGAGCTTTCAGCTTTAGGGCACCACTCCTGTGTACCCAGCTCCTAATTTGGATTTGGGAAACAGACACCCCCTCTACTTTTAGGATTAGTCTCAAAACGTCATATAGTTAGGCTTTCTAGTTAAGTGACCCTAACCCTCAACTAAGTCACATTGCTAGTCTCAATTTGTTGGGGGCTTCCAGGGAGAATTTTCCAGTCATGTCTTTTCTCCTTCCTCATTGCCATACATGACTGTTGCTTTTAATCCTTTGTAATTATAAAATTTTGCCTCTCTCACAATGTGTTTTCCCCTCACCCCCAACTGGTCACAGCAGACGGCTGCCCCTCCTGGAGCCTGGTTCTGCCAGAGGTTTTTCTTTTAAAAGTTTCTTTCTCAACTCTAACCTACAATATAAACCGCATTCAGGCAAATTGGTGCTATACAAATGAAATCGGATTGAATTAAAGTGAACTTTTACTGATTGCCGATGTTTGGCTAAGTGGTCACAAAGCTAATCAACTCATTAAGTTAACCCAGAGTTTTCCCCTGTGTGGGCATGGTATTGACAGTAGCTGACTGATTAAGTGAGATTGATTGTACGTTTACCTGCCAGTGCAACAAAGAAAGATGAAGGCTAAACACATAATGACTGAAAGCTACACAGCTGCTATAGACAAAGGGGCGGGGTGCGGTCTTACTGACTGTCAGGGAAATCCAGAGAAAATAGATGCTATTGAACAACATATCTTCTTACTCTCCAAGGTATTTTCCTGAGAAAATTGATCAGTCAGTAGGCAATGATTTCCACTGTAGAACAAACTGCTCTGGCGCAGGTTAAGATTTGTGCATAAACTACAGTGGTGATATACCCCAGTAACAGTGAACCAGCTTTGTAGAACTCAGGGTTCAGCCTGATGTTACCTGGATAAGATGAAATCCTCTTTGTAGTACCCTCATTCAGTTGACCATGAACTCCTCTGCATACCAAAGAATACTTTGGCATGCATGCCATCCGTCTCACACCTGAAGCTTGGCCAGAAAAGACAAGAATCAAGGTGTCGCAGTGGCCCAAAGTCCAAACCTCAACCTCACTGAAGTGTTGTGTTGGGACCTTCAGTGAGCTGTGCATCTTTTGCTGATGCACTTAATTACTCTCAAAATTCAAACTCTTATTTGCAAAACCAAATAAAGGCTTAAAAAGCTATTTTAAGCAGGTGTGTTCTGCAGAGCAGAGAAGATGCAAATCTTGCGTTTTCTCCCTGTGCAGTGCATCTGTAATGCTAGAGGTCACAAATAACACCATTTGGATAGGGAAATGTGTGTTTGTGAGCATTTGTGCTTTTTGAAAGCTTGCATGTTTGTACTGCTTTCCCCTTGGATAGAAATGTAGTTTCTGAAGGGTTAAACAGAGGTTACTGTGTCAGCCTCTAGTGGAAAACTGTTATCTTGTTACTTAGTTGTGCTACAGAACAATACATGTAACAAAATTGAATTGGAGCCGTTTTCAAAACAAGAAACTGATCAGTACAACCCATCAATATAATCATTAATACAATCACTTACTGCTATTATTTAAAAACATTCAGCATTCTCACATGCTCTCACTAAAAAGAAGAAATTTCATGCGTTGAAATAAAAATAATTTATAGGTTACTATCGTTTGTGGTTTGTGCTTGTTTTGATATTCTGCCTTTCTTCTACATCCAAACTGCGACTGTGCCCCCCTTGGTGAGAGAGCAGATCCCCTGATAATTAAGGTTCCCCTTTTTGAAAATGCAAAGTCGATGTCAGAGCTCCATTATGGATGTCTCTGTGGATATCGCTTCCAAGTTATTGATCAAAAACTGAGCATAGCATTAGCTTGCAAAGGAAATGAAGTTATGATTAATTGATCACTACACCAGTCCACAACAGCTGATGGCAAATAAATATAGGATGCACAAATAAAGCAACTTAACCCTGCCTACAGTGGTATCTGCAAGCCACTTTGCAACACCATATCAATTTACATGCTGTATATGGCTTAATGTCATATCCGGTGGGTGTGGGCGGGTCTTACTGCTGCTCTTCCCATGTTTACATTTCCTTGACTGGGACGTTCCAAAATCTTTGACTAATCCTGCTAAGATATAACAGATGAGTATCTTTTTAAAACCACTTCAGCTTCAGATCATGCTTATTTTATATACTCTAAGGATCTGAATGATGCTATAAAAGAGCAGTTTAAATTATAAGCATGTAACAAGAGGGAAATGCTGTTTTAAAACAAACTTATAGAACCTGTCACCAGGAAGTGATTGCCTAATGTTGCAGTAGTTAGTGACATTTTCTTTAGAGCGGACTGTGTCTTTAAGGAAAACAAGTAAATAAGCATGTAAATCTTAACCTTTGCTGTTATTACAATTCCTCCACATGGAGGAAATTCCTGAGACACCACCTACCAAACAACCGTGCTGAACATCACTGTTTGTATCTGTGGTCTCCCCACTCTCCTGAACCTCTGCAATTATCTCTCCACTAGAGTCATCACGTATGTTTTTGGAATGCACTTGAAAAACCAAGACTGGGGAAATGGATACAATTAAAAACCAGAGCAGCTTTCGGACATGTGTATTTAAAGGTTGTGTTGTCTGCTAGGTAACAATGAACCATTTTAAAATTAAGTATTATCAGATTATCCATGCTAGTGACAGAGCAGGAGGTAAAGTAATTTGAAGAAAGAAAATGCACACGTTGTTATTGTAACAACATGGAGGAAAAGATTACCTTTTTTTTTTTTTTTTACTGTGCACCAAGCCATTTCAGTGCTCCATTATTGATCATAATTTGGTATTATGAAATTATACTGCATGAAATTGGAGTTTATTGCTCTGTTTCATTTCCATGCGTTGCCTGGAAATTAGTTGCTAAGCATGGACAGCAGCCACAGGATTGCATGATTATGTAATTGGGTAATAGAGGAAAACAGCAGAGAGCAATTCAGTGGGTAGAGAAAAGAGGATGCAGCTTCCTGCAAGGGACATTTGCCTTTAGTTTGAAATCTCTAGATTTTATTCTTTTATTAAAAAACTTCATGTGAATGCCCCAGTGCTGCTTCTATGCGGTGGTGTAGAAGATACTCTAAATGTAGGACAAGGACAAAGTGAACACCCCCCCACAAAAACAACAACAACAACAAAAAAAAAAAAACAATTGAGGCAGGGCACGCATGGGGAATACATGGGCCGAGAGAGCAGAAAAGACGCAACTATATAAACACTGGGGACTAACTGGAGCATGAGTTCTGATGGAAGCCTCCAGCAGGACAATGTGCCATATCACAATGCTCAAATCACCTAAAACTTTTTTTTAACATAATGCATTCAACATTCAACAGGGTGATCGTGGCTCAGGAGTTGGCAGTTCGTCTTGTAATCGGAAGGTTGCCGGTTCGAGCCCCGGCTTGGACAGTCTCGGTCGTTGTGTCGTTGGGCAAGACACTTCACCTGCCGCCTATTGGTGTTGGCCAATAGACTGACAGATGGTGCGATATGGCAGCCTCGCTTCTGTCAGTCTGCCCCACAGCTGTGCCTCCACCAGTGTGTGAATGTGAGAGTGAATGTGTCACGGTCTGCATGGCAGACCGTGGGGGTGTGGGGGAGATAGGACGCAGGACACTTCACTGCAACGGTGTCTTTATTTACAGTGCAGGAAAATAACAATAAATCCCTGTGTGCTCCCTTGACTCCCGTGCAGTCTTCTCCCAAAATCCGTGTCTTTGTGCTCTCCGCTCCCGTGTTTTCGCAATCCCCGTGCTTACTGCCCTCCTGTTTCCACGCTCCTCCTGGGTGAAAGAATACCAGAGGCAGCTGTCAAGAAACATGCTCTTGCAGGTATGCACACACTGATTTAAACCTAAGTCAAGACACTGACGTGGAGTCCTACGCAACAATCCAGCACTGAGGAGCGCTCAGCCAAACTGTTAAATAGCTCCCCGACGAGGCTTGATCAGCTTCAGGTACGTGCGCTTCTTCTCCTCAGGTGTGGCCAGGCTCCTGTCTGCCACGCCCACCAGGGGTGAAGAACAGGTGCTCTGCCACACCCACACACCCACCTATACACAAACATAAGGAAACAGAGGACAGCAGCACCAAAAATACACATGTCCATACTTATTCAAAGACCGTGGGTCCTTTAGACCCAGGTCTGTGACAGAATGAATGGTGGAATTGTAAAGCGCTTTGAGGGTCTCGAAAAGCACTATATAAATGCAATCCATTATTATTATTAACATACTCATGGCCTCCATAGTCACCGGATATCATTCCAATAGAGCACCTTTAGGATGTGGTGGAACAAGAGATTCACATCACTGATGCCAGTTGGCAAATCTGCAGCAGCCATGTGATGCTTTCACATCAGGATGGACCAAAATCTGAGAAACATTTCTGGCACCTTGTTAAATCTATGCCACAAGAAATTAAGGCAGCTCTGAAGGAAAAAGGATGTGCAACCAGGTACTGGTAAAGTAGCCATGATAAAGTGGCCAGTTAGCAAATCCATAAGCTTATTTTCTGTATCCCATTTAAGTCAGGATTTTGACAAAGCCACATTTTATGCAAACAAAACCCTTTATTTACCAAATTAAACAGACTGAGCTGAGTGTCTTCATGTGTGTACTGTACTGCAGTCTGCTGCTGTTGCCTGTGATACGGGCTCACAAGGGAGTAACCCAATAAAGCAAACCGGTTACACCCTTTTCTCGTGAGACATCTGAACAGTTAGACGTGGCTGACACGGCACACTAGATCAAGTCTGTGTCACTAGAGTTTCACTTTCCCTAAAAATATGAACAAGAGAATCTGTGGGAGGGGAAAATGAAACCTTACTCTTCAGTTGCCACTCAGAACACAATTGTGTCTTACAATAAAACTCTGGTTTCATTTCTAAAGGGCTAAAGAAGTTAGTCAAACATGCAGTGGACAAGGCTTGAACGGTTACACAGCAAATAGGCCTCCTTGGGGTCTGTGGGAGCACTGGAGACCACAGACAGATGGTCCACTGGAGTTTAGAGCCGAAAGGTTCCAACTGGGCCCCAGTGGGGCAGACTACAGTGGGGTGGGGGGGCCCATAGTGACCATGTACATAAATTATGATTAGACAAATTAGCAGTCCAAAGACATGCAGTTAGTCGGGTTAGGTTAATTGTCTCTCTGTGTTAGCCTCTGTGACCTGTCCAGGGTGCAACCTGCCTCACGCCCTAAGATAGTTGGGATAGGCTCCAGCCCCAGCCGCAACCCTGAAAAGGATAAGTTGAAGAGAATGGAAATTGGAAAATGGCACCACAGCTCTTACTTCTGGAATTTATTTTGCAGTACATCAATAAAATTGCATTTCACTTTTAATTGCGATTTGAACCAGTCACCTTCTCTCAACCTCACATGACAGTGCAACAACATGTTCAGTGGTTTCACCTTCTCCACAGTATAGCTGCATTTCCCTTCTATAAATATGCCAGCAAAAAACTTGAAGGACCCCAGCTGGGTAGGTGTGGGTGAACGGCAAATCCATATTTATACCACACAGAGCCCGAGTAGGTATGCCTAAACATGGCCTACATGGGGAAACTAGTAAGCAGATGTTTTGACTGCAGAAAAAGTGCAGTTTCTCCACAACTGGTTCAAACTAGCAACTTCAAGGGAGCTTCAATATGGTTAAAATGCTAAATTTAAGCAACTTTAAAGGCTTTTAGTATGAGACTCAGGTCTCAATGTTTAAGATACTTATCGCCTGTAAAGGAGACTATTTCAATCCTTTTAGTTCATTTATGATGAATATGGTTTATAGCTGATGAAAGTCAGAAATCCTGTATCAAATTACTAGAATCTCTTTTAGTAGAGTCTTACAGAGATTGTCTTGAATACTTGAAAAAGGCAGCTGGACTTTTGGTTCATTTCACCTTTCATTTAACAGGCTTCTTCAGTTCTGAAACTACTGATGGAAATTCCCTCAGGTATTTAACCCCAGTGGGTTCTCAGAGGTGATGCATGGGTTCATTGACCCATTAAGGGAAAGTGAGTCATCACATGAGCCAAGGTGTGACAAAAATATAAAAAAGTAGGCATGTCTTTACCCTTGGGGTCAAAGCTTCTGTATGAAATTGTCCCACTCGAATATCATGTGAGCTGATGAGATCACATGAAAGAAGCCGTAAGTGGGGGTTGAAATGTCTGGGAAGGGAACCTCAACACTTCAGGTGGCTGTTAGATGGTGGATTACATCGATTATTTTCAGTGGTCAGTTATAGAAGATGAGCTCCTTAACTCGTCTCAATCCGTTTCTTGTCACCTTCAATAACACTGCTGAATCTGTGGTGTTCAACTGCCAGTAATGTCACGGCTGGGGCAGCAGTCATGTGGTGTGGTGAGAAAAAGGATCCACACCAGGTTACACAGACGACGTGACGAGGAACAATGGCAGACGCACACTATAAATACACACAAAGTAATCAGGGAATGACACACCAGAGGGGAAAACAGCTGAACCTAATTAGACACGAAGAGACACAAACCTTCAAAGTAAAACAGGAAACTCACAGACTGTTTTACAACACAAAACTCGGGGACACAAACAGAGCACAGGGCGTTAGACACAGGTAGGAAAAAATAAAACACGAGAACCAAAGAACAAATACAAAATCAGAATAAACTAGAAAATAATAACAATAGAATCTAATCGCTGGGTCACTGACCCAGGATCATGACAAGTAACGCACAGTAACAAAATGTTCAGCAGATTATTTGGTAGTAGGCTTGGCACTGTGCAGGTGCAAAGTCCTGATGGAAAAGGAGGCTGGCATAAAGTTTGTAAGAAGACAGCAACATGAAGTACATCGTCTCAGGTTCAGGAGTGCCTTCATATTAAGGAGACAAATACCTGAAAGTGTCTCTACATCGCTTCAATATACTACAGTTCTTGGCAAACAATTAGGTATGATAGTCACCTGGACAACAGTGAGTCTTCCCCAGGTTGTCAAACTGAGGCTCTCACAAGCTTTGAAAAAGACACCCCCCCCACACACACACACACAAACAAAACAAGCCATCTGTCACCACCACGTGTGTGGTACTGTCTCTCTTTTGGTAGGAGGGGCTAAAATGGCTTTTAATGTTGAAGGCTGCCTATGCCTGATACAGGAGGTACATCTTAGGCCCTTGTGGCTCTTATCAGATATCACATTGCCTGGCCTAGCAACCACCTAGCAATCGGCTAGAGTGACCTATTGTCAGCATGTCAACATCTACCATCTCCAAGTATCATTTTGCCAAGAGTACTAAAGACCAAACAATAGTTTAGCACAAGCATGCATTATTTCTAATTTACTGAAGAGCCAATTCTCATGAGCTACTGTATATGCCAGAACCGATACATGGCTTAAGATATTTCACTTTACATGTCATACAAACAGAAGGAGGAAGAAGTTTAAAGAAGTTAGTTTTAGGATGCCGTGCAGAAACCCACAAACCCACGTGATCAGCTGCTCCAGTCATCAATTTTTACTTCTGTCATTGTAACTGGAGACTGCCCTTAAAAGCATTTCAACAGGTCTTTGCCAGACTTTTAGAAAAAAAAGTGTAGATTCTTTTACTTTTATTTATTTATTTTATTTTATTTAGAAAGAGGGGCAATACATATTAATGAACATTTTAACAAATGTAAATATGCCAGATTAGCCTTGGGCTAATTTTCATCTGCAGACCCTCTGGTAGGTTGGTGTTAAACACAAGTTAGTAAAAACTAGTGGTGCAACGGATCATGGTTGATCCAAAATCTGAACTGATTCCACTCCACAGTTCGGTACGCACGTGATCATTGTTGTAAACGTCCGGGAACCCAGCAATATTATCCCGTTCCTGCTTCTCTTCTACTTAGAAGCCATACTTTTTTTAATAGCTGCGCTGTGGTTTAGCATAGTTTTCCTGAATAATCCAATGATTTCCCTAAGAAAAAACATTGTCTGGATGGGGGAGGATGTTGCTCTAAAAGCTATTTATACATTTCTGCATTTGTCTAGATGTGCAAGCTATCAATTCCATAAGCACCAATGCACTTCCGTACTATCAAAGATGCAGGTTTTTGAGCTGAATGCTGATAACAAGGTGGGTGGTCTCTTTCCTATTTAGTTTGGAGGACATCCACATATTACATAGATGAGCTCTGGCCAGACACCATGCCCGAATCTCTGGATCATGGGGGTATGTATGGGTATACAGTATATATACATCATAATTTTAACTGTGGGTCCCAATGAGCTGCTTGATTAATTCTGAATTAGATTTGGCCATAAGGTACCATTTCTACCCTCCAGAATGACCTTCTACAAGTCCAGTATAGTCCAAGGTCCAAGTTCCAGTAAAAAGCCAGTGAAGCCACTTTTCTAGTCAGTACATGGCTCAGTACAGCAAGTACTTGGACTCAAACTAAATGAAGCTTTGTGTTAAAAAGATTTGACCTGTGCTCTCTGGTGTACACGCTGAAAGAACAATAACCTTCAAAGGCTTTAGTGAAACATTTCTGGCATTTTTCTCAGGAAAAGGGAAAACACCAGCATGCCAGAGAAAATAGTTTTCAGGTGAACAGCCAAACTTTTAAACGAAAAAGGGACTCACCCCGAGAAGCAGTGATGTGAGAAACCTTTAGTCTAGAGGTTTGTTTCAGTTTTCTTTAAATTTCACCTTTGCTAAGAAACGAAATTGAAATTACAGTAAATGTGCAAATGTGTTTCGACAGTGCTGCACTCCTGTGCTCACTTCCTTTTGTTGGCTTTGGTCTTCCTGTAAGCACAAGGGAAGCTTGAATTACCCACAACAGAAGCTGTGGTCTGATTTTCATGAATGAAATTAATATATTTATTCATTTTGCTTAATTTATTTGATTTTCAGTCTTTTTTTTCCAGATTTTTTTCAGCTAACTCTGCAGTTAAATCCTCTTTGTTTAATCAGGCTCTTTTTTGACAATGCTGATTTTCATTTATTCTACAGGGTGGGCCATTTATATTGATACACCGTAATAACATGGGAATGGTTGGTGATATTAAAGTCCTGTTTGTGGCGCATTAGTATATGTGAGGGGGCAAACCAGTAATGAGATATGACTCATGAAAGATTGTCACACTCATACTAGTCCTTGTTATTATGTACAGTCCATCCATAGCCAACTTTGTGTTTCCACATAATCCTACCAGACACACCTTAAATCCATCTTGTCGTCATACGTCTCCATATACCCCTCTCATGCATTGTTATTGCTATGCAATAATGTTATTCCCTTCTTGATCTTTAAGTTCTGCAGTTATGTTCTTAAACTTCTGGTCGATGTCTTCTTTGAATTTGGAAAGTTCGTGTTTCATTTGGCCGGTAATTTCTTCTTTGAATGTCTTGAAGTCTGATTTCAATTCTTTTTGGAGGGATTGAATTTTCTTGCTAATACAATCCAGTCCGTTTTGGAACGTGGCCATATTAGCTTCGGGTGCTGAAAAGTTAGCTTGTCCTTGTTATTCGGGTGTTTTATGTCTTTACTTTGGGTGTCCGTAGTTTTTTTATTCTTTGCTTTTGTTGTCCCTCCGCTCATCTTCCAAAGTCGTTTTGTCTCACACTTTAATTCGTGTTTTACCGGATTTTATCCAGTTGGCTTGCGGGAGCTCTGTACTTACCGTCACACCGGAAGCCCCGGAAGGATAATTTTTACATCTTTAAGTGTGTATGGGATGATCTTAACTAGGGTACATGCCAGCATCCTACACATTGGGCTGAAAATGAAAGAGTGTTTTGAGTGTTCCTTTCAAAGTTATCTTTTGTGGTTTTCTTTTGAGTACTCTGTTGCTAATGCACTCATTTGTGTTATGTACATGCAGATCTTCAGCTCAAAGTAAGATCACATTAACCTTCAGAGAATGAGGCAGCATTGAAACCTGGATCTTTAACTTAAGCATAGAACATTCAAACTTAGCCTGTGCTAGTTAGAACAGGAAATATAATTTTTTGTCACTAAATGTGACTTAAAAGATGAAGGTCAACTCAGTTTAAAAATACAGGGAATAACAGCTCATCTATTAATCTAATAATAGCCTTTCTAATGGTCACTGAATAGACGATGACATAAACCAGGCACCATAGACGTACTGTATGTAGCTGGCTAATAAACGTCCAGTTTGCATCAGACCAGACTTTGTGGCTCCGCCAGCGATGCACAACAAGAAGCCAGGCGGTCTACTCGGAGCAGGAACAGAAGAGTCAGATTGTGTTTTAGAGATTAGAGAAAGAGATGAGAAGAGCAGTATGGCTGGACCACAGCAGGAAACACTGCTTGGGCAACATCAAGGTTTCCGTTGTCACGAGCTGCAAATACAACAGAGCTGCAGGCAAAAACTAAGCACGCACACATTCAGATTCTCTGTGCAGATACATACATCTGTACTCAGTAGCACATTTGTGCACAAAGGATGATGAATCAGAAGCTGGCCTCTAATGGACGACTTCCTCTCTCTCTCTTATCAGAGTTTTTTCTGGGTGTGTCTAAAAGTGTCATCCTCAAACTTCAAGTTCACAGTATCAGTTTTCACAGAAAGTCCAGAGAAGGCAACAAGCAGCTGCAAATGATGATCCCAGAAAATTCATGTTTCTGAGAAGGTGGCGCTATTAAAACCTCAAACACATTGAATATAATGAGATTCTTAGAGACTGTACAACAGTGGACACAATCAATCTGCATTATGATAAAAGTTATAGTTTTTTTTTTAGATAGAGTTCAAGAAACCAAGCTATGGAAGCATGTTTCCATCTTTGCCTTGTGTAAGTAAAGGTTTTAGGTTATTATCTCAAAATGAATGATGTTGATAAATCGGAAACAATTGGAAACTTTGAATTATTAAGTTTAAATTTTGAGTTAATAACCTTAAATGCTGACTTAAGGTGGAACTGTGGGCTGGTTTTGTTTAAGCGCCTATGGGTGGAACCATTTCACACGCATATCCTTGCATGCCTTTGTCTAGTTTTCTCATTAAGCTTGCCTATTTAGTGGCTGGATAATGCTGTGGATTCCTCTCAGAGCGCTACACCAACCAATGTGGTAAACATCTTAAGCTTGTGTTCTTGTATCTCGAAAAACTGAATAAATAAGTATTTATTCAGTTTTTCTGTCTGGTTCCTAGTTGCCTGCTCTGTGTCACAAACATGGTTTCAAGTCATCTGTTCACAGGCCAATCAATTTCCCTGTTCAATAACCATGTTAGAACTGCTGGTGGTGTGCTGAGTCTGTACTTTGAGTCCAAACAAATTTCTCATATGACACACAAAACTTCCTGGGTGGATTTTTTAACTGCACAATAACCCCTTTGTTTATCAGATAATCACATTAAACTGCACCAAAAGGCAACAATATCATAAAAATGGTCAGGTTAGTAAATAGGAAAGTAAATAGGCGGCAGACAGAAATGAGGCAGATCGAATCTTCTTGCGTTTCACGCATGAGCAGTACTGAAACGTAAGCGTTTTCGGCCATTTCAATGTGGATGCGCAACTGTGTAAAAACGACCGAAAACGCTAGTGTGGACGCGAGCGTTTTTGGACAAAAACGCCGTTTTCAAATCTATCCGGGCTAGTGTGGACGTAGCCTAAGCATTGACTTCACTTTTTCCTCCAGCACTTCTGGGGGAACACTAAGGTGTTCATACTCCACCTGAAAGATGTGATCTTTACAGCCGTGTCTTGAATCTCTCCCAGCGACTCCTCCCAGCACTGAAATAGCAGTGTCGTAGTTTCCTCAGGAAGCAGACTCAAATGCAGGATGCCGGAGGCAGGGCTAATTCTTATGAACTTCATGGTCATGCAGACAATGGGAAGCCAAAAGTCAAATATGCTAGAGCAACTGTCTTTTTTGGCTCCTCAACAAGAATCAGTATATGAATATATGTATATATGCTCTGCATAAGTCAAAACCATAAAAAATTGGATCAATTAATGGCTGGACTTTATCTTTTTTTTCTCCCCGGGGAACAGTATATCATATAATCTTTAAACATTTGATGAAACAACATTTGAGCTTCATCAACAGAGAGAGAACTTTGTTAATAAGAAAGAAGAAAAAAGACTGAGCGCTGTCAACCTCTAAACTTTAGAGGCTTGTGAGAGCTGTTCGTGGATGAAAATAAATTCAAAAAATGTAAACAAAAGCAGCTCAGAGCAAAAGTTTATATGAAACACAGAGAGGAGAAAGCATGAGCAAACTGAGAAGATTAAATGTTTGTATCTGACCCCACTTGTTCGGAGAAGCTACTGCAATAGCCAAAAAAGGGAAAACAAATCCCTCGTTTCCTGCTCTGTAACCAGCATGATGGAAGAGGCTCTTTATTCCACTCTGCCTGTTACTCTCTTGCTCTCCTTCAGCTACAGGGAGGCCTTTGTCTCTCTCTCTCTCACTGCTGAACAGAGGTTTAAAAGCTATTTTGTTGAATAATGAAAATTTACTTTAGCACGATCAGGTTTTAAAGGTTTACAAACTTTCTGGTTATAAAAGTATTTTGTGCAACGATGCAAATGACAGAACCAGTCTCAGGGAGGGGCGACCTCCTGCCTTGATCCATTGGGGAGAGGGGAGGGAGCAAGACACGCTGTGGAAGAGAGCCGGAGATTAAGAATAACTAATGATTAAATGCAAAGAAGTATATAAACACATAGTGAGTGAAGAAGAAACACTACTATAAGTATATCATGGGAAGCCCTCAGCAGCCTAGACCTATTCCAGCGTAACTAAGAGAGGATTCTGGGTCATCTGATCCAGCCCTAACTATGACATATGTAACTACCTGCTCTATCTGTTTATACATTATTATTTACATTTTTAATTGTTTCAGCTTTAAAACAAATGCGGTAGTTTCCTTAATCTTGGGTGGCTGTAGCTCAGGTGGCAGAGCAGGTCAGCCACTAATCAGAAGGTCAGTGGTTCGATCCCAGGCTGCCTCCTGGCTGCATGCCAAATATCCTTGGGCAAGATACTAACCCCATGTTTGCCTACTGGTGGTGGTCAGAGGGCCCGGTGGCGCCAGTGTCCGGCAGCCTCGTCTCTGTTAGTGCGCCCCAGGGCAGCTGTGGCTACAATGTAGCTTGCCATCGCCTGTGTGTGAATGACTGAATGTAGTGTGAAGCGCTTTGGGGTCCTTAGGGACTAGAAAAGCGCTATACAAATGCAGGCCATTTACCATTTTTACCATTTAATCTACCTCAGCAGTTGGCTCTCATTGTGCCAGCCTCTGCTGTGTTGGCTGAGTTAGATGTGGGCCAGAAAAGGAAGTTGTGTGGCGAAGATGTTGATGAAATGAAACCAATGTGACGCATAGCAGGTCTGTATTCACACAACAATGCCTTACCATTAAATGTAATAAAAGTTCTGTAAAGACTAGACCACAGATGGAAATGTGTGTTGACCATCTGCAGTTTGCATACAGACCAAATCTGGGCATGGATGATGCAGTCATCTAAATGCTGCAGAGAGCTTACTGCTCTACTGAGGAAGAGGTTCCTGGAAATGTCATGTCTTACGGAGTACCTGACCGACAGGTTGCGGTATGTGAAACTGGGGAGTGTTCTGTCTGAGCTGTAAAAGGAAACTTGCAGAACCAAAGGTTTTTTAATCTCTATTTTTTATAATCTTTTGGAGATTTCGATCATATGTTTCTCTGATTTGAGAAGATTTTGTACAGAATAGAGATGGCATGATACCACTTTTTAATGTCCTATACCGATTCCGATATCATAAATTTGGATATCTGCCGATACCGATATGAATCCGATATAGCGTATTTTGTAATCAATAAAACAGTTGTTTTTTTTATAAATATCTTGCTGTATTTTGTATAAGTTCATACTCAAGTTTTAAAAAACAAGAGGCTGAAGCTATTCTGTTATACCTGTATGCAAAAAATACACTCTACCCAAAACATGTCATAGTTCAGCAACACTGATCAATCTAATAAATTTAAACCTACACCATCCTCCCTATTCTGGTATTTTAAAGAGTACTTTATTAGGGAACCACCCCCTGCCCTTAATCGATGTAATCAACTTTAATTTAATGCAATTGTAAAACAAATGCACAGAAATCAATTATTTTTCTACAATATTTAAATAGATTCAACATCTTTCTTTAACAGAATTGCAGACTGCACAGATGGTACCTTCCCAAAGGAAAAAGTACTATAGCTTACTAGGGTATATTAGACTTTTTCGTTACTATATACAATAATGGATTTCTATACATTTAATCAGATGACCACTTTTGTTGTAAGATTCAGATAATTACTTATTCAAAGTTTTTAAATGACATAACAAAGAAACCTGGCCCCCGACAGAACTTTGCGAAAGAACTTTGCAACAGAACCCTGCACAGTTACCAGCCGTCAACTACAAAGGATACTGGTGTTATTTGTCTCTCAGAAACAGTTCATAACTTCCCTTCATAACTTCCCTTCAACTCATTCATGTCACCTAAAAGGTAAACCTGTTTCTCCATCACCTGTTCAGCTCTGATGATTCAGTAAGGACATCTCCTGGTTTCATCTTCACGTTTCCCTCTCACCACATATCCAAACGGATATCATGACCAGCAGCTTTAACAGCTGTGGCTCCAGCAAACATAATCTGATACTAGAAAGTAATATTAAATAAATTCTAACAACAGCTGATCAAGCTTAAACGTGCTGCTGGGTGATCAGCTGATCATTGATCAGTTTCATGTTTGAGGTAATAACAGGAGAGGGAGTGAATGAGAGAAGTAGATGCAACTGCGCAGCAAAGACTCCAGCTTTGTGTCTACTTTTTAATTCTAGCTGAAGTACTTCCTTTTCACCTCAATATGGAACTCCGATGGCCAGTCCAGCTGTGGCTCAATATATCAGTGGTTGCTTAACGTGGCAATACTATGCAAACATTCAGGGATGAACTTACACACTTGCTTTACTTCTCTGAGATAGTTTTCGCCGAGATGAAATGCCGCGGTTAGGAAGCATGTAGCGAGGCTCCAAACGCTCCAACAGACTGCCGACAGGTCTCGCAGACAACAGCCGCTCTATTTATTTATTGATTTTGTGATACTTCGGATCGGATTACATTTTTTATTTCTCTCCGATATCCGATCCAGTAATTTAGGTCAGTATCAGACCGATACCGATACGTAATATCGGATCGGTCCATCTCTAGTACAGAAGATGAGTCAAATGCTCCCTCTAATGCAGGGGTGTCGAACTCCAGGCCTCGAGGGCTGGTGTCCTGCAGGTTTTAGATCTCACTCTGGGTCAACACACCTGAATCAAATGATTAGCTCATTACCAAGCTTCTGGACAACTTCAAGACATGTTGAGGAGGTAATTTAGCCATTTAAATCAGCTGTGTTGGATCAAGGACACATCTAAAACATGCAGGACTCCGGCCCTCGAGGCCTGGAGTTTGACACGTGCTCTAATGTGAGCCTGAAGCAGGTAGTCTGAGTTAACAGAGAACGTTGAGAGCCTCCTTTGTAATATCAGTCATCTATGACTGGGGTTTGGGGGTTTGTCAAAGCCAGCAAAGAAAATAAAGAAAGATGCAAAGAAAGCCTGGCTCTGTCGAACTTGACTCATAGTTGTCCTTTAATTAAAGGACAAAGTAAGCACACTTTTGGCTGAATTGTCTCACCTTAATAAAATGTGTGCCATGTAACTTCAAGAGAGCTGAGTAAACCTTTCTATGTGTTTTGTGAGTCCTTGTCCTGCTTCACTGCCTCCGGCACATCTGCGGTAACTCTTGCAAGAAGCAAAGCTATGACCTCAGGTTTAACACTAGCTAAAAGTGTTAATGTGTCATTACTTCCATATCAAACCCCAGCAATAAAAAACAAACAAACCCACTCACACTAAGAGCTCTTTCAACACACTGAAAGTTTTTGCTTGGGATACTTTTCCCCTTTTTGCATTATTATTCGTCATTCAGTTTCATTTGCAGTAGCATGCAAATGCCTTTGCATTGCATGTCTCTTCTTGTCCGGGACAAAAAAAAAAAGTACAGTCAAGTACAGTGTGGAAGGTCCCCTCACAGAAGCTCAAGGTTTGAGAAATCTGAGTAAGCTGCTACATGTTTTATTTAGATCTAGGACAGCAACATACAGGTCAATATTCATTCATTTCTACTCTGCATCTGCATGAGCTGCAGTTGTTCTGTTAAAGGTGTAAACCTCTAAATGTAGGTTAAAGAATCTGCTAACCCACAAACAGAAGATTCACACTGAAATGCATACATCACACTGCTGCTGAGTTCAGTTCACACACACAAAAAATGACTTACTTTGCAGTTTCCTGTTTTTGTCATCAGATCTTATGCCCGTTATTATCTTTGTTGGTTGAAAAAACGTTTGTTGAATCATCTGAATCCATCGCACATTTTTAAAGTTTTATGTTCCTTAAGTTTTGGTGTTTCTATTTTGATCCTTTTATTGTCCTATGTGTGAAATGTGTGATTGAGCTGCAGTTGCCTATTAAGGTGCTCTTTCAGAAGAAAAAGGAAATCTGAAAAGTCTTTTTTTGTTGCTGGTTAAACTAATAAATAAAGGACAAAACAGTTGACATTAGAGTGACCAGGCTGATGATCTCTGGCTCTTATCATGGCCCTTACTAAGCATTCTTGCTGTCCCAGCAGCAGCAATAGGTTATGTGGTACCCTTTGCATGTCAGACTTCACAGGAAGAGATCATTATTAGTCATTACTAGTCATTAGTCTGACAACAAGCGTACACAAACCACAATCTTGTATGACCACTGACATAGCAAGGACATCACATCATCCACTAATAGTTAATAATAAGCAGATGTGCACTGACGTGTGGTAGCAGAGCATGAAAAATTGATCTTACTTCAGGTTTCATCACTCTGATGAAACCTTTCATCATATTGTCCATGTACGCTTTCTAGCTCAATAAACCTTATCTTCTCTGCTGTCTTGGCAGTTAGCTGAAGGACCCAGGTCAAGAATATCATCAAGTGACAACAGTTGCAGTACACATGATGAGTTTAAGTGTCTTGTGTACTGTGGCTGTTGTCACGTGATGCTATTCTTGATCTGCTGTTTTTGGTCGATTCATAAATAAACCTGAAATAAGCTTTACAAACTTTCTCATGCTGTTTGCACATATGCTGTGACCACAGACAAGACTCAAGCTATCCAAAAGCCACCTTTAGACATTTGTCTAATCAAGCACATGCTAAAATCAGCAAATCAAAAAGAATTGACACTAATAAAATGCATATACATATCATATACCAGCGGTTGTTGTAGCACTGAAGTGCTGCTGACCTCATTTTCGTACATCATTTAGTCATGGTCGGCTTTGCAGGGCCTGTTTGTACAGTAGCATGAGATCTGCACAAGCTCACCTCATACTACTGTGCACACTTTCATGCACCGACACCTGGTTGTTGCTTTTGTTTTGCTCTTTGTGGGCGACAAAACCATATTTGGAAACGTTTGTGGATCTTCCTTTCCTTTAACCACATGGATTTCACCCAGCCAATAGGTGAAGATCAGCATATGTCACAGACAGTAACAGCATGGTTTCTAATCCCATAAATGGGAACATCACTAACTTCAGTTTGCATTTTCCAAGTATTTCCGTGAGTACCCTATTGAGGTTTCTCATGTGATGTAAAAGGGTCAAGAGTCAAGCATGTTGCATCTGACATAACTACTGGTTGCTAAGGAAGAATGCATATTTCCCAACAAACTGAAGGCTGTTTGTTGTCAGTAGATGAAATTGGTTGCAAAAGAGGTGCTGCGTCAAAACCCTCCTGGTAATTTTTTGGTTTCTAGCAGACTGCCAGGCTTGCCTGTAATTTTTTATGGTTGTCTGCAAATATTTGGTAACTACTAGCCAAGCAGTAGTAAAACTTGAAGGCTTGTCTTCTTTAAAGTAATAGTTGTGCATGGGCACTGACAGCAACCCTTTAACCCCCCCCCACCAAAAGTGCTACTGTTGCCTTGAAGGCAAAAGGTTTCTATTTTCAGTTTGTGTCACACTTTTTACAGTTTCATTACAGCTCTGAGAGGAGACACTGTTTGCAGATATGTCTGTTGCTTTGATTCAGTTTGCATCCATAGCAATCTGCCAGAGAACAAAGCATCTTAAGGTTTTGTCAAATGATGGGGGAATACATATTTTTTCCCCAGCAACAGGTGGTTTTAAGGGCATGTATTTTCCCAGTGACTGCCTTTAACCTTTAGCAACAACTCGCAACCAGAAACACGTTTCCTCATGATCCATGAATACCAAATGGTTGTAGACTGGTGACAACCAGCAGCTTGGTTGTCTTTATTGGTTTGCATTCTATCAGAGCCCCTCTCTTCTTGTTTTCATTCCTTTTCTCCTTTTCATCCCTTTTCAGGTCATCTTCTGCTTCATCATTGTCAGTGGTGTCATCAAGTAGTATGCCCATGCTGGTTTCTTCTGAGCTACTGTACATGACCATTTACTTCACGAGTTTAGTTTGATTTGATTCTTTCTTCTGCTTTTCATTCCTTGTCAATTTCTTTTCAGCCTATCTTCTTTTTCTTGTTGTACCTTCTCCAGCTCCATCTTCTCAGGAGTGTTGGTCACAAGTTTTGATTTTATTTTCTTTCTTCTCATTCTGGGCCTTCTAGCTGTGGCATATAAATAGAAATGTCTGAATAATTGAACATACAAATTAGAAAAAACTAAATAAAAAACCTGTGTGACTTTCTATAGAGAGAGGAAGTACATTGTGATATAGTGTAGGTTAACACAAAGCACTGTCCTGAAATTATTTTAGCTCGTGAACATGTGGGACACGTACACCCTGCCACTCCAGCAATTTTTTGTATGTCCTAACATAAAATGTCACTGTGTGCATCCAAACTTTTCAGTTTCAGTTACAGTCAGAAGCTACTACTCTGAGTCACACACGCAACTCTGTGGCCGCCTGTTTTATAGCAGTGGGAGGAATATGCCTCAGCCTATTTTCTAGTCTTTTATGTTTGGCATTTATGCTCTTTGGTGTGATTCCCTTGTCTGTTTCTGTAATGTTACAGTGGATTTGTTTTGGTTTCAGTTATTAAATTAGTTAGTTGTCCATAATCCCACTCCCCACCCCGCTCAGTCTGCACGTCCTCCTCCCACTAGGGATGCGAGCAGGGGAGGCGACGAAGAGGAGTGGAGGAAAGAAGCTTTTAATAAATTGAGACATCCTCACCTTGGAGCCAGTAGCATAGACTGTAGTCACCCATGGGTTTCGATTGCCACCACGGTTTTTATTGGAAACAGCAAGCCATAACATTATCAGACAATCAATTAAAATGCTCCAAAAGCTCCAACAGCACACACAGAGTGACTCGAGCCGATGCTGTTTGGATCGAGCTGATTGTGTAGCGACACCAACGCAGCCACGCCCTTAACTACGGATCCAGATGTATAAATTACAAACTTTCAACCTACTAAGGGTTGTTATAAGGGAGGAAACTATTCATTAGAGGTCAAAACAGTTTTTGCATATTTACTGTAAAGTTTTGGCCACTTCGGGGATGACTTTATTTGTTAGACCCTTAGTTTGATAGGATAGGATAGGATCTCACACTATCATTACAGGTGATCATATATAATAAGTGAAACATTGTGGGAAATCAAAAGATGAGTTGTTTTCTCCCGTTTTGGATGATTGTTTATAGCTCCATCAGACAACATTCTTCTCCATCCTGCAGATGCATTTTAAGAATTGAGAAATCTTTAAGCATGATGTAATGCAATCGATTTAAATGTGACCGATACAGAAGAGAGGAAAAAACAAAAATGAGAGGGGTGAGAAGGCTTCCTGATTCTCTTCACTTGCATTTAGTCTTTTACCATATCAGTTGTCATTTTGCCTTTCTGCATCTGCTGTCTTGTATGCTTTGTGGTTTTAATGGTATCTGCTCTGTGGTCTTAAGTCATTTTTGTTTCTTCTTTTCAACTTTTTACACAACATCTTTAAGGGTAACCTAGCAGTAACTGTGCAACATTAATAAATCGTAAAGATGAGTAAAGAAGACTAAATTTGCAGCATTTTCTGTAAGTGCTGCCAATCAAAACTTTGCTTTTTGCTTTAAAACCCCCTAAAACTAACTGTTATCTATTTCTCAAATGAACCACCAACCACTGTTTCAAGAGAGATCATATTTGTTCTCTGAGGTCTGTTCAACAGCATTCTGAAAAATGTGGGAAACAGCCGTGCCTGCAGAGAAAAAAAACAGATAACATGCAAACAGAATGGATGTACTCTGTAATCCCTTTAAACACCAACGAGGCTGGGTTTCTTTAAGTTGCTCTCAGACAGGGTGACTTCATGTGAATGGTCACTCTCAATTGTACTAAACTGAATTTTAGTGACTCTACAACCTCTAAAAACTCCACTGAGACGAGACCAGAGATACTAGGCTTGTAAAGGTTATGCAGATCCTGTATCCGTGTATTCATCTCGGTGGACAGACTTTCACAACAGCATTTACATCACGTGACATCCGTGCAGCTTCGCTTACTGTCTGTGCATTAGTATTAAGATTGGAATCTGGCCTGCAGAACAAACGCAGATGGCGCTTTCATCAAATCATGTGGGAAATTTGTGGCGAACATGATATATCATGAGACCCTGTGTCTACACTGAAAACCATGAAAGCACTGAGTGTATGTGTATGAGCTAAAACATAAACACATCTTAACAACTGAACACAATATGATAATCGGAGATGCCTTTTGGGTTGCTGCTTCAAAGACATTTAGGCAATTATGCTCGGGTCAGATTCCACACCAGACTAAAAGAAAAATGGACTGATGGGATTGACTTTGCGCACCAGAAAACTGACTTGCTGAAACAGAAAGCTGTCTCAGCCACAGCTGGCAACACTGGATGCATCAAACGGATCCACTTTCTCAAAGCTGCTAGCTAATTTATGCAAAATGTGGCTTTTTGGTGTGCGTGCTGTGATGCACTGCTTGATAGCATAAAATAGAGTGATGGTTAGTCTGAGTACATAACTCACATATTAACTAAGTTGGTTGTTAGGTACTAAATCTACACATGTTTTTATGAACTAAGCCTAACAAGCAAGTAGAAGCGAAAGAAACACCAAGAGAGTAAAAAGAATCCAAGTGCAAAACACTAAGATGCCAACAGGAAGTAAACCAGATGTCCTGGGTAATGACCTTGGAAGTGTGCCATCGTTACCACACCTCCAGCCTCACAAAGACTTTGCATGTGTGTTAAACGTAGACATTATACAAGAGTATTCCAACAAAGAGTACAGACACAGTAAAGAGTTCCAGATCAGTGACTCAGATCAGACCGGATGACGTCCACTGACACTGGCTGTGTTGTAGAGTTGGTATGAAAAGAAAAACTATCCTCAGAGGCCAAGGCCAAAGCTAGTTCTTTTTTGTTTTGTTTTGGTAATAGTATGCAAATGTGCGTTTTTGGGCTATTTTAATTAGAGCTAGCACGATACCACTTTTTTATGTCCAATACCGATATCATAAATTTGGATATCTATCGATACCAATATGAATCCGATATAGTGTATTTTTTAATCAGTAAAACTTTTTTTTTAATATCTTGCTGCATTTTGTATAAGTTCATACTAAAGTTTAAAAACAAAACAAAACACTAAAGCTATTCTGTTATATTTGTATACAAAAAAAATACACTGCACCCAAAATATTTCATAGTTCAGCAATACTGATCAATCTAATAAACTTAAACCTACACCATCCTCCCTATTCTGGTGTTTTAAAGAGTACTTAGCGGAAATATTAAGCAACCTAACTAATAGGGTTGTCAACTACCAGCAGAAAAAAAAATAGATAACCACCCCCCACCCTCTGCCTCGTGATGCTTAATCGAGGTAATCAACTTTAATTTAATGCACGTGTAAAAAAAAAAAAAATGCACAGAAATCAATTATTTTTCCATAATAATTAAATAGATTCAACATCTTTCTTCAACAGAATTGCAGACAGCACAGATGGTACCTTCCCCAAAGGAAAAAGTACTATAGCTTACTAGTGTCATGGTTGGCTGTGTGGCAGGCAGGCAAGCAGGAGTGGTGGATCCAAAATGCAGGACTCAGACACAGAAGTTCAACTTAAAGCGCAGCTTTATTGCTGGGAAAACCTCTTACTAAACTAAACTCACCAAAGGACAACAAAAACGCTGGTGGACTAAAACACTGAAGCAGAAATACTGAACTGGAGCTAGAGCTGGAAACAAAACACTGGTAACACGGAGGCAAAACACACACAGCTTGTTGAGGGTACAACGCAACACTGACTCAGAGAAACACAGGGACTAAATACACTGGGAAGTAACGAGGAGAATGAGACACAGAAGGAGAGCACAGCTGGGGGAAATTAGAACTGATGAGACAAGCAAAGCAGGACACATTCACATAAGACACGGACCTACAAAGTAAAACAGGAAGGATCACACAGAGACGCAAACTTGACACAGTGGAGACAGCAACTAGGAAACACAGAGACATAAACCATAAGGCAGAGGACTCTAAGAACCGAGAGGCACAGAGGGGAACTCAAACATGCAGACAGACTTACACAGAACAGAGGGGACATAGAGAAACATGAAGGGCAAGGGATCGAAACTAGAAACTCACACCAAGTACAATAATACAAAAATCACAAAGAACTAAAACGCTGGGTCAGGAGACCCAGGACCCTGACAACTAGGGTACATTAGACGTAATAGTTACTATATACAGTAATGGACTTATATACATTTTACATCAGATTAAAACTTTGGGTGTAAGATTCAGATAATTATTTAATAAAAGCTACACATTTTAAATGAGAATAAGAAGGAAAAGTATTTCTTTGTATCCCCCCTTTTCCCTGTTAATGCCCTATCGGCCCCCCTTGCATAACTTTGCTAGATCCGCCCCTGCACAGTTACCAGCTGTCAGCTAAGTAGAAAAGGATCCTAGTGTAGAAAGTAATATTAAATACATTCTAACAACAGCTTATCAAGCTTAAACGTGCTGCTGTTGTTCAGCCGCTGGTTTCCTCTTTCTGGTGCAAAGTGGGCCAAAAACTAACAAGAGAGACCTGAGTCGACAGAAAAGCCGATCAGCTGATCATTGATCAGTTTCATGATTGAAGTAGCAGCAGGAGAGGGAGGGAGAGAGAAGAAGCAGTCGCTCCATATATGGGTTGTTAAGATTAACGTGGGAATGCTTTACAAACATTCAGAGATGAACTGAATGCTTTACTTCTCTCTGGAATAACTTTCTCAGAGAAGAAATGCCGGTTTGGTAGCGAAGCTCCAAATGCTCAACCAGACTGCCGACAGGTCTCGCTTGCCACAGCGCAAGGCAAGCATAGGCTACTGCTCCGACGTGCTAAGGTTATGAGCTGAGTTACGCCATGTCGCAAGTTTTGTGAGTTGCTTTCGTGATATTTAATGGATCGATTACATTTTTTATTTCTCTCCGATATCCGATCCAGTAATTTAGGTCAGTATCAGACCGATACCGATAGGTAATATCGGATCGGTCCCTCTCTAATTTTAATACTGGCGAATGTGGAGATTTACTGGCTTTTGGAGTGAGCCTTAAGTGGCATCCACAAGAACTGCAGTTTTTTGCGCTTTAATGTTGGATTAACTTTTAGCCTCTTGAATCATAATGACCTTAACTGAGTGTAACCTAAGTGACAGGAAAAACAAAGTCCACTTAACTGCCCTTGTGATTTTTGAAAAAATGTTACCCCCCCCCTCTTTTTTTGATCCAGCATCCCTCAGTCATCCATTCTCTTTTGCTTCTCCAGTTTTGAGCTGAGCCTGTCAATATCAATAAAATCAACAAGAAAACAGATACCAGAAATTTTTTATCCCCAGTCATTGTGTTCTGTACTCCTTACTGTATTTGGTGTACCGTGTTTAGAAGTTTTATCCCAGATGAATACAAATAAAGTACCTCTTGGTGGCTGACTCATAGCTTAATGAATCTGTCTTGTATCTGCTGTTGTATAGTGGAAGCTTTGAACAATAGGCAGATTTGCATATTTAATCACACTGACAAAAGGAAAAAGAGTCTGTATTTTTAGTGCTGAACTAGTCCCGCAGTTTTGAGACAACTGCCAGAAAAGCTTCGCTAAAACATGTGGATTAACCGGTCATAGTTTGCTATGGTTGTTGTTTGAGATCTGTCGTGCAGTTTTTACAAGATTTGTGAGGAAATTTGGAATTAATATTTCAGGACCCTGAAAGCCAGAGGGATAAGGCCTTGAAGAGGTCAGACCTTCTCTCTGATATTTTGTATTGTCTTGTTGCTCATTATATTGCTAACCCTAACCCTAGCCCATAACTCCCAACAGAGCATCTGTATACTCAAAAGTTCTTCCCAGCTGGTTTTCTGGTTCTTCAAGTGTCTCATTTGCATAATATGTAACGACACTATACCTCACCTCCAGCCAAATGTTAGCTATGATAGACTATAGCCACACAAGTGGTTATGGATAGATAGGCATCAATTATGCTACATAGTTGTATAATAAGCAGCCAAAATTATGTAGAACTTCAAACATTACACCCACACACTACTGCGTACCACATGGGAAAAGGAATTTTTATCTATTTTTTTAAATCTCAACTTGAAAAAATATTATACATCCCTTGTTTGTTCACATAAGATTTCAAGAGGAAAAAAGACTTTGTGACTTTTCACCTTATTTTAAACATTGTAGCCATTTATTTCTGAATCTCCCATTTAGACTGCAATCAGGCTCCCACTGCATGCATGGGCTTCACAGCACAGTGAGTTGTTTCAGGAAGTTAATGAGCAGGGCTTGTTGTTGAGAGGGTGGAGTGTTCCTCTCAAACACAAACAAGCCGTAAAGTGCTGCAGGGGAGAGGGAAGTGGGAGGTTAGCATAGCAGACAAGAGAAACACTCCAGTCCTGAGTGTCGCTCCACGTCAGTGTTTGTTCCCGTAGAGGACTTAAATTGCTCTGTCTGTACTCATGAGGATTTACGGTGTACTGGCATCACGAGTGAGTGTTTGCACCTCTGTAATCACATGTAAATTTTTGCTCCAGCTGTGGGGGGTTGGGGGACATATTTCAGGCAAGGGCGTGGATTTCTTTGGAAACACAAACCTCATTGAGATAGGTTGCGGTTGTGCTGCTTCTCTATGAAAGCTTTGGCTGGTGGTCTTTACCGTAAATGTGTGCACAGAAAAAAAGAAAAGGGAAACTCCCAAGAGGCCTTGTTTTGGATTTGGAAATGGTTCAGAAAGTATTTTTGAATGAAAATGGCTAGTGTGATCATAATTTTTTCTGTATTTGGGACTCAAGATTTATAAAACAAACAAGTAGGGCCTTATTTTTAAGCTTCAGTATCGTCAGAGGCATGATAGGTGCTGTAACTATGGCAGCTGTTTGAAAAAGGAAAATGAAAAGAACATCTAGATAATTCAGAAAACGTTGAAAAAGACTGGTAAACCCACACATACAAGGTTTACTTTTTCCTGCACAGAGGAATTTTGAACAGCTAAGAGGTTTATTCAGATCCAGAAGAAAATGACAAGCATTAGAATGATTTTTTAATGCATTTATGTTTACCAGAGTTTTGTTTATCAAATGCTTAACTTGTGACAGACTACAGACTGCACCAGAAGTGAAAGTGAAACTTTGTAAGAGGTAGTGATGAATGGCTTCAGAGCCACTGGCACTGATAAAAAGGCAGGAGGCCGAGCTCAAGATGTCCATATATTAATCGAGAGTGAGAGTGACCAGGATGAACAAGGTCAAAAATGAGTACATCAGAGGGATAGCTCAACTTGAGCAAGGGTCGAGGCTGCGATGGTTTGGACATGTGCACTTTATTAGATACACTTTGCTAGTAGCAGTTTGGACGTCTTTTTTGATCCATATTGACACGATAGCATCATGCAGCTGCTGCAGATTTGCTGGCTGCTAGATGCAGGGATGTTTTACCAATATTCTATTGTCCAGTTTTGGTGAACTGTAGCCTCAGTTTCCTGTTCTTAGTTGATATTCTGCTTCAAAATTTGAAGTGTTGAGCATTCAGAGATGCTCTTCTACATATTTTGGTTGTAATAAACAGACCACCCAGACCAGCCCACCTGACACCAACAGTCATGTTTTGATCAAAGTCACTTAACTCACCTCTCTTATGTCTTCTCTTCTTTATGAGTTCAGTCACAAAGAAAAGAAAGCGTTAACTGTGTAAAAACATGGGTACAAATGGGGGTGGAGGGTTATAAGATTAAAAAAAATGCTGGTGTTGACAAAAAAATAATCCAACATTTGCTAAAACCTTACACTAGCTATATTCATTTTACTAAAGTTTATTCTTTAGTGTGTTCTTGCAGACAAATTTGTGAAATTATGACAAAGAATCTTTTTTCAAAGAAGTCATAATGTGGTTAAACCTTTGCATCATTTCAGAAGTGCTACAAAATGTAATCCTGGGAGAACTGCCTGATGTCAGGTGTTTCAGTAAACCATGCAGAGTAGGATTGTGGCACAGCCACTCTGCTCTGTGTGACGGAGGAGAGAGCCAAGCTTGTGATGACTGTTTACTCAGCCCCACTCTGAGTGAACACTGCCACTATTCATCCCATGCCAGCACTGGAAAAATCAGACACACACATACATATACACACATATACAGCAGGCGTACAAAAATGCTCCATTATGTGAGAAATCTGTGAATTTTCACAACTTTGTTACAGGAAAAACAGAAACTTATTTAAGTAATAAGGTGTAATATGGTTTTTTGCTAGTTCTGAATGCTTTAATGGACTAACTTCGCTCTTACACATCTGCTTAGGTCAGGTGAGCAGCAGCTTTTGGTGCTGGCATCTCATTGGAGATTTCAGGTTATCTCCAATTTAAAGCCCATCTTTCCTGGATGATATTAATCACACCTATTAATCTTCAGCGCTCTTTATTCTTTTTCTTTTTTAATGCTGTAACTTGTGTCTGACGTTGTGCAGCACACCGGTCAGTGTTTGTCATGCCAAAATCTGGTACACAAATAAACAGTCTTGACTCACCTTCCTCTCTCACACAAAGGACAGTTTGTACCTTGAGAGCATTCACAGGAAAACTCGTGGTACACCTTTGAGGGCAAACTTTTCCAAGAACTCCGCGAGGGAACAAAAAACAAAATGTAAGACTAGTAAGCACAATGTGAGGGTAAAATAATAATAAAAATAATGGAAAAAAAAGAAAAAAAGAAAATGGAAAAGTGGCAGTAAAAATACCAAATCACCACAAATATGTTCTGTATTTCAGTTCAAAAACATGTTTTTGTTTTAGTAAAAACGGCTCAGTTATAAAACGTCATTTCATGTCACGTGTACGACTATGGAAACAAAAGTAAAAAGTGCAACACCACCACCTCGTGGACAAATGACATCAGTGCAGCTTCTTTGTCTTTGTCTCTCACAGACTTTGATGTAAGGCACAGGTGTTGAATTCCAGGCCTCGAGGGCCGGTGTCCTGCAGGTTTTAGATGTGTCCTTGATCCATCACAGCTGATTTAAAAGGCCAAATTACCTCCTCAACATGTCTTGAAGTTCTCCAGAGGCTGGTAATGAACTAATCACTTGATTCAGGTGTGTTGACCCAGGGTGATATCTAAAACTTGCCGGACACCGGCCCTCGAGGCCTGGAGTTTGGCACTTGTGATGTAAAGTTTCCTTTGCTTCTAAAATATTTACACTCAGTCCACTTTGTTAGGTACGTTCGTTCAACTCATTTCTAATGAGACACATGGCGGAAACTCCCCCTAATGGTGAAGAAAGGGGATTTAAGAGACTTTGAAGTAGTGAGAATAATCTGAAAAATAGAATAGAATAGAATTCAACTTTATTGTCATTGCACATGCACAGGTACAGGGCAACGAAATGCAGTTTGCATCCATCCAGAAGTGCTTTAGTGATATAGATATATTACAATAAATATTAGCAATAATATAGATATGTAAATATATTACAGAAATGGGTCTATTATGGTATGTTATAATGTACACGGTATGAAGTATGTTGTGAATATTCTATAACTATAGGTATGTACAGGCTGTAGTGAGTACAAGCTATGTACAGGATATGAACAGGATATAAATATGAAAAACTATACAGAATATGAAATAAATAACTTTACAGAAATCTGAGATATACTGTTATACAGAAATGGGAACTATGCAAGTTGTAAACAGTTGTAGGGTTAAAAATTATCGTATGTACAGAATGATTATTACAGAGCAGTAATACAGTAGTGCAGTTAAGATAAGTGAGATATGTGGATAATTTCTACAGAGGCTATATAAAGTGCTAGTGGTTGTGAGTGGTGGTTCAGTCCATGTTATTATTGTGTGTTTGAGGGTACAGTTGTCCATTGTGGGTGTGTGTGTAGGTGGTTGTGGGTGTGTGTATGTTCAGTCCATGTTTTAACGTGGGTCAGATGTCAGGAGGCAGAGTTCAGAACATACCCAGTGAGCAGCAGAAAATGGCTTGTAGATGTCAGAGGTCAGATTGTTGGCTACATTGTTTCGATAGGAAGGCAACAGTAATGCAAATAACCACTTGTTATGACCAATGAATGCTGAAATGCATCTCTGAATGTACAATCCTTGAAGCAGAATATCTACAGCAACAGACCACACCAGCTGCCACTCCTGTCAGCTACAAACAGGAAACTGAGGCTGCAGTTCGCACAGTCTCACCAAAATTGGAAAACAGAATATTGGAAAATTGTTACCGGATGAGTCTGTATTTCTGCCACAATATCTAGATGGTAGGATCAGAATTTGGAATAAACAACATGGCCCAGTTCTCCTGGATCCATCCTGGGGAGCGTTATTGCAGCTTCCCACCCTTGATTTCAAGTACATTTTTCTATTTCTCTCTCACTGACACACACACACACACACACACACACACACACACACACACACACACACACACACACACACACACACACACACACACACAACAAGAAGATTGTTGACTTATGTACCTTTGCATTTTTGAAATTTTGTGTTTCAGGTGCTGTATGTTTGATTTCTTACAGGCTTTGGAAATACACTGTGCATTTCTATATACATATACTCACCATTTGTAATATAATAACTGAAATAACACAAATTTATATGAAGAAATGAACAGATAAACTGTCACAATATGCACAACGCATGGAAAGAATGAGGTGGGCCCAAATGCAGACAACTGAGAGATGGAGGTAAAAGTTTAACAAAAAGCGAGCCTTTATTCTTGGCTGCACAAAATACTACAAAACAAAAGGCAAGGGTGACTGAGATAACTAACAAAAACCTAAACTGGGATAAATTAAAAATTACAGACTACTTAAACTTGGAACCTGGAAACACGTGAGGAACAAAGAAAAACACACACAACATATACACAGAGGGTAACAAGGGAATACGCAACAGGAGGGAGACACAGCTGAACCTAATATGACATGACGAAACAAAGGGGAAGCAAAACTCAAAACAGTAAAGTAAAACAGACTGTCGAAGTAAAACAGGAACCAAGAGTCATTCACAAAGATACAGACTTGACACTGATATGAGGAACAGAGGGAGCAGAAACAGATGAATAAACATGAAGACAGAATGAAACCTACACTGGAGACATGACACACTAAACATGGGAGGCACAGGAACAAAACCTAAGAACTACAAATCACTGTATATAACCATTAACTAACTAAAATGAAGCATATTAATAATAAAAAAACCAAAACAAAACACGGAGCCACTAGACTCTGGGCCATGACATAAACTCTGATAAAGAGGAGACTAGATTTTAGAGGTAATCCTGGAAAAGCAGGTGCAACAGCACATTCAGATCACAAGTCTGATTGCACGAGCTGGCTGCAGGTTCCCTCAACCTTATAAACCTTTATAAGGGTGGGGAAACAGGCAGTTGGATGAGTGACGAAACGTATCTCCCACTGAAAATGCTGCGTCCAGATGAACAGAATCAACCTTTTGGGGGCAACGGAATAATGAAATACAATATTCAGTGTGTGATGAAATAAAAGCATGTGTACTTATCAGAGGCAGTATATATTTAAGATGGGAAAAGTTCCACAGATGATTAAAAAAAAAGACTGCTTATCAAAACTGAATGCCTGCTCAAAAGTTACAGCCTGATTTTTCACATTTGGGAGAACTGAAGATGAAGATGCTCAATTAGCGTGGGAACCAAACTCTCAGATCCAGACCCAAACAATCCAGAGCTGATCCAGCAATGCCCACCCAAGATACCATGATCAATGGTGTCAAAAGCAGCAGAAAGAGCCAACAGTACATGACCAGAATAATCATTTGACATTTAATAACTCTCTATGCTGGCCATTTGTGGTCATTTTTGCTGTGTTAATGCATATGGAATGAAACTTCCCAAGGGTCTCAATTTGTTTTCAGATTTTTAAATTTTTTAACCTCAGCTCCTTAAATATATCAGTAATATACTCTATACATCCAGTTGTTCCTCTTGGCCACTTTTGGCCAATTGAAACCGTTTAAATGCCTTTGCCCTGTGGAAACCACTTCACAGGAGTGGGAATCTTCTATTCTTGTTGTCTTCTTGTTGTCTTCCAACAAGTACATTGTACAAACAAACTGGTGTTTTAATGCTTAAAAATATAAAAAATTTATGACTATTTTACATTTAAGAAAAGAACTGATGTTAGTTAAAAACATCATACAGAAAAAATAGAAAGAAAACTTCAAAACAATAAAAATTACAGACCTAATCTGTTGGTGGACACTTTTGGCCATGAACAGGCTGAAAGGATAGTGATTTTAAACAAACAAACGCAGGGTTTAAAAAATAATGATAATAATTAAAAAAAATATTTTTTGGTAAAGTGCTTCTGGAAAGTTATCTAAGAAATTATGAGCAGATAGGACCTTTGTAATTTGGCTGGCACCTATGTTTTATCCCACCATATTATTGAAGAGCTGTCTTGGATGACTGATATTGAGTCACGATGGAGGGAGTAAGATAGATGACTAAGAATCTGGAGCTTTGTGCATTTCCACAAACTCTTCACTTTCTGGTAGCTTAGCTTGAAGCTGTGAATGCTGTTGTTCAGAAAAACGAGTGAGAGAGAGTAGTAAATTTGTTCACCTTTAGTAATCTTCAGTAAGTACTTTAGTAATCTGCTGTTCAAATGAAGAGATATTTTCTTATATTACATTTGATACTCTGTGCTCACCCATTAGCACATGACGCTATCATGTCCCAACAGCAACAGGAGCTGAAAAATGTAAAATCCTTACGAAGCACTTCAGTGAGGGATCCAAATAGCTGCTATAGTCACTGGATCTCACTCCAACATAGAGCACATTTAGGATGGATGTGCAGCTGGTAGGTCTGCAGGAACTGTGTGATGTCATTATGGACCAAAATCTCAGATGACTGCTTCCAGCACCTTCTTAAATCTATGCCATGAAGAAATCTATGCCATGAAGAATTGAGGAAGTTCTAAATGTAAAAGGATCCAACTTGGTACTACCAAGGTTAACACTTAATTAAGTGGCCAGTGAAATGCAAGAAATGCAACATCATAGTGCCCAGTTTCCCAATAATTCCCACCAAATAGTGAATCTAATATTTTCCATGACAAAATGAGAGATTCGTTTAAAAAACACAAAAACTAATTGCCAAACTCATAACCCCAAAGTTTTACTTTAAACTCAGCTTAGCAAAAAACCAGATCTAAATTGAGTCTTCATGCACTTTGTTACAAGCAGCCTGTTGCAAAAAACACCCACAATTTGTTCACATTTCTTTAGTTGGCAAAAGAAGAAGTGGGTGTTCTTAAGATAGAGAATCAAAAGAAAGCCTCATGTGATGTGGCATATGGAGTTGATTTGTATGCCAGATTACACAAAAACTGCACTGAAAGTCAAAGGCAACAAATGTTGTGGAAAGAAAGAAATTATGTTTTTCTTTGTTAAAACACTGGAAACTGTTTCTCTAAAGAGAGTGTGTGTAGGGCGAGGAAGGAGAGTTTGCTGATTTTAAGACATGATAAGAAAAAAAACAGGTTGGAAACAATTGCCCTAAACTGTCTATTAAATATAGACTTTCACAACATGACTATCATCATGTGATTTTCATCACATCTCTGCTCTGTCTGTGGTTCTTAGGTAAACAAACAGAGGAAGAAATGGAAAGAGACAGGCGACAGATGGGGAGAGTTTTTGTAGCACGAGGTGAAGTCCTGTAACGACAGCGCTGAGAAACCTGAGTAAACGGATTACCACAGTTGGCTGCGGTAGGTGTCCTTCCCCTCCAGCTTCACCTGTCAAATCCTGAAAGTCTGAACCGAATCAAAGTCAACCTTCACCTTACTTGTCCCAAACCAGTAGATATTAGACTCTGAGTTTCTGTATGTGGTATTTGAGGTGAAAATAATTTTTCTCAGATTCACTAACCAAGATTAATTCCACATTTTCTGTGCTAGACCTCTCCATGGTCTCATCCACAAGCTGCCACAGGATAATAAAGGAGTTCATAGTTTACACCCTTTGAATCATTATGGAGTATTAGTCACATTTCAAGCTGTGTTAACTTTTGTATCTCTGAATAATAGTCTATGCTTTGCTGCACTGTAGATAAGCAACAGTTAACAGCAAGGAACTGGTTTTTCCTGTAGGGGTGAGATGCTTTATATTTAACGTGAGATGAACTGTAGCTAAAGAAATATGATACTCAACCTTAGCCTTCATGCCTCATGTGAGGGGTAAGTTGATCCACCTGACACACTCAAAAAACCCCGATTCTTTGTCCTCAATAAACACGAAGCACTAATTTTGAGTAGAATGCTACTGAGATAGATAAAATCAAATGTTTATTTAGCCAGATAATGACAGCCAGATTCATTCACTGAATTCCACCTTCAGACCAACTGTATAATCTGTAGTATAAAGACAGTCTAGGGCCTAGACTGCCTAGACAGGATACTGCCTAGACTCTAGGCAGTATCCTGTCACGGACGATAATCAGCCAGGACAACTCATGAAACATCTGCTTGCATGTTGTTGAAATCAGCTGTGTACATTCACAAAGAGCATCAAACCTATTCTGTATTTAAAATATTAAAAATAATATTCATTGTTATGGTGCAATATGAATTTTAGGATCACATATTTGTCTAAGCTTCTCTCTAAACTTTATGCTCATTTTACTCCACAGCCACTAGTTTGGGAAAAGAAAGTGCTTCTGACAAACAAGAGCAACGTTTTTACCAAAGTTGTGACGTAAATGCGATAAACAGGCAACAAACAAAGCTGATTTATAGATTAGTGGAGAAAATAGAAAGAAATATATCTACTCCAAAAATAAAACTAAATGCTTTTGTAATTATGACAACAGTATTTACTGTGTGACACTGTAGGTACATCCCAACCCCAGTCACCAGTAAATATATATAATAATATAATAATATATATATATATATATATATACAGCTGATCATCAACAATTCAACAAGTCTGCTCCTGCAGACTTGTTGCACACTACAACAGATGGAGCACTTGTGCTGTATTTAAGAAAGCTAATCTGTAAATCAGATTGGGAGCGTCCACATCAATCGGACTTCGATGAATCATGTGTTCAAGTGAAAAGCCACTGGACCATCTGGGCCATCTGAACCATCTGGCCATGAAGCCGTGATTCCTCCTGATGGTAAGAAGATAAGGCTCTCAGTCTGTGTTCGTCTGTTAGAACGAGGCGGTAACAATGTGTTAATCTTCCTACTCGAAGTAAAACTATTTTCCTAGGAGGTCAGTGTGCTGAGTGAGGTGACAGAGGACGTGCAGAAGGTTTGCTTCTGGCTGTGACTTTGGGATAAAATAAGGAAAAGGATGGCAGCTATGTACCGATCACCCTCTCTGGGAAACAAAGAATTAGTGGCTCTGTACGGAGGGGAAAGAGATCATTATTTTGACAAGGATGAGGACTGTATCAGTGAGGTAAGGAAGCTAAAGGTTTAAAGATAATAAAGTCTGTTTAAATCTGTTTTCAATATGTGTATGTATATGTACATTCAAAGTTAGATAGAATTATGAATTACGAAGTTGTGCACTTAGTTGTGCACTTATGTGAACAGAAGGAAATCCCCTGACTAGTTCCCACATCCTTCCTCAACGTTGCACTGAAAATCTTTTATTTGAGGCATTGCATGCAGAGCATAAAACATTAGTATAAAATACACTACTTCAGCGGTTTCACAGCTAGATGAAAGAAGTCTGAGTGCAACAGACAGTTGCTATTGTTTCTGATAACAACTACATAAGGTGTCTAAAAATGAAAAATGGAAATACCCTTATGAAGTTAATTTTTTATGCACACTCTAACCCCATGAATGCAAGATCTTTGCAGTTCAGCCACAGGTAGATGAAGGTTGTATACATGCATTGCATACTAAACCTGCTTTTGGTGCTGCAATGACTTGTTAATGGCTTGTGTAATGTTCCTCTTAATAGAAGCCAATATAGAAAAGGTTGAAAAAATAATGTGCAATCACTCAAAGCACTCAAAGTAAATCTATTGCACTGAATTCATTCGCAATGTTTCATAATCTTGGCAACTTCTAACCTGTCAGGAATGTGACCTGGACTCGGAGTGCAGTGAGGAAGGAAAAGACGGGAGAGGCATTCGCAGCTCTCTGTCACTGGAAATCGTTGGTCTGCAGAGGGAGCAGCATGTTTACTTCTCCAACCAGGAGTACTACAGGAGGCTGGAGGAGCTGAAGAGCAATCACCTGAGGAACATGGCTGAGTTGGAGAGGATGTACATCAGCCAAGGCAAGGAAAGGCATGGAGGGGGCGATGACGCATGTCTGGGAAGAAACAAAGAGGCCAGGCAGCTCCTCAGGTTGGATACGCTCTATGACTCACACTTAAACCTTGACATAATAGAGAAATGGAAACATAAAGACCCCAATAACTATTGCTTAAATAATTGTATGGTTTAGTTTTTTTTTTATAAAGTCAACAGCCATCAGGTGTTAAATCAAATCTGCCTTAGATTAGATTAGATTAGATTAGATTAGATTAGATTAGATTAGATTAGATTAGATGAAACTTTATCAATTCCTCGGATGGTTTCCTCCGGAAAATTCAGTTTCCAGTAGCACAGCACCGACAGAAGTTGCATGTTACAGATACAATAAGGGGAATGAGAGTAAGGATATAAGCATAAATACACCATATACACACATGTATAAATACAGAATATACAACATGGATAAATAGGATTGCACATTTGAGGGACAGCACAGTTCCCTGTGGTGCTCCTGTGCTGCTGACCACAGTATCAGACGTGATGTCCTTCAGCCTGACGTACGGTAGTCGGAGATCCAAGCAATCAGGCAGGGGTCCACCTGCATCCTGTTTAGTTTCTCCAGGAGCAGACAGGATTGCATTGAAGGCACTGGAAAATTCAAGAAACAGGATCCTGACCGTGCCTTTTCCCTTGTCCAGGTGTGATTGGGCTCTGTGTAGGATGTCATCCTCCATCCCAACATCCCTCTTGTAAGCGAACTGTAGTGGGTCCTGGGCCACTACAGTAAGAACAAAGATGAGTGCCTAGCGTGCTCTCATTTACATGTTGTTTCCAAAAGAATTCGATAACTATTCAAAAGCAACATTTATTACAAAACAACAACAATAATAATATCTCTGAAGGATGATACAGACATTATTCAAATAATTAAGGCTTAGTGGACTAAATCAGAAACTCACACACGTAATCCGTTTTCTCATTTTTCCTGTTTCCTGTTGAGTCAGGAACCTTTTGAAAGGAAATTCAAACAGAATTTTGACGCAGTAGCAAGAACTCTGTTTCCAAACTTTAAATGTCAAAAGTCACACATTTTTGAACTGTGACCTTTAAAGTGAAAAAAAAAAATTTCCCTTAAAGGATGTTTAATGGATAGGAAATTGTTTGTTTTTCTTACTGGGAGTTGTGCTTTGTGTTGTGCTACAAATATTTAATAATGTAAGAGCTTTATTTTTTAGAGAATATGTGAAAAATTGGAAATCTATTTAATTCTCAGGAGTGGGACCACATGCCCAAACACTGCCTTCCTGTCCTTGCATTTGCTCACCTGTAACCTGTTTGCTTTTGTTTCTTACACCCCATCACCGTTATTTCTCTTCCCAAATGCTGCCACTGACCCACCACTTTACTTCTCATTCTTCTGAAATCTTCACTGACAGTTTACAAGTGTTTGGCATATACATTCATTGTTAATTTGACTGAGAATGTTAATGTCTGACCTAGTGGCCCTGCCAGGAGACTCCAGAGGATCAACTCCCAGGAGGAGCTGGACTTCCAGGAGTCATCAAGTGGCTCGGACCAGTCGGAGCTCTGTGGAGAGGACAGCATTGGGGAGCTGGACTGGACTCCCAGCCAGGAGCAAATTTTTGAGAGGTTGGTAATGAAGTATTAATTCACAGCACTGCTGAGTCTTCATTGGATACTGGAAGAGAGTGGAAAAAGATACAGGGAAACTCTGAGCATCATGTGTAATTCTTAGCTTTAGGGCCAGTCAATGCTATTAGTTCCTTCATCCCCTAGGAACTGCCTGTATACTCTTGTCACATTAGGCTGGGCATTGTTGGGCTCGACTGTGCTGAGCAGTGAGCACAGGGCCCAAAAGAGGACATCATGCCCTCAGGCCACCCTCATGAAGCCTAGAATAGTATAGCTGCTTTATTGTTGTTCAGAATATACACCTGTTAGTGCAGATCAGCATGAAATTTCAGTGCATGTACTCGCCATCTGACTGAACAATATAAATGATAAATAAATCCAAAGGTATGAAAATAATCTCAGATTTGTACACGTATGTGAATACAGGAGGAATTTGTCTATATTCATTATTAGAAAACGGGAGAAAACCTGTAAAGAATATTAGGAAAAACTGCCCTAAATATACAGTCACATTGTGCATATATGTTTGGGGGTTGGAGGGTAGGGGTACAGCATAGAGGAGTAGCTATGAGTTCCAGAGTCTGATGGCATTGGGAGTGAACCTGTTGCAGAATCTGACTGTCCTAGACCTGATGCTGCAATATACCTCTTGCCAGAGGGGAGCAAGGATGGGGTGATGGGCGCGGACGGAGTCTTTGATGATGTTACAGGTTCTGCTGAGACAGCGTCTGTGCACGACATCCTGGATAGATGGAAGAAATGTCCCAATGATCTTCTCAGCAGTCCTCACCACTCTCTACAACGATTTCTTCACTGTGGGGAATGACTGGGCTGTTCCAAATGAGCTGTTGAATGCGGTGGAAAGATTCGACACATTCACAGGGCTTCATCTCACCATCACTACCAGGGAATCACAGACTAAGCTCTAACGAGGGACCATGGGACACAGCACATACAGTTTGAGAGAGATGAGGGAACTGGCCACCAGTGGGAATACAGCTGATACTAATCACAGACAAATGAGACAAGGAAAGCAAAACAGTTTTCCCTTAAGCTACCAAAATAGAAGAGGAAGTAACAGAACACTGGAACTGAATCACAGGCTTGACTTTGAGACAGAAAGGTAAAGAAACAAAGAGAGACAGACCAAGACATGAGAACTGACAGGGACAGGAGATAAAAATGGAGGCATGATTGACACTGAGACCCAGACAAAGATACTCAAGCTACACACAGACAGAAGACAAAACAGAGACAAGACTTGGATGGACCGGACACAGAAAGGAATTATCATCTGAAGAGAAACCAAAAACTGGAAGGCAAGATGACAAATGCAGAAGCGCCAATAATACAATACACAGGACACAAAATAGACAGGCTTGACCACAATTACCATCACAAATCCAAAAGAATACACCGTGAATACATAAAAGTCAAAACCCTGGGTCAATGACTCGGAGACCATGATACTAGTGCACCTGTTGTTAATTTCATTAAAGCCAAATCACATAAAACCTGCTGCTTATGTGACCAAATCACAGAGGTTTAATTGAGTTGATGCTATACACTAATTAAAAAATATTCATACAAATAAAGGAATAAAGAGGGAAAGAAAAACCCACAAACAATAAAAAAGCACAAGGAAATTTAAAATAGTCATAATCATAATAAATTTACATATGGGCTTAAGCATTAGAGATAGTTTGTGCTATCTGATCTGATCTGAGTGATCTCAGATATTTGTGTTCTCACTTATATCCTCACCATGCAACATCTACACAAGTTCAGTGGTTAAATCAACATATTACTGATGAACAGATCTCACTATCACATTTTATTCTCCTGTATTTTCCCTCAGAGACGTGCTGCTGAGCCCAGAGAGGATGACGAGCCAGAACCGGTTTCGCTTCCAGCCCAATACCTCCTGTCCGAAACCGCAGGCAAGAGTGTCCGATCAAGCTGGTGCCAGAATTCTGCCCAACTCCAAAGTCACTGTTCCCAAACCTTTCCAGATGATGCTAAGAGAAGAGGAGAGGAAGAAGCACAAAGTGCGCACACGTTCAGAGATTGAGCTGGAGAACACGCTGCTGAGGCAGGAGTTGGAAGAGCTCCGAGAATGCCAGAAAAAGTTCCGGGCGTCACCTGCTCCGGCACACATACACCTGCCTCTCTATGAAATTATCAGCCGTCGCAATAGTCAACGGTCAAACCAAAGCAGAAGCAACACCAACAATAACAGGAACATGGATGCTACAAGCACCCAGACCTCTACTGCACTCTCACCACAGCCTTTTCAGTTTTTGGAGAGAGAAAGGAGGAAGAAGGAGGCCAGGATTGTGGCAGAGCTTGGAAAGTTTGGTGAGAGAATTGAGCGACATAACTTCAAGGCAAAGCCAATGCCCACATCTATTTATGGCACCAGACACAGAGAGGGCACCATGACTACAAGCCATGATCCCTACACTCAAATCTTCTACAAAATGGAAAGAGAAGCTAATGAGAGCCAAAGTGATCAAAGCTCAGACCTGGAGCTTGATATGCACCAATCCGACTCCTCTCTCGACTCCTGCAGGTCCCAAAGAAGTCCTTCTTCCAAGCCAATGAAGAAGCAAATACAGCTGTCCATTGAGATGGTGAAGGAGAGAGAGACCCCTATCACTGACCCCAGCGGCTGCAACATCTGCTTGTCTCAACAGCTGGGTGGCCCAGAGCTTCTGCTCAGTAACAAAGGTGTTCTCAGTGTGTGACAAAGTGTTTAAAACTCACAGCAAAAAGGGAGACGAGGAGCAGTTACATCTACACTGTTTTTGAGTTAGTTTTACAATGCAGGCAAGTCAACATGGTTTCTAGTTGCTCTTGATCAAACAATAAAACACGGTTAAAGAAATGCATGTGCAAGGATGTGTTGTTTTTGTTTCTGTTTTTGTGGAATATTTTGCAATCAAAAATACATTGATTGTTTTCTGTCATAATTTATTGTTTGTTTCAGGTTGTTTCATTTTTTTCAGTTTATATATTTAGAACCACCACAGTCGCATCAAGGCACTTTTTATTGTAAGGTAAAGACTTTAACAGTAATACAGAGAAAACCCCACAATCAAATTCCCCCTCTGAGTCCTCCTTTAAGCAAACACTGGTGACAATGGGAAGGAAAAACTCCCACTTAACTTTTGCATTTGCTGTAACCAGTTAGGTGTGATGGAGACAGGACAAAAGACACAGTGTGAAAAAGAGCCAGAGATTAATAATGACTAATTATTCAATGAAAAGTGTATTAATACACAGTCAGTGAAAAAGGTAAGTGAAGAAGAAACATGCAGCACATCATGGGAAAGCTCTAGTAGCCTAGGACTATCGCAGTATATCTAGGCAGGAGTCAAAAATCCCCTGATCCAGCCACAACTATAAGCTTTCTCAACAAGGAAAGCTTTGAACCTGGTCTAATAGCACGCTGCCTCCTGATCCTGAATCAAAACTGGGAGCTTTTGATTCAGGATCAATTTTCGCCACTCACTAACTTCGGCTATTTTTCCCATCTCTGTGTTTATGAACTGTTCGGTAAAATGTTGCTCAAACAGGTTAAAACTAATCATGTACCCGTTTCTGCAAGTTCAGGGAACAAAATACCGGTCTGGGCACATATTCAACCAATGACTGACCATTCTCAGTGAAATGCCGTAAATAGCGGGGTGTTGGTATGTGTACCACAATCGCGTTGGTGCCAGATGATCACACCGCTCACGGAAGTCACTCCTCCACGCGCGTAGCCAGCTGCAGCTGAGAAGAGGGCGTGTAGCCCATTACAGTGCTGCAAGACGTCTTTAGAGATAAAAGCTTAGGTGTCAGTCACAGCACAGGAGACGAAAGGGCTGGACGCCTGTGAAACGTTAAGCCTTTTAAGCGGAATCCTGAAAATAACCAACGCTGGAGTTCATCGGAATTCTCAGGATTATGGAAACTCTGCGCATTCTGAGTCTGGGTAAGTGCACTTTATTTAAGCCTTTACTGAATAACTGAAGTCAAATAGCTAAAGTGTTTTTGCATTCGCTTGCAGGGGTGATTTGCATCAATATGATCTAACTTTAGCCTCCTGTAGTCTTAGTTGTTCGCCACAAAGCAGGTGTTATCAATAAAGCGCGGTTTGCGCTTCTGTTTGGAGAGTGGTGATTTCTTAAGACATTTAAGCTCGTGTTTATTTGAGGGGGACGAGGAGGTTTGTCCAGTCACCAAGTTAGACTTGAAGTCAGTAAATGCACGTGGCGCCTCCCCACGCACTTTGCTGGCTATCTGAGTTTGTCAAACTCAGTCTCTCACTCAGCGCAGTCGATCTCCATCCTCCGCCCACTCCACTGCTGGAGCAGAGTGTGTTCTCTTTCCTCCTTGCTTCTTCATTGTACCGTGTGTTTGTGCCACTCCCTTCTTTTTCTGGACAGATATTAAACTTGACCTTGCAGTAGCATAACAGATCCGACCACTGCTGACATTAAAGAGAAACAAAGTTATAAGTTATAAATATGTTATTTTTGACAAACTATCCCATTACATTTTTTTCCAAGTTATCTGCCCCATCAATGTTTAAACAAATACTGGCTACATTGCTTTTAAACACAATACACGACTTTGCATTTTGGCACCCAATGTCAAATCATGTTTCTGGTCTCTTTCCCCCCAGCTGTGTTCGTGAATCTTTGCTATCCACAGGAGGTCCCATGTAATGTCAGTCATAGCCCTCAAGGAATCATTTATAGAGTCCCAGAGTTCCAGGCACAGGCGTGTGACTATCACTGGGATAATGCAAGCGTAAGTTCAACACCTGCTTAGTTTGGGAAGGAAATTTTATTTCCTGATGTATCCTGTGCCTCTGTGTTGTTTTTTTTTTTTTTTTTTTTAAGCATAAATCTATTATATACAGGTGTTTCTCATGACAGATAAAGCAGAAAAAAGTGCTAAAAAGAATGAATTTAATGTTTGATTGTCTGATCGGCACATGGCCATGTGGCTTTATATGATTAATGAGATTGTTATGATAGCTCCAGAGCCACTATTTTAACCCTGTTACGACTGTGACAAACCCTCTTACTGAATGAATTTGTAAAACTGCTCTGATTTTCTCATCTGTTGCCTTCAGGGTCATGTCCTCGCAAACCAGAAGGGTAAAATGGATAAACTGGTACTGAAAAGCAGTAACAGGAGTATTATGATTACCAGCTGTTTGAGCCACCTCAACTATACTCGGGACTGCATCTCTGAGGTGTTACACTCCTCACCTTTTAACCGCACACCGAGTAACACATGATAATTTAAAGCAGAGAGACATAATTAATGACATTAATTTAATTAATGTAATTTCATCTGCCTATCTTAGGGAATACAGCGCAGAGCAAGTTGTGACAGTGAGTATCTGCTTGCTTTATTTTTAAAGGATATTTGATGATACGTTTTTTTCCACTGAGGTAATTATAGATAATGTTTTTGATTTCTTCTTTTTACAGCTGACTGCAGTACTCCTGGAGGAGGTAGGAAACAGCAAAGCAGGAAATTATACTGATGTTAAGTTTTTATTATATTAGACAATTAAATCTTAATAATAAATTTTCTATGTAAAATTAGAAATGAATGACCTCTTCAAACAGGTATGGAAAGTTGAGATTCTCATCTCAAAAAAGAGATGAGCATCTGAGTCATAAAAACTGAATGGCAGTAAAGGAAGTCTAAAAGGGTTGTTGTCACACGCCTCCACTTCCTGTTGATGAATGAGCTGCTGAGGAAGTAGGTTTTTCAGTTTTCATTCATAAACAAGTAATCACTGTGTGATATTTAAAAATGTTAAATCACACTTGACCCAGTGCAAGAATTTAAATAGAATTCTGCTGCACTCAGTGCAAATTAGTATCTGGGACGTCAAGTCACTCATCAGCTCAGTTATGTAAATAAACTGCAATATCAATCTGTGGATTGATAATATATAATTTCACAGTGAGTCAATTATTGTTGATATTGTCACGCAGTGTTGTCGGGTGTTCATACAGAGAGGAAGTTTGGAACCTTATGGCTAATCATTGTTGAAATGTGAGTTAGTGTAAAGAAAAAAACTGATTTGCTTCTGAGATGTCTGAAAATAGAAGTTTTGATGTTGCAAAAATATTATAGTTTTGTAGTACATATCACAGCTAGTCCAGAACTAGTTCATGAACATATAATGATGCTAAAAGGGAACTGTACAAAACTGTGTCAGTTACTAACATGCAGCAGCTTGATAGACTGTTGTCATCCAATAGATGAATGCCTGGATGGATGAAAAATCACTTATAGCTCAAAAGTGGCATCAGTCATGTCACAGACAACCCAACAAGAATATTTTCTAAATGACTGGAAGTCTAATTCATGAGGGATACGCAGCTGCCTGTCAGTTTAAATAATGCAAAAATTGTACTTTGGAGATCTCAGGCAAAGTAAAATGTTCAGCAGACTAATTGTCAAACTCTCTTTGCTCTTGTAGGGATACCTCAACATTACTGGTATATGATTACCAGTTTCTCCATCACGGCACTGCTGGTTCTACTGGTCTGCATTTGCAGGTATTTCAAGTCAAGTCAAGTCAAGTCAAGTCGGCTTTATTGTCACTTCAACCATCAGCTTCAATGCTGAACTCAAAAGTAACAAACTTCAAAATACAAAGAATAAACTCAGGCAGGCAGACAGAACACACAGCATGAATGAGGGTCGATCGTGACACAGACAAAGGAAAACACAGGGCTTAAATACACAGAGGGGGCCATCAGGGAATGGGAAACACCCAACCAGTCACTGGTTGGGTGTGAAGGGAGGAAGAGAGAACAAAAGAGATGCTGTGGAGGGGAGCCCGAGATTATTAATAGTTAATAATTGCAGAGAGGTGTATTAACACATAGTGAGTAAAAAAAGGTTACCAAAGAAGAAACACCTGTGCATCTTGGGAATCCCCCAGCAGCTTAGACCTATTGCAGTGACACTACTGGGAAGATTCAGGCTCACCTTATCCAGCCCTAACTATAAGCTTTATCAAAATGGAAAGGTTTTTTTGCCTACTCCTAAAAGTAGAGCGAGCGTCTCTGTCTCCCAAATCCAAACTGGGAGCTGGTTCCACAGAAGAGGAAAACTGAAGGCTCTCCCTCCCATTCTACTTTTAAATACTCTAGTAACAACAAGCAAGCCTGCAGTCTGAGAGCGAAGTGCTCTAATGGGGTGATACGGTACTATGAGGTCATTAAGATAAGATTGGGCCTGATTATTGAAGCTTTTGCATGTGAGGAGCAGGATTTTAAAATTAGATTCTGGATTGAAGAGAAGCCAACATATAAGAAATCTGCTCTCTCCTAATCCCTGTCAGTACTCGCAGAGTTTTGGATCAACTGAAGGCTTTTCAGGGAGTTTTAAGAACATCCTGATAATAATGAATTACAGCAGTCCAGCCTGGAAATAGTACATGCATGGACAGGTTTTTCAGTATCACTCTGACACAGGTTGTTTCTAATTTTGGAGATATTATGCAAATGGTAGAAAACAGTTCTACTGTACATATGTTTAATTTGTGCTCCGTAGGACACATCTTGGTCAAAAAGATTCCTCACAGTGTTACTGGAGGCCAAGTTAATGCCATCCAGAATGAAGCATCTGGTTAAATACAGTATTTGTAGGATTTAGTATGTTCTGATATTCATAAGATCAGAACAATATCCATCCCTCCCTGTGACAGGCATTTGGTCCTTTCAGACACTGAGGCATGTGTCTGATTTCCCTTATATATCAATAGCAATTTGTTCTTCCAACCAAGCACAGTCAGTGTTTAATTAGTTTCAGTCTTTGCATTCACATTCACAGTCACCAGTGTCATGTAATTATTTGGTTCAGAGTGGAGTCCTGAGGTTGTGGAAACCTCAAACCAAAAGCCAGCAGCAACATAGCAGCTTAACCTGGTCCGGTCAAAAAACCAGCGTCTCTTTTCAAAGTTGAAGCTGTCAGAAATGTTTGTGCCATAATGAAGCACGAGAACTTTCACTTCCTACTGCCTATAGCATTACAAAAACCCCTTTTGTGTAGATTTTAAACTTTAATCTTTTTGTTAACCCTGTGTTGAACCATGTCTTTGTTAAACATGCATAGCATTAAGAAAAATATTTCTATCTACAAATATGAATTAAAATAATTTATATACTTTTTTAATACATACAAAGTTCTCTCCAGTAGCTTTCCAACAGTAGAGTGAAACTGATCTTTTTGCATTTAAGTCTGAGATCAACACACACAGCAGAGTGACTTGATGCTATTTATAAACAAAGTGCATTTATATATATATATATGTGTGTGTGTGTGTGTGTGTGTGTGTGTGTGTGTGTGTGTGTGTGTGTGTGTGTGTGTGTGTGTGTGTGTGTGTGTGTGTGTGTGTGTGTGTACATATATATATGGAAACATCGACAGTTTATATATATTTCTAAAGATATGTTAACATCACAGTAAAATTGCAGTGAAATGAAACTATAAAACATTAATACCACTCTAGTGTTGGCACTTGTTTCTGGAGAAACCTTTGTTTAAATGTAAATCATACCGTACCTGGTGTACAGTACTACTACTTCTGTTTTATTAAAGATAAGCTATATAAACATGTTTTATACAAACTATGACTGAATCTGTTAATCCTGCCTGCTTCATTACAGTTGTATGTTTAACGTCACTGTATCTTAATTTTGCCTTTTCAATGTATTTTCTTATTAAAACAGTAACATTTATATCTAAAGAGACTTCTGTTTTCTTTTTTACAGCAAAACCTATGTGTGCTCTGTTATCTCATGATTTTAACAAATGGAGAGAAAAAAATGAGATGGTAAGATAGGGTATTTTGTAAGGTGAAGAATCTTGTGATAGGAAGTGAGTCATAGAGATCTTTGTGTCTATGATGGGAAGAATCGCTGTACTGCTTTGAGGGCAGGGATTTTTTTTCTCACTCTTCAAAAATTACCACCAGCTGTAGCACAAAGGTTTCACTGCTTTCATATCTTTCTACACACACCGTTACTGGACATGCTGGGAGCTGTTTTACAAAAAAAACCCCACAACCTTAAATGAAAATTGCACATATTTTATACAGTGTTGCTCACTTAAGTTTAAACTTAAAAGTTATGTTATTTTTTTTTTAGTAAATAAACTGATGGGATTTACTGGGAGAAGAGGAAGCTGGAAAATATAAATATCGAGTGGTTGGCAGTTGGTGGAATCACAAGTTCTGGTGTACGGAAACCACTTATTTAAAAAAAAAAAGATTAGAAAGAAGTTGTTCTAATTTCTGCTGTAGATTTGGGGTTTTTTTTAAATGTTTTTTGAGGACAGGAAATGACCAACAGACCTGGGCAGCTGCTGCAGCCGAGATTTACTGCTTATTGTGCAATACATAAACAAATGTTGCATAGGGTTTCCTCTCCTATCCTCTCTTTCTTACAACTTTCCCATCTCCATTGCCAAACTACATTGGCAAGCTCTCCACCCTTGATGAGTGTATAACTCCCATAAATACAGTAAGTGGATGTCTTCAAATTTCCTCCCTCTTAACCCTGGCCAAACTGAGGTTCTTGTGTTTGCTGAGGAAGTCAATCATTGCTTTGATTCTTTCTGCAACAATATAAAATGATATGTGTTTGAAAAGGCACAAATAAAGTCATTATTATCACTCAGAGGAAAGTTATCGCACATCAACTGTAGCTTTCGCTAGCGGACCAGTTGGGTGCCAGATTGCACAGAAACAGCTTGTGTGTTTGATGATCAAGGATTGATAGTCAGGTCCTTGCAGTTCTGGGATTAAGACATTTTCAGCAAACATGAAGATTTCTTAAACTCTTAATCTTACTGGCTGCTCCACAAACATACCACGAGACATTCCCACTGAGCATTTGTGCCACCCCTTCCATGCACCACTGCTAATTAGGACATGCTGAACAAGTAATATAGTTTCCCCTCACCAAAACTAAAGTGAAAATATGTATACCCTCTGTATCACACAGCAGATCTCATTATTTGTCTGATATGGCCAAATCATTAAAAATGTTTCAAAAGGCATCAGCGTGTTGCAATCTATGTAAAAAAAAGAAACCAAAAAACTGAGGTTACAATATTTCCCACATGGCAGTTTTATCCAAATCACAAGGAATATATCTTTGCACTAAATTAGAAACTCACAAACTTAATTCATTTGTTAGTTTTTCTATCGAGGCTGGGGATTTTCAAGTAAAGTGCTTTCAAAAAGCATTTTTGACATACTGTCAGTAACTGTGTTTCCAAACTTCCGAAATTTAAATGTCAAAAGTCATTGTAATTTGACTCACTCTGTCTGATCAGACATATCAGTCCTGCTAGGAGATTCCAGAGGATCAATTCACAGGAAAAGCTGGACTTGCAGAGTCATGATGTGGCTCTGACCAGGAGCTGGCCTTGTTGATTATGTCATAAGTCATGCCCAGGTTTTTCTGTGGATCTTCTAACAAAATGCTTCTGTATTAGGTGATTCTCAGCTCAAGGTTAGCAAACTTTGAAAGGACAGAAGGAACTGGAGCACACAGCACTACAGTGGCTTTGCTCGAAACGGTAAAAAAGACACAGGGAAACCAGTTTGACCAAAACAAAACTCTACACAGCATCCTGTGCAATTCTCAGATTGACTGTAAATTTAATCAAATATATTAACGCACACTGAATCCTCTTACAATTCCCCCCATTTCACTAATTGAACAGACTTTCAGAAATCTTGAATACTGAATCTAAGGGTAGGAGTTCTGAGCATGGGAACTAAACCACCTCTGAATTATCAAGATAAAACTACATGCAGGTACCTGTTTATCAGTGTCCAAGAAGTAACTCATGCAAGCTCTTTTCCTCATGCAGCACACAACAGGAAATGTCTGTCAGATTTATCTTACTAATGGAAATGCTAGGCAGCTTGCAGGAGCTGGCACACCATCGGACATCACACATCTGATCTGAGTGACTTTGGACATTTGTGTTCTCACTTATAGCTCCACCATGTAACATCTAGGCAAGTAGAGACTATGCACCCACTAAACTCACTAAACACTACCCACTAATCACTCTTGCAGACTTTTCTCAGAGGTTTTCAGTCTTGACTTCCATGTCTTGGACTATTGCACAAGAAGTAGACACCCTCAGATTCATGACAGCTCACTGACATCCACTGGCCTATCTCTTCCCCTGCAGATAAGTCACGAATCACACTCCACTGCCACAAATGGATTTTAAATTTGGTAACAATTCAACTAGTAACAATGCATTTTATGTTCCAGGATTTCAGTCTAAAATTAACTAATTGTGAGGCTGGGCTGTACTGTGTCACAGTACTGTGTGACAGCAGCAGCCTCACTTTTAGCAGTGCACTCTGCTAAACCACAAAAATTCCGGACTAAAAATTTTAGGGAAATGAAAAAGAACAAAAGGCTTTGATCTGGCATAGAAGATTCCCTTATAAGTAAATTGCAAAAAACACTACACGGATAAAGTTAATGGTTTGCGTGGTCTTTTACGTCACAATCTATACTTGTCTCTATGTTGCTTTTAATAAATACAATCAAAAGAAACGTGTAAATAAAGGAGGCTTGACCTGCCTTACCCTCCCCTGGGGAGAGGTATGACATACGATCATATGGCATGTGTCTCGCAGTGCTGAGACTTCCGGCGGTTTACCTGCTGCGTTAAGCGGGATTGGTGCAAGACGCATTTCAACAATAAAGAAGAGATTACAGTCAAGAGGAAAAGACCGCACATCTTTCCCTTTTAAACTTTCATCTGAGTGGAATCGTGACAATAACCAACCGGGAATCCATCCAGAAGAAAAAAAATGCAAAAGGCGATTTACCTCTGTGTGGTTTTATACATAATCCTTTATTAAATACCAAAAATCTCGTAAACTTTGTTTTGCACTGATTACGTTGCGTGTGTGTTTTCGTTAACTGCGATTTGCCGCAAATCATGTGTTCTCTAACAGGACGTTCTTGATCATGCGTTTAGAAAGAAGCCTTATTAAAAAATATCCTCTGCTGTGCGAGACACTTTAGCGTGCACTTTTATGAAACCTTTAATCATGTTTAATCATGTGGGAAGAGAAGGATAACAGTACATGCACGTGACGTATACAGGGCAGGATTTCACACCTCCTCAGACGCTGTGTCAGACACTTGTGGCGCTCCGTCTCTCGCTCTTAGGTGCTCTTCTCCCAGCATGATCAGATCATTTTAATCATACCATTTTAATTATTTTGTTTTCAGTTACTTTGTTGTTGACACTCTTTCCACACTTGATCTGTGGAATGACTGCAAGAAGAAAGGAGGTGGGGTGGGTGTGTTTGTGAACTGCAGGTGGTGTAACCTGCTACATGTATCTGTTAAGGAGATTTTGCAACCGCGACGTCAAGCTACTTGTCATCAGAATTCGCCTGTATTATCTGCTGAGGGAGTTTACAAGCGTGATCGCTATTACTGTCTACATCCCTCCATCTGGCAAGGCTGATGTAGTCATCAGCTCTGTGACTGCGCCTCTCCAAACAAAACATTTGGGTGCCTTCATCTTCATCATGGGTGACTTTACTTCCAACCTTTCACCAGTTTGTCAAATGCATCACAAGAGACAATGGAAAACTGGACCTATTTCATACTAATGTCAGAGACACCTACACCTTCACTACCCTCTCTCCACTGGGCAGGTCAGATCACAACCTGCTGTCCTGTTCACACCAGCATACAAATGACTGCTACCCAAATAACAAACCTTGGGTTACAAACAACTTGAAGGGCATACTCAATGAACTGAGACTGCAGTGCTTTGTGTCAGAGAGTCTGAACAGCAACACAGTTCACCCAGGGAATTGTGCTGTCCCCTTTCCTCTTCACCAGCTATACGACTGACTTCACATACATCATATAAACGTATCTCCTTCAGAAATACTCTGATGACATGGCCATTACTGGAAGTGTGGAGATGGAATGGGAAGAGGAGTAAAGAAGACTGATTCATCGCTTTGTGAGGTGTTGTGATGTAAATTGTCTGCTGCTGAATGTGGCCAGAACAAAGGAGCTGGTGGTGGACTTCAGTAGAAGCAGATCCCAACCCTTCCCTGTCTGCAATGGTGGGACTGATGTCGAAATATTCACATCCTATAAGTATTTGGGAGTCCAACTGGATCGCAAGCTGGAGTGGTCTGGCAACATGGATGCTGTCTACAAAAAGGGTTTGACTTTCTACGAAGGCTCAGATTCTCCAATGTATGCAGCGGGCTGCTTTATATGTTTTATCAGTCTGTTGTTGTGAGCACCATTTTCTTTGCTGTGGCATGCTGGGGTGCAGGCATCAAAGCAGACTGAACAAAGTCTGTTGTTGGCATTAAGCTCGCCACCCTGGAGATGGGGATCAGACAGAATGCTGGCAAGACTGCGAGAAATCATGGACAATGACTCCCACCCCCTCCATAACACACAGGACAATCTGAAGAGCAGTTTTAGGAACATGTTCCTTCAAACTCGCTGTCTGAGGGAACATTACAGGAAGTCGTTCCTTCCTGCTGCTATGAGATGCTTTAATTCATCTGGTTGGGTCAAAATTAATCAAACCTCAGTGCATCCTATCACTTTTGTACACCATAATATATATTTGCACATATACTTGTCCTTTATTTTAATATTTATCTATCAATATCTCCGTTTCTACACTTTATAGGAGTGTTTTATGTTTGTTTTACATTTGCTCCTATGACAACTCAATTTCCCCCTGGCATTAATAAAGTCTCTCTGGTATGGAGAAGCTGAGGCCAAGAGAGAGATAACCCAGACATGGATGGGGCTTCTATATGGAATACAAATAACAGATTTATTGTTACCGTCTGTGATCTCACCTGCTAGTTTTGGGGCTTTTCCTTTTGGGAAATGAACATACATGGATGAGGGCGTGGAGTACTATATTATCAGATAACATCTTGGCACATATACTAGCTATTTAAAAAATACCACAAGGCCAACAGCAAAACTTGAGCACTGACTTTATGTAGAGCTTGTTGGCCCTTTGAACAGCACAGTGAATCATAATGCGTCAGATAATTGTGTAAAAAGTTCTCTAAAGGTCACAAACAGAATCAGGAGGTTCCTTTTAATAACTCATATCAAACAGAGGGGAAGTCGGGAAGAAGAGCTGCCAGAGACCTACCACACACTCTGTCAGGAATATATGTCATAGAGTTCCCAGCAGTGGACTGTAACTACCGTTGGGATAATGCAAGCGTAAGTTCAGCATGTTTATGTCCTGAAATAACCTGTGCCTCTGTGTTAAAAAAGCACAGCACTATGACATACAGATGTTTCTCACACATATTGTTTTGATGTCTCCATTGTCACTATTTTAATCCTCTGACTGAATGAATGTGTAAAACTATTGGGATTATGCCATATGTTACCTTCAGGGTCACGTGATGGCAAACCAGAAGGAACAAATAAATGACCCGATATTGAAAAGCAGTGACAGGAGTGTTACAAACAGCAGATGTTTGAGCCAGCTCAACTATACTCGAGACTGCATCTCTGAGGTGTTACACTGCTCACTTTTTAACTGCATACTGACTAACACATGAATAGTTTAATGGAAAGACACTTTAAAAGCCAGATTAGATACATGTAACTGGAATAATATAAACTGTAACCACTTTACACCTGACATTTCAGCCGCACTTTTATAACTATGACATTAAATTGAAAATGTCTTTATTCTGAACTTGGGGATACAGCGCACAGCATATTGTGTCAGTGAGTATCCTTCTGCTTTATTTTATAGGGATGTTTGATGATATGTTTATTTCCATTTAGAGGAGTTTGCATAATGTTTGTGATGTCTTCTTTTTACAGCTGACTGCCGGACTCCCCAAAACTACTGGAGTAACATTATCAGTTTCTCTTTCACAGCATTGCTGGTAATGGTGGTACTTCTGTGCTGCATTTGCAGGTGTTTCATTGATGTTTATTATTAACAACACTTTGTTCATGTCAGGGTTATCAACTCCTAAGCTTCTGGCATTTGACATGTATTTTAAAATTCATTTCACTTCCCTCACTGCACTAATAAATCTCAACAAGGGAGTCTCAGATCACCACTGAGAGTAATTGTAGCGTCGAGCCAAAGATGGGAAACAGAATGACTTCTGGGTTATAAAAATTAGTGCACTTTGTAAGTGCCTTAAACCTGCAGCAAGACGTCAATGAGATTGAAGTCTTGGGGAAAAAGGGCTTTCTTTCTTCACCTCTCTAAACACTTTGCACATGAGTTCATGGTCTAAATAAAAACATAAATCTATTCTGTAATTCTCAGTCATACCACGTTTCAAAAAGGAGGACAAGTCATAGCATTCTTTACTTGTTCATTGGATAATGACTGTCAATTACAAATCATCTGCCACTGAGCAAGTTGTTTGACAATCAGACCCACCACTTGTCACAATCAGTCTCTTGCAACCCAGATGGTGACATCTTAAAGTTTCAGAATGGGAGTTTACGTCACGCTAGCTACGTTCATCTTTATACTGTCACTTTTTAGTGAGTGCCTGCAGTAGAGATTTACAAGTGTGGCATAACAGCAGCGACAGCACTTACTCAAAACAATCAATTATTCCTGACACAGTCAGGATTATTCTGAACCAAAAAGGAAATGACAATCTGCCCACACCTTAACCACATTTGCTATTATGTGTTTGTTGTGTTTAACTTTAGTTTTTACATTTTATGTACTTTATAACCACTAAAAAAGAACAATGTTTGAAGTGAAGGCCCTTCTTTTATAGGTTGATAAGCCTATAAATAGGTAAATGTTAGTAATAAGGAAGGTAGACTGAAGTATTTTCAGAAATCATTATTTATTTCTCAAAACTGGCATCAGTCACCTCACATACTTCTTAACACAGCTGATTACCATAAAGATTATGAGCTCTCTAATAATAAATAGCAAGCACAGACAGAGGAACAGGTGGTCTAACAATGAAAACATATCTGATCGTACCATAAGTTATCATTACAATGATGTCAGCAACAGTCTCCAACTCATCTGGCATCTGATCTGTTATTGATCTTTTACAGTGCTGATAACAGTGTGAAGAATCAGCACAGATAATGTGGAGTTAGATACAGTGAGGTTACATTTCATCAAACATTCTCCTCTATCAAGTCCTGTAAACATGCCACTGTTGCAGGAAAAGGTTCAGTGAAAACACCTTTTTATGTTTACTCTCATATGTTATTTATTGCTTTACTCATTTTTCAGATGTTCTCTGAGTGCAATTATTTGAGGAGAATCAGGTGTATTGGTGTGATTTGAGGAAGCTCATCAGATCTGTTTGACCTGCTTCATGGAAGTTTTTGTTTTTATTTGTTTTTATTTAACTTCAGTCTTTTCAATCACAGTTGTCTGGTATTTGAAAAATGAAGATGCGTTTTCCTGATTCTAAGAATAAAAACAATATTTAAAAATTCTTTTTTTTTTAATCAAGTTGATTTTTTTCAGCTTCAGTCAGTACTTGGAGTAGTGTTTATTGTATAGACTGAACTTTAAGTGAGACTTTGGAAATCAGAAAACTATAAAACTAAAGACATTTTGTCAGTTGCTGAAATTTTACATCTCCAGCCTCATCAGGGACATTTTAGATTATAATTCTGTTACAGTGCTAACAAGGATCATGGAGTCAAAGGGTGACGAGAAAAAAGACATGTTCATAAAAGGTGCCACAGTTTTAGTCATAAAATAATTATATGCTGCTTTTTATTGAATAACCATTTCTAACCTTCTTACTTTGTTTCATTGAGGTTACAACATGTTTTTAACACAGCTAATTACTTTTTGGTTTTATCATCTCATACTGCTCTCCAGTATTGACTCCTGTAAACTGCTGCAGAGAAAGATTCTGGGTTTCCCCTATTTGATACTTACATTCTCATATTTCATTTAACCCTCTCAAGGCAGGCGTTGCAGATTTGCAACAGTTAAACACTAACAACCTGATTACCCCACATACATATTTTATGAGTTTTTTTTCCTCAGAAGTACCACTGCAGGACTTGGTTGTGCATTAGCAACTAAAACTTAATTTGAGCCTGAGAGGGTTAATGCATTGGCTGTTTTTCCAGATGTTCTTTCTGATTTTAATCACTTCAGGAAAATTGTGTATTAACCTGATTTGTGAAAGCATGTATTTTATTATTATGAAGTGCACAGTTAAATTCAGACTCATTGTCAATAGCTGGACGAAAGATTTCACCAACTTGTAGAATATTTAGTGTCCTTCAAGGAGGAGTCAGGCCCCAGTCACACAAGCTTAGTGAGTGGCTGGTGACTGGATGCTGTTTATTCCTGCCCGTCAATGTGGAAAATTCTGGGCAAAACTGTTCGCCGAGAGGCCAATTTTTCCACCATGGTAAAACCATAGTTGCATGGTAAATGCTGACTTGTCTGCAAAAACTTGCAAACTACTTGCCAAGTGGCAGCAAAACTGTGAAAAGTGCGGGCTTTTGGAAATGTTTCGGTCACAGCTCTAAGGCACTTCTTTCGGAGTCGAAAAGGTGAAGATTCTCTGTTTTTATCGCAGTTTTAAAGCTAATTTACAGCACCAAAGCTAACAAACCACAAGGAGGTTTCTGGTAAGGCACATTCTTTCTGAAGGATTTCCCCTCGTCACAGCCAGCAACCATTTACCAACCAATCGAGGAATGCACATTTTTGTCTCCCTAGCAACAGCACTGGCTGATGGCAGTGGCATTACTGAGCAGGGCAGTGCAAACTGCAAAAAGCTGCTCAGGAATCTCTAATGTAACATGAATCAGCAAAACTTGTTGATTAGCCTCCAGACTTCCTGGATTCCATTCTAGCAGTCACCGTTTTACAGGTGGTCTAGGTCCTAATAATCCACTGTCAGAAGATTCATCAGAAATGCCATGTTGACAAGTCCTGGACAGATGCTTCCTGCACCTAGCAGGTGAGGTATCTTAGGTATGCCCAATAAAGAGGAGATCCTAGAGCAGACAGTGATGTCACTGAGCTTGGGATTTCCTGGGTTTCCCCCATGTGATGGCTCTAGGAATATTTCCTAGTGGCTTGGCCTGCTTTTTGTGATCTCATTTTCAGGTCCTAATTAATAGCTCCTCCTCTCCAGTAAAGGAAATCTCCTGCTTGGGAGCCTCAGTAAGCTACAATTTCCTTCAAATATGGCTCTCTCTCTCTCCCCCTGAAAGCAGTCTGCTGCTGTTTTCATTTGCTTTGATTGTGTTGTAGTTAGCCTACTTTAAGCCACGTGTAGTTTATAGGGTAAAACCTAATTTTCTTCTTGTTCTTTTTTCTTTCTGCAAGGGGCGATCGTGGTAGCCCCGGCTCGGACAGTCTCGGTCGTTGTGTCCTTGGGCAAGACACTTCACCTGTTGCCTACTGGTGGTGGTCAGAGGGCCCAGTGGCGCCAGTGTCCGGCTGCCTCGTCTCTGTCAGTGCGCCCCAGGGTGTCTGCTACAATGTAGCTTGCCATCACCAGTGTGTGAATGGATGCATGACTGGATGTGTAAAGCGCTTTGGGGTCCTTAGGGACGAGTAAAGCGCTATACAAATACAGGCCATTTAGCCTACCTTTTCTTTTTTTTTTTTCAAATTTTGCCTTATCTCGAATTATCATTAATTAATTTTCTCAGTGAAATTGTTACTGTGTGGCTTTCCCTTCGTTGTTACATCTTTAAAGAGCTGGACAATGTGGAAAAGATGAAAGCAGTTAAACATTTGCATTAGTAAATAACTAAAACAGCCTCACGCATTTTACTACAAGAAGGGAAATGGTAATCGCTGAAAAGTTATGTGGGACTTTTCCGTGAGTCACGTGACCACCCGTTCATTCGCTCTTCTCCTCCTGCCTTCACTGCGTGTTGATAGCGGAGGCAGGTCAGGTCAGTAGTCTTAAGGAATCCCCTTTAGTGACACAGTGGAGAACTGCGCGCTGTGACTGTCCGGGAGAAATTGGAATCAACTAGACTCGCTACGAAGACGATGTGGACTCTGGCTCTGTGGATTATTCGTAAGTAGATTAATATAACATTTCATTGGACAACTAAAGCCAAATAGTCTGCAGCTCTCACATTGTTACCTTCAGTCTGTCAGCAACTGCAGTCAAGTGAAGTGAGCCCTCATCGCAGGGAATTTGCATCAATGTGATGCGTTTGTTATTTTTTTTTATCACCTTTATCAACTTAATCACCACTAAACAGTAGTCTGTTTACTCAGTGAGTCAAAGGAAAGTATTCTTAGATGCAACACCTGAGCATATTCATTTGTATTTTATTATATTAATTTATTATTATTATTATTATTACATTTATTTATTTATTTTCTTTTTTCTTTGGGGGGGGGGGGGGGGGGGGGGGGGGGGGGGCATGTAGTTGCCGTAAAACACGTGATATTTTTTGCCAGCTCTGACGGAGCAGGCAACCCTTACGCACTGCGCAAAGCGGAAGCTTTGACTGGACAGCAGCGGGAAATACCACGAAAATAGCTTTGAGGCAACACTATCTGTTTTTTTCTTTTCACTGTAGGACTTGCATTGCGTGAGAGGTGTGGCTCCCTGCAATACCAGATTTACTGATTAGAGTGTGCATCTCATCGCAGGGATTACAGGGATAGAAAAAAGTTTTACGGTCTTTTTGGGCTCTCACAATTGATCCACTGTCTCAGATGACCACACGAATACCACAAGCCATTATGACAGAACCACTAACATTAATCCAATAATGTTAGTGGTTCTGTCATAAATTAAACCCCCCCCAAAACATGTAGCTTGTGGTCTTCTCCTGTTGGGCACAGAGAGAAAACATATGGCCTGGTCATGATAACGTAAAGAAGTCAAGTTTCCAGAAGTGACGGTGCATAAAGTCATGCTCAAATAAAGATCACTACATCTGGTCTTCTTGTCTTTTCTCCCCAGCTTACCTCAGTCTTTGCTGTGCACAGCACCTTGCGTGCAATGCCACTCAGCTTCCTCAGGGGACTTTTTACAGCGTCTCAAAGATGAAGGCAACTGAGTGTCCCTACTCCTGGATGAACAGCACTGTAAGTTCAACAGCTGCTCTGCCAGCAAACCTCTGCTTCTATGTTAAAAAATCGAAGCATGAAAAGCACAGGTGCAAATAATAATATTAAAACAAATTGTGTGATTGGTCTTTGGCCAAAAGCTACACCTGTGTTTGACATGCAAAACACAGGTGTAGCTTACAAACACAGGTGTGCAAACACAGGTGTGCTTATAATTTAGAAACACAGGAGTTTCTAAATTATAAGCACCTCATGAGCTTGATTTATTGTCGACACTGTCATTATTATTGAAACCTTTAGACTGACTTTGTACAGGTGGTGATTTTGCCATGCGTTTCCCTTCAGGGGCACGTGCTGGCAAACCAGAAGGACAAAATGGGTGACCTGGTGTTTAACAGCAGTATTGGGACTCTTTTTACCCGCACATGCTTCTCACAGCTCAACTACACTCGGGACTGCGTCTCTGAGGTGTCACACTGCTGACATTTGACCTGCTTACTGAGTAACACATGAACAATTTAAAGCAGAGATACTGTATAAACCATATTGGTTATGTGCGACTAGAAGATTACAAGTTAAAGTTCTTCAATTATCCATTTATCGACATTAACTTAAAAACATAGTCATTCTCATGAGCTCAGTACACGTATGAGACTTACCCAATTTCTCTTTCTATTTTTGTACTTAGGGGATACAACAAACGGCTTATTGCTTCAGTGAGTATTTGTCTCCTTAACATTTAAAGATTATTTGATGTTTTTATCCATTGATACAAATGTAGATATTGTTTTTCATTTTTACAGTTGACTGCATAATTCAGGCGCCTCTGGAGGAAAAAGGTAGGGAACAGCAAAGTAGAAAACTATATTGTAGTTAAGATTTGTATTAAAAATGAGTTTCATGTTAAAACAGGTATGAAAGTTTTTCTCTTTTATTAAAAAATGAGATGAGGATCTGAAACAACCACTGATAAATGACTGCAGGAAGTGTAGGGTGTGACTTTAGATGGTGTTGTTGTTTTTTATTACATCACCTTTCTCCACTTCCTGTTGATGAATGAGTCACCTAAGAGTGTCTTGCCTCACTTCTCATTCATAAATAAGTAACTATTGTGTAGTAATGTAACATTTAAAACTCACTTTCCCAGTTCAAGAATGTAGTTTGAATTCTCCTATAGCTGTGTATTCGTCACCCTGCCTTTGTTAAAACTAATCGCTTTCCATAGAGTCTATAGAAAGTTCATAATTACAACACACGAGACAGCAACAGACTCCCAGCCTGACTTTCTCAGTTATTAATTTGTAAATGACTTGTAAAACAAATCTATGGACTGTAAGACATTGCTCGCTGATTTCACAGTGAGCTAAGTGAGTTAGGATTTGTCCCTTGTAAAGGGAAATTTAGAACCTATGTGGTTAGTCTCTGAGAGGTGTGAATTTAGGTGATGACAGTTAAAGACCAGTTGAATTGTCTTGAGGTTTCAGTAGAAAGAGCTTTTGTCTTTAGCAAACTAAATAAAAAAGCGACAATTCGGGACAGATAAAAGACAAGGAGTGTCGAAAAATGTCTATTACTAAACTTTCCACCTTTCAAAGACGCCAATTTAGGAGGGATACAGGACTGTCTTATAGATTTTGATTAGAATCATGTATAATGGAGATTTCAGCAGATGAACCGTTAAACTCTTTGCTCTTGCAGGGATTTCTCGACAGTACTGGAGCAATATTGCCAGCGTGTCGTTCTTGGTGCTGGTGTTGCTGCTGGGACTTTTGAGGTATTTTAAATATAAATATTTAGACTTATAACCAGGCTTCGTTCATTTCTGTTCACTTTTGCACACACTTTAACCTCATGCTCATCTTGCATATTATGTATAAAAATCTGTTATTGCTCTGTTACAGTTGTGTCCTGAGGAGGAACCGGTAAAAATGTGAAGGCCCAGCACATCTAGAAAGCATCGGAAATTCATTTGTCTGCCCGTTAAGTAATTAAAATTCTGGTTCTTTTTATTCATCGTCAACACCGGCTGATGATACATCCTTTATTCTTTATCACGAATGCCTTCAAACATATATGCTCAAAACAGTTTTTAAGCTTTTTACAGTACTGCCTCTACATTTTGAGTAGCAGTGTTCCTATATTACAGAAATATACCTGCTTTGCCCCACTTTCATGTTGGAGTTGAAATTATCCTCCGCTAAGTAAGGTAACATAATCTCTAATATTGAATTCTATAAACATGCCACCGCTTGCCAGGTTCTGGGAAAATATGATTGTATATTTCCTCTTTCATGTGTCATTTACTCATTTTTTTTGTTTTGAGTTCAATCATTTCAGGAGAATCAGTGTATTGATGTGATTTGAGGAAGCATGTATTGTCTACTGTATTGCATATTATGAGGTGTATAGTTTGATTAGTTTAGGTGTAGTGTGACAGAACTTCAGCTACAGTATGTCTTCCTCCTATAAGCTTCTCTTTATAACTTTCTTTTTCTTTTGTAATCAGGCTAAAACCAAAAGCTTCCACTTTGGAAACTAGCCCTCAATGTAGCCACCCAGCTCTGATGATGATGATAGCGAAAGGATTTGCCAAACTAAAAATGCAAAGCAATGGCATCCATTTTTAATCAATTATTAATGAATTAGCAACCCAAATCAAGCCTGTTCTCAGTAGGTGGACAAATGTTCAGATTTTCTTGTGAAATATCAGCATCACCGAGAATACCAATAAGGTAATGATAAATATTGATAGCTGATTTTTAAAATCAGAACAATATCCATCCCTCTCTGTGATAGGTTATATATCAGTGGTAAATTTGGCTTGCAAACAAGCACAATTAGTGTTTAATTAGTTTCAGCCTTTATAATCACTGCACAGCCACCAGTGTCATGTCATTAACTGGTTCAGTGTGGAATATTCCTGAGGTTGTGGAAACCTCAAACCAAAACCCAGCAGCAACATAGCTTAACCAGGTCTTGCCACAAAACCAGCGTTTCTTTTCAAGGTCAAGCTGTGAAAGTGTTTATCCCGTACTTCTTACTGTCTGTAACCCCTTTAATATAGATTGTAATCTTTTTGCTAAGCTTGTAGAGAAAATCATTTTTCCTTAAATGTCTTTATTAAAGCTAAAAATATATTTTTTGCATATAAGAAGGCAGATATATGTCCATGTCAATGTTTAAATGCCAGATTATTTTACTGTATATATTTAAAATATACTATTATGAAATGTCTATATAGATATGAATTAAGATACTTACTATTAAAATACCAAATTCATTCCATTAATATTCTAAGCACAGGCATTTAACACACAGCTACAAACAAACAAGGTGTGTTTGGATGTGTGTGTGGAAATGCAGAGTTGGTACGTTTTTGGAGGATCTTTTATATACATATAATTTGTACCTGGTGTACAGTACTAGATTTTATTAAAGAATATGGTCTTGAGGCATTTTTATACTGCATGACATAATGAAAATCTTCTAACCCAGCTTCATGGAAGTTGTATTTCCATTTAACTTCACTGTATCTGAAGACTGCTCTGCCACTGTATTTTATTATTGGAACATTAAAAGTTTATATTTAGAGAAACCTGAGAGTGCTCATTTTGATTTTTGTCCTTCTTTGCTCTGTCCTATAATTTTTCCTAGCCAATGAAAAAACTGGAAAGTTGTGGTGCTTTGTTCCCTGCACGTTCCCTTCAGTAGTACTGGATGAAAACTTATGATAGAATAGATTAAAATAGCCCTTTGTTTTCACTGTACATGTACAATGAAATTATGGAAGTGTGTTATAGAGATCTTACTGTCTATGACAGGAATGCAAACAGCTAACAAATGGCCATTATAATTTGTAATACATTGAGAATACGGGACAGATAAACAATACACGTCTTCCACTTAATGGCCAGTTAATATTGTGCTGAACACAGGCCAAAAGATTCAATAAGCCACATCAGTGTCTACTGTCTGTCTACTGTTTACGTTCATAGCCAAGTGGCTAACGAACGTAAACAGAAGTTTTCACTATCCTAATGTTATCTTGTTTCAGGATACATGTCATAATAGCTGCCATTATCCAATGTCACATCTGCTTACTTGTATCTTTTGCTCGTTTCTCCTCCTCTTTTCTCTTTTTTCTAAACTGAGCACCTGATGGATTTGAACTTTTCTTGTCCATCTTCCATTGGTGTTAATTTTGCACTCAATATCAGCATCCATCCGCCAACCAGAGAATCATCACAACATAACCTATTAGTCCTACACCTTAGTGCACAGATTCAGTTTGTATAGGATTGTTTCCCCCTAATATTTCACACAACCCAGGAAAAAATAATTAACTTAATGGGCTTGGATTGATAACATTGTGAATGAAATGTGCTCTGTTTTGAAGCAGCTCGCTCTCCTCTCCTTTCGGTTGTGTGTGAGACTTCAGGACAGCACAGCAGCTCAGCAGCAAGCAGGCGCACAGAGGGCTCTCTGGCTCACTTTTTGTGTATATGTGTGTTATAGAATTTAGAAAACAGGTCGGTGCACATTATAAGTCTGTATCACAAGGTCTTGTGTTTTTGTGTTTGGTTTATTTTTATTTTGCTTTATTTTGCGAGCTGGTTATTAGATGCCGTTAGAGCCAGCCAGAGAATCTCTCCTCCCTGTGCGGCAAGCAGCAGGCGCACCTCGCAGGGAGGGTGCACTTACTCCCCGCAAAGTGGAAAAAAGTAAAAAACAAAACAAAAAGTGTTTATCAGTTTCATTTGTGTCTGTATTAGATGGCATATCCTTTGACGTTTAAAAAAAACCCAAAACGTGCATGCATACTCAGTAATTCGCGTCAAAGTGAGTTCTATCTAGCCGACCTGGTCCACCACCCCCTCTCCCACCACGAGGAGTTGCGCTTTCATTTTCACAGGAGAAGGAGAAGCACTTCTTCACTGAGCGGGCAGAGCACTTGGATACATTAGAGGCTAAACCAGCATATTAAATCGGATTTGGGGAAAGGACTTGCGAGTATCACCGCAAGAATGAGGCACAGCGAAGTTTATCTGCTTGTCACTGGTAAGTAGATTAATATATTGCCTAACAGCGAAACGGTCCAGGGTTCGAATCCTCCATCTGGCCGGGACCTTTCTTTGTGGAGTCCGCATGTTTTTCTGTGTTATTAGAGACTCTCTAAGGTACAATATAAAGCGACTGTTGTTGCCATTTTTGGTGCTATATAAATAAAATTGCATTAGAATAGAATAGAATAGAATAGAATTCAACTTTATTGTCATTGCACATGCACAGGTACAGGGCAACGAAATGCAGTTTGCATCCATCCAGAAGTGCTTTAGTGATATAGATATATTACAATATATATTAGCAATAATATAGATATTCGAGTATATTACAGAAATGGGTCTATTATGGTATGTTATAATGTACACGGTATGAAGTATGTTGTGAATATTCTATAACTATAAGTATGTACAGGCTGTAGTGAGTACAAGCTATGTACAGGCTATGAACAGGATATAAATATGAAAAACTATACAGAATATGAAATAAATAACTTTACAGAATCTGAGATATACAGCTATATAGAAATGGGAACCAGAAACGGCTCTAACCAATCTGGCGCCCTAGGCAAGATTTTAGGTGGCGCCCCCCTACATCAGCAGTGTAGTGTAATGTTGTAACAAATAATATTTCTATTAAATAAGCTTTACTTTGCATTTTAATTAACGTGGGATTATTTTTTGTATTTAGAAATAATAGTACCAACTTCTTCTTCTTTTTTTTTTTTTTTTTCAACATTTGTGGCACTGGCACCCCCTGATGGACGGCGCCCTTAGCATTTGCCTATACGGCCTATGCCACTGGCCGGCCCTGATGGGAACTATGCAAGTTGTAAACAGTTGTAGGATTAAAGATTATCGAATGTACAGAATGGTTATTTACACAGAGCTATACAGTAGTGCAGTTAAGATAAGTGAGGGTGTGGATAATTTCTACAGAGGCTATATAAAGTGCTGGTGGTTGTGAGTGGTGGTTCAGTCCATGTTATTATTGTGTTTGAGGGTACAGTTGTCCATTGTGGGTGTGTGTATGTTCAGTCCATGAGTTTAACGTGGGTCAGATGTCAGGAGGCAGAGTTCAGGAGTCTGACAGCTGTGGGGAAGAAGCTGTTCCGGTACCTGGTGGTCTTAGTCCGGAGGCTCCTGTGGCGCCTCCCAGAGGGCAGGAATCCCAAATTAATTAATTAATCCCAAAAGCAGTGTCAGTGGGAGAAACGTTTTGTCACAATGACGAGTCACACAGTGGTTTTCTGTGTTAGTCCTGGGACCTGCTAATGATGTGTTCAGGCTGTGTCTGCCCCAGCTGGGATAGGTTCCAGAGCAGGGGTAGGCAACTCCAGGCCTCGAGTGCCGGTGTCCTGCAGGTTTTAGATCCCACCCTGGGTTAACACACCTGAATCAAATGATTAGTTCATTACCAGACCTCTGGAGAACTTCAAGAAATGCTGAGGAGTCATTTAGCACTTTAAATCAGCTGTGATGGATCATGGACACATCTAAAACCTCCAGGACACCGGCACTCTAGGCCTGGAGTTGCCTACCCCTGCTCCAGAGGATGGATGGTAAACTGCAGAAATGTGTGATGTGCTTATCTGATGTTTGTTATTGTTAAGTACTGTGGACAAAGGTTGAACAGGAACTGACTTGAAGTTTCAGTGGGTGAAGTTTCAGTGACCTGAAGTTTCAGTGGCTGGCGAAGGACATGATGCCAGTCTGTGCTGTTACCTGGAATAAGAGCTTTTGTCCTAGCTCAGGGGTGTCGGACTCCAGGCCTCGAGGCCTGGAGTCCGACACATGTGTTCAACACATAGCTGGATAAAAGACCACCCCTGCACAGAAACGAGCCATCACTTCCCCAAGCACCACCTTACAGATATGATGCTATCCAAAGTTATGTAACTGAGTTTCTTAGTCTTAGTCCAAGTGTTCTCCACCCATCCACCCCCAGCAAGAAAATTAACAACAGACTAAACAATTTTAACTCACAGGAATATAAAAAAGTTTTTTGACCATTAGTGAATCAAGAAAAATTAAGAAGATTAAGAAATATATTTTATTTAACTAAATTGGAGATAATTTATTTGAATTTCAGGATCGGGACAACGCCTCGTACACTTTCCCAAAAGCCTCAGTTAATCTTTATGCCATCTGCCATTATATTCTAGAAATGCTGTCAAATCGAAATGATGTCTGCCTAGCTCATGAAATGCTATAAAAATTTTCCCTGATGTGTATTTTTGATAAATTATTCCCAGCAGATGATTTTTTTAAGTTTGGTGGGCCCTTTGGGCTTCTCCATCATTCTTGTCCAAGAACTGTGATGATCAGCTGTAGGTAACATTGTTCTGTCACACAGGTGTGTGGGTGTGGAGGCATGCACACAGTTGTGTTTTTTCAAGGTATAACATTGCAGTGATGAGTGTTCCCATCTGCTTGTCTTTTCTTAGCAGCTGCATTGGTGGTGCTTTGCTGTGGATGGGACATCAGTTGCAGTGTTACTGAAGATGCTTATGGGACCCTTTACACTGTTCCAGATTTCCAGGCAACCAGATGTATCTACTCCTGGATGAATAGTACTGTAGGTTCAACATGCCAGAGTTTCTTTACCACTTTCACTTGTGCTACTGGGATTCTACCTCTGTTAAAAAGCCATAACATAAAACATGCAGGTGTTGGTCATTACAGACACAATAGGAAAAGAAAAGAAGCAACTAATGTTATTATTAATATTTAATCAGTGTTGTGATTTTGTCATATGTTGCTTTCAGGGTCATGTGCTGGTGAATAATAACGAGACGGTGACTGGCCTGGTGACGAACAGCAGTATCAGGACTCTTCTCACCCGTGCATGTTTGAAGCAGGTCAACTACAGCCGTGACTGCGTCTCTGAGGTGTTACACTTTCAGCATTTGTACTGCATGCTGAGAAACACATGGAAGAATTTAATGCAGACGTGGCATTTTAATACAATTTCTGAAACTAAAAGCTATGAATTTAATTTATGAATCTAATTTTATTTAATTCTAGACAACTAAAAGCTTACTCAATTTCTCTTTCTGTTTTTCTGCTTAGGGGATACAACACACAACCAGTTGTTTCAGTGAGTATCTCTCTACCTGATTTTCTAGACATATAAATGTTTATTACCATTGATATAAAATGTTTTCTAACGCAAGAATATCTTGTGTTTACAGCAGGCTGCAGTGGAACTACTAACCCTCAGAAAAGTGAAGGTAAAACCACTACTTGTATGAAATTAGATTGCAGTTAGGTTTCGAGTTGTATCTTTAAACAGGTGTGAAAAGTTTACAAGAGATCCATCCATCCTCTTCCACTTATTCAATTCAGGGTCAGAAGTTGGCTGACAGCTTTTCACACTCATGTTCAGACCCATATGAGATAAAAACTGCTTTTAATGAAATTTCACACCTTCCTGCACATTCAGAGTCCCTGTTATTGTATGGTTATGCACAGTGTCCCCATGAGTCTCTGGCTCTCTTTTCATTCATAACTATCTGTTTAAAAGGTTAAAACATACTCACCAAGGTGACTAATTTCAGCTCAGCATTATGTGTTCTACATCCTGTCTTTGTTAGCATAAACTCTTGTCTCTAGTTACAGTGCAGTTTATAGTATCAACATCTGGGACTCTCTGCCAGATCAGCTCAGCTATTCATGTGTAAATAAACATAAAGGTGTAAATTAACAGTGTATGATTTCACTTTTAGTAAACCTGCCTCCTGGATATTGTTTATTGCCACTACTCTTAACGTGTGACGTGTGTCAGTGGTAAAATGAGTGTCAGTGAAACAAGAAGCAGATGGGTGGATTCAGGTGACAGCATGTCACAACAGGTTGAAGGTGTCTGACATTTAAACAGAAAGAAATCTGACATTTTAGTTTAGGTGTATGATCTTATAAAGATGAAGGATGGTAGAAAACTGTGTGTTAAGAACATGCAGCACCTTGAGGGAAATCTTCACCATCTTAAGATATCAAATACATAAAATTACCCTTTTTGTTTAGAGGTAGATGAAAAGTTTGGCTAGGAGGTATCAATCAGTTCACAATAGTGAATATGTGTATTTCCTAAAATGTTACAAGGCTAATTTGAGTGAAAAACACGATTTACTTTAGATTTAAATGATGCATGAATTGCACATCTTGGATCTTAGGGAAAGCAATTAACTGTCAAATTTATGTTAAATTAACATAAAATTAATAACAAACTCATTTTCTTTGCTTTTGCAGGTACACCTTCTCACTGCTGGAATACATTTATCACGGTCTTTATCATGGTTTTACAACTTCAGTGTTTGTCTGCAACCAGCTAGAAGATGGTTCCTCCAGTTTACCAGCTTTAACCCACATGGCAGCACGATCTGAAATCCCTGTCTTGCTGTTGTTCATACATCATTTGTTCCAGAAGAGAGTTTTATATTAAAAAAAAAGGAATTTTTTTTTTTGTTTGTTTCCCCTCAACATTTCAAAGCTAGGAGATCACAAATTGATTGGTCAGTTCCCACAGTATAGGGTTCACTTGGAAGAACTGAAGACGATTGATTAAGATATAGAAATTAATGTTTTTGGCGATTAGATGATCCATCAGGGCAGAACAGAATCCCAGCGGGATAGGATTTAGGTCAGGACCCCCCGGAGTCCAGACGCTGGTGGTGGTTAAGAGGAAGACTGGGGCTTGCATCAGCTCAGCTCAGCTGAGGTGGAAATGACGAGGGTGGGTGTTAGATTTGTATTGTTCATTGTCATTTATGCTTAGAAGTATATAATCATTTGTAGATTGAAAGAATGTCTCATCCTAGGAGGTCTGTAACAATTCTGTGTAGCATGAAGAGGGGGGTGCTTTCACTCCTCTACAGAGTGTTCTGGCATAGATCACACACCTCCTAGGAGAGGTCGTATCTTCTCTTGCTGATATATGGTATAGCAAACACACGTATATCTGTTTGAGTGTAAGAGCCTTTTGTTTAGAGGGACCGCTAGACTCCTGGCACCAGCTTTGGGGAGCCTTCATGGGGTCACACTCTGACCCCACACATACTTGCACAACGCACAGGCAAGGTACTCTTTGTGTGTGTATGAAACATCATATGTTAATGAACCTATGCATATTCATGTAACCACAATAAAACGAGTGCTATGGGGAACCTGGCTGAGAGTCTGACGGAGGTCAAGTGGGTGGAACGACACTTGGCTCCAGGCAGGTCTCCCTCATGCATGAGTAACACAAAGAACTTTGCCTACTAGTGTCTTACTTTTTGCTGTGTAGTAAATTGTCTTGAACGTTCCAGCGAATAGGTTTATGCTATGAACCTATCAGCGGGTTGCACGAAAAAGAGTCTGAAAGGGAGAATGACAGAGAGCACAGATTGAAACCATCTGAAGCAGAGGTTGAGGTTGACTAGAGTAATAATATCAGTATTGAACATTATGTTTTATACAGAAAAACAGAACACCCAGGAAAGTAGGCATATGAGAGATTACTGACCGTGCTTATTGAACTTAGACATAAGTGTCATTATGATGATGCAGGAAGAACACCAACACGGGGCTATTAGACCAACCATGAACAAAAATGGCATTTTCCATAAAACCTGCAAGACCCTGTTTTTGACAAGGGCCTACTATATGGTGCAGCCTAAAGGCAGAGTTGGGTTGCCGAGGCCAGAATGATTATCGGCCTTCTGCTCACAGGGTGGTGGGTGTTGGAGGACAACTGCTGATCCCAGTTAAAGCAATCAACATGTAAAGAGTACCTGACTTGTGGCATAACTGGCTCTGGCCTTGGAATGTATGTTTTATCCATGTTGCAAGTGGTACACTGGACTGTTTTGTCCTTCATTCTTTTATGATTGTACTAATAAAATATATTTTACAATTATTTTGGTTGTCATCTTTTGCCTACAGCTGAGATGGTTGCTCATACCTAGAATCTGTATAGTAAACAAGCAGAAACAAAAAAACAAAACAACATTAGGGGACGTTCAAGTTCATATGCATGTGAAGGCAGACAGCCCCATGAGAGTCTAGTTTAAGAGGCATTCTCAAAGACACATCACACATTATCACATGGCAGCTTCAGGAAATGATAAACACTGCTGAATAAAAATACATGAACTCACTGAGTGATTATTTGAGATCAGTTCATTTTTTGGCAACTTTTCAAATGGAAGCGCTGCAATTTCAGATCCATTTCTATGTTATAAATGACCTCAGTCTAATTTTCAGTGAGGGTATGGTGTCATATGGTCATGCCACTGTACTCTTCCTCTTCATGTTCACATCAGTTCTCCAAAATGCTCCAATAACACTAAATTACCTTGTCAGCAGCATGTTACGGACAGCTGCCACGTCCTCGAACGTCAAAACAAATAAGCTGAAAAGGAAGTTTTGCAAAATTGCTCAAAACAACTGCATTAAATGTGTCACATTAAAATGACTTATGCTCCTGACTTCACAAAAAATACATGACAGTTGACTTCCCTGGAAAAAGCCTGGTGACTCAGCATTTAGCTCAGGTTGAGTTTATGTGTAGTTCGGAAGTAAAAGTAAGGACTGGCAGCATAACAATCAATACCTCTGAGAGTCTTAGACAAGCCCTTTGAAGTCAGTGGGTTTGCAAAAGGATTAGAATAATCAGTCTGTTAAAGTGACAGGTTTCAGACACGGGTCACTTTTTGGTGTACTCCATTTTTGGACATTTTATTATACCTAAAGGGAGCATGGCTCCAGATTCATTTTTAAATTAGACTTCAAACTTCAAGTCTTGCTGCATGAGCTGACCCCAAAATCATCCCTTTTGTATGTTGCTTGAGCTCGGGCTGCTGTGAGACCTGGTCTGCACTGGTGGGGACACTAAAAAGGTAGCTATGCAGGGACAGTGCTTCCAAAATGAATGAAACAGGCATGACAGAGGAAAAATAACTACACCCAACTTTCATCAAAATGGTCATTCTTTTTTTTTTCAACCTATTCAGAATGAAAACATTGCAGTTAACTTTAAAGTTGCTAAGATGTTTAGTAAGATGACATGCAGCAGCAGCAGCTTACAACTGTAGTGAATTTATGACATGAAAGTTTGGCTGGAGCTCAACAAGGGAGCCAGATTACCCTTACCAGTGGAGAGCTGCGCCGCTGCATGATATTACCATTTTTTTTGACAAAGGGAAGCAATTAATCCTTTCTAAGTGAACAAATCACAAAAGTGCTTTTCCTGGGAAAAGCTCTCTGAGTTCCAGGGAACAGGATCGTCAGGGAGACGACACAAAGACATTGTGTCTGTTTCACTTCCCATTTTTATGAGGTATCTTAGAGGTTTTAGTTAAATTGTATTGTAATGGTGTCATGATCCAGGTGAGCACCTGGTGTTTTTCCACTGCCCTCCTGTGCTCTCCTGTGTCTGCCTTGTGGGCAGAGCCTTGATTCTTCACCTGTGCTGCTCACTTGATATCCATTGACGGCAATCAGCGAGGCTGTGCTTAAGACCTGCGCTGTCATCACTTCTCTGCCATTTTTTTCTTCTTTCACTTCTGCTTATCATACCTTATGCTTTCTCACACTTCACATTGTGTTCTTGTTTCTGTTTGCTCATTTGTTTTTTTCTTTCCATTTAGGCCCTGAGGGCCAGTCACTGCAGATTTCCCACTGTTGTCAAATGCTTTCCTGTAGGGGATTCTCTATGACATTGCTGGGTTTTGAATTGGGATTATGCAGATAAAACTGAATTAAAACAGGACTAAGCCACACTTACACTGATCTTAGATTTCAACAAGATATATAAACAAACTAAGAGTTATAACATGATATTGAGCCTGATTTAAGTTACTATAAACTCTTTGGTCCTTTACTGGTTCACAACTCTTTATTGAAAAGCCCAGTCATTAGTTAAAGCATACTGTACATGTGACAAAAAATGTTACGCATGAGCAGAAAGAAAGAAGCCATGACTCATGAGGGTAAAAAGATGTTACTCACAAAAACAGTCAAAGACATTCTTAAATAATAATGGCTGCAACTTCCTTTCACATACTGTACATTTCTCCAAAAGACAACCATAATTTTAATAAGGAAAACAACTTGAGCGGCTGTTTAAATTGACACTAAACTGTAGGAAGGTTTTTCAGATTCACTTATGTTGGGTACATCTCTAGTGCAGTTTAGTTCCTTGAGTCTTTTTCTTCCTTTCTTCCTTATTGCCTCCTTTGTTGTGTTGTCTTCAAGGGTGTGTCTCCCCTTGGGTCCATGCAGGACTCCACACCCTGAACGGGAGAGAAAATATATTCCAATCACTTCTTCTAAATGCTCCACTTACAGTTACTGACTTTATGTCACTAGCATTTTTTTTAAAAGTGTTGCCATGACATCAGACAAGAAGCGAAGTTGCGTAAACAAACTGCATGAATGGTTCATATGACCTTTAGGTAAATTCCATTTTGATTGTCTTAAAAATAGAAGGAGGTTGTATAAGGGTGTGAAGTAAACACCTTTTTTTTTTGATTATGTGTTTGCAAACTGGAAGTTTGCTTCTTTTGAATCCTTTTGCCTTGGGAATTGATACTGTTATATAAAAATATAAGAGAAGCTTCCAGGACCTTGTTGAATCTATGCCATGAAGAATTAAGACAGAAAAAGGGGATCTATTAGGTTTATTAGCAAGATAAACCTAAACTGAATTTGATGTTAGCAAATCACAGCCAGCAATGATTTACTTTAGAGAGATAACTCCTGCTCCCTCTCACATACTGCATTGACATGTACTGTAGTACAGCCTTTCACAAAACAGCCACAACCATAGTGTATTTTTTTCTTTTTAAAAAAGAAAATTAAAGAATATATGTGTTTAAATATGTGTTTATTAGTTGACCTGTGTAAGAAACACAATATTTTCTGAAATATCTGAAACATTTTCTGAAATGGAACATTAATTGAAAATGGGCTGAATGTTATGTTTTTGAGAAATATGTAGGACTGCTTTCTTCCATTTGCGCAACATCTCTAAAATTAGAAATATCCTGTCTCAGAGTGACGCTGACAAACTAGTTCGTACATTTATTACTTCCAGGTTGGACTACTGTAATTCATTATTATCAGGAAGTCCTAAAACTTGCTGAAAAGCCTTCAGCTAATCCAAAATGCTGCAGCAAGAGTACTGACAGGGACTAGAAAGAGAGAGCAGATTTCTCCAGTATTGGCTTCCTTCCATTGTCTCCCTGTCAAATCCAGAATTGAATTCAAACACATGTTTCTTTTCCAAATATTTATTTATAAGTGACTTATGTATGTATGTATGTATATATATGTATATATTGTACTATTCTTAGTTAGCGTATTGTCTGTCTTGTCTTAATGTTGGTTTAAAATGGAGCACTGTAACAAAAAATAATTTCCCCCAGGGATCAATAAAGTATTCTGATTCTGATTCTGATTCTGAAAATTCAAAGGTCTTAAATAATCAGGCCCCATCTTATCTTAATGACCTTGTAGTATCATATCACCCTATTAGAGCACTTCACTCTCGCCCTGCAGGCCTACTTGTTGTTCCTAGAGTATTTAAAAGTAGAATGGGAGGGAGAGCCTTCAGTTTTCAGGCCCCTCTTCTGCAGTTCCAGCTTCCAGTTTGGATTCGGGAAACAGACACTATCTCTACTTTCAAGATTAGGCTTAAAACATTACTTTTTGCTAAAGCATATAGTTAGGACTGGACCAGGTTACCCTGAATCCTCCCTTAGTTATGCTGCAATAGGCGTAGGCTGCCGGGGATTCCCATGATGCATTGAGTTTTTCCTTTTCAGTCACCTTTCTCACTCACTGTATGTTAATAGACCTCTCTGCATTGAATCGTACTTGTTATTAATCTCTTTCTCTCTTCCACAGCATGTCTTCCATCCTGTTTTCCTTCTCTCACCCCAACTGGTCGCAGCAGATGGCCCCGGCCCTCCCTGATGCTGGTTCTGCTGGAGGTTTCTTCCTGTTAAAAGGGAGTTTTTCCTTCCCACTGTCGCCAAAGTGCTTGCTCATAGGGGGTCATTTGATTGTTGGGTTTTTCTCTGTATCTATTATTATAGGGTCTATCTTATAATATAAACCGCCTTGAGGTGACTGTTGTTGTGATTTGGTGCTATAAAAATTGAATTGAATTGAACTGAGGGGGTGATGACTCATGATGTGGTGGTTTTGTTTTCAATGGGAATTGTAAAGCTTAGTTTGGAGACTCAAATGAAATACTGACATATCAGTAACATCAGTGGCCTCTCAGTCAAATTGGAATGTCAAAATGGTTTCTGTAGGGTGTCAAGCTACACATCAAAAGTGACATAAATGAGAACAACAGCTGTGAACAATAAATTGATTTAGATAAAAAGAAACAGAAAATAATCTCATGTTGCTAAACTGTCATAAACTGTTGTCATGGCATCAGATAAACAAACAGACATGTAATGCCTGGGTGACTCATCATTCACCTTATAGTTTGTGTATACTTTGAAGCTTCAAAGTGTGTTTGGAGTCATCTTTGTGTTATGCTGTATTGAACAAATATCTTCTTTCTAAACCTACATAAATGAATAGAATGATTTAAGCTGTTATCACGTCTAAGCAAGTCTGATGTAAACAGACTGTTCTTATAAAGCGCTTTTCTACTTTATCTGAGCACTCAAAGTGCTTCAGACAACCATTCACACACATTCACATTGCTTCCTATTTAACATTCACATGCATTCATACTCCAGTGGATGCATTGGATTAGTAACCATGGGGTTAATATCTTGTCCAAGCATATTTGGCATAAATACAGACCGGAGCAGACAGAAGTTGGTGAACTGCTCAACCACCTGAGCTACAGCCACCTTGATGTCAGACTTAACCAGTCCAGCAAGTTTTTAGATTTGTCCCCCATAACTCAGGCATGCCTCTTGTCTTTGGGTAACCACACCCAAAACCACAACATAATCCTAAATTAGCGCACTCTTTCTATCTCTTTGTCTCAGGTGCTCAGTTCAAATTGTCCAAATCTTAACAAAAGGATTAGAAATAGTTGCTCTTGGCTTTTAGCACTAAGTAACTTTAGAAAGTGTAGAAGTGCATCTTATGCGGGTCCTTATCATTGGTTTAACACTAAAGTGACTGTTCAGTGGTTTAAAAACAGTACTTTCCTGTTGTGCAATGTAGCAACACACTTCAAAGTACTTTGTATCTATTGTTTTTAAAGACCAGGGTTTTGCATTTTATGTTGTTCTAAATTCAACTGTACAATAGTGTAAAAAAGGCTGAAACAAACCTTTTTTTTTGTTATAAGGATTTGTGGTTTTTTTTAAACAAGCTTAAATATTGCAACTGGCTTTGCTTTGCTGGAACTTGAAGTCAACTTGATGCTGATGCTGACGCAGTTGCTGGAAAACTTCAGACTTCTGGGAAAAAGAGAACCAAATTGCTACAGTTGCTGAATCAGTGTTTGTTTGCTTTTTTGTGTGTGTGCATGCTAATGTCTCTCTAAAGCACTTTGAATCACCTTGTTGTTGAATTGTGCTATACAAATAAACTTGCCTTGCCTTGTCTAAGCTATATGTTAATTATTACTGCACGATTGCAAGAATGAGCAATTGTCTGAGTCACCTTTAAACACGTAAGTCCTTATCATTACAAGGGTAGTGATTAAATGTATATTACTATGTATGATAAAAATCTTATAGGTGTGTGTGTGTGTGTTTGTGTGTGTGAGTGAGTGTGTGTGGGCGCGCCAACACGTGCCAACAATAACTACTTACTCAGGTGTTGTTAGGAAAACTGCACGGATGGATTTAGTGGCAGAAACACACACGGGCACAAGAGAGTTGTGATGCAAGTTTATCTACAATGATGGGGAATATTTACAAGGGAGGGGGCTATATACAGTGACAAATAAAAATGTGCAAGGAGAGCAAAGCCGAAGAGATGAGACAGAGCCAAGGTATGTGGGTGGGCAGATGACGCACCGGAGCTACCTGAAAACGAGGGACAAACAGAGTTTACGGAGTAACGTCGACAGCCGAGATTTAAACTAAAGTGGACGGAGAGAGTTGGAGAGCTTACTTGAAACACAAAACTACAGCTGTAGCAGTGATCACAGACTGGTGTAACGTAGCTCTCCGTCAGGGATCCACAGTAGCCAACACAAAGAAACTAGGCAGGCGAGCAGGCAGCGGAACAGGCTAAAACAAAGTAGAAGCAGGCAGAAGATGGATCCTAAAAACATGCAGCTCAATAGCGTGGAATCAGCAGATTCAGCTTGCACAAACACGTTACCACTTGTGACAGCGACAATACTCCGACACCAGACGTCCGTGACTCAGCTCCATAAAAGCGCTCACTGATGACGTCCGATGCGCCGCAGGTGTGCCGGAATGCCATCAAGCCCCGCCTCACCTACCTATGCCAAAAAGGAAAACAAAAACCAAACAACAACAATACACCTACCCACCACCTCCTAACAGGTGTGAGTTAAATGATTATGTTAAAGTGTCATACCTGCAGCAGGGTTTAATGAGACAATTAAAAGATGTGTAGGCAGATGAGTAAATAGAATGAAGAATATGCACTATATGTCTCCCATGGATCCCTTAAACATTGTAACCAACATATGTAATCATCTGGAAACAAAAATCTCATTGACAATAGATGTTTTTATGCAAACCTGTTTGCAAAGTCTGCCTGAAGTTACCACCACTTCACTTCGTGGTTTTTGTAATATCGACTGAAATACCAGCTTCTTTGAAATTGAATGCCTTTCCCCCAATCCCTTCTAATTTACGGGAAATGTGATAAGACACGAAAGCTGCAAACAGATATTCTGACTTATTGAGCAAGCAGAACTTGTGTAAAAGTTTCAGTGGTTTCTGTGAACCACAGAACCCATATCTCTATGATCATTTTTTCTCTCAGTGTGTCCTCACACAAAAAAACATATCACTGAGTCAAGTGCCTTATGCTCTTTCACAGACCAGTATGTCACTTCTAGGTCGTTATCATGCAAACCACTTCACTGAAATGTTTCATTTACAATAAATTGCCACAATTCTTGTCAGGTCACTTGTGGTAAAAGGTGGCTCTAGAGAGCACAGCCAGGGTTAAACCTGCAGTAAACGGGAAACCACATGACATGTAATTTAATACCCCTCCAAAAGGAGATGTAGTCTTTGCAGTCACAGTAAGTCTGTTTAGCTTCCTTGGAAGAGGAAATACAAAAAAAAAAAAAAAAAGTTTGATGTTGTTCTGAGGTGCTTTATCGTGAGTCTTCAATGACTTTCCACAAAGTAAATCTTCTAAATCCTCTGAAGTTCAAGACTTTTTCAGGCATTGGATTGAATCTGCTAAAATGAATGGATTTAAATATTGTTTTTTTATAGGTATTATTTATAGAATGAATGTAGAATGGCTGAACTAAAAGAATAAACCTTGTCTTAATGTTTTAAGGGGTGGAAATTCCCCTAAAGGGAGCACTGTGCTTTTGAAAGTTCTAAAAGTTAAGTTTTTCTAAAAAGCTCCAGGTTCTGTACTGATTATCAGATGTTGGACTATGCTTATTGTCTCACCATCTGTGAGTGAACTGGTGGTTGCAAACCAGTTTTGTGTGTGCGAGGGGTGGTGAAAGAGCATAACGTTGGTTTTATGCATCGGTTCCTGCAAGCCAAATGAGGTTTTTCATTTCAGAGGCAAGAAAAGCAACTGTGACTTTACCACAGATTGTTTATGTATGAGTCATTTATGCATCATCTATTGTGAAAGGAAAAGTTGGTGAACTAATTTAATGATCCTAAAATTTGGGGGAAGAGTTTATCCATAAACTCAGCAGGTTTCCAAGGTGTCCAGCTGGTCACATGAAAAGGAAGGTCAACGAGTTGGATCCATAGCCTCAGTGTAAGGTTCACTAGGAGTTAGTTTGTACTTTCTTTCTTTTTTTTTTTTTTTTCTTTGTTTCTGTTGGGTATTTTTTAGCCTCTGGGGTGTATTTTATTAAGATATTTGGCTAGTGTGCTCACAGATTTTTGGTAGACCAGTCTAACTGGAAGGCTGACTAAAAGATAAAAATTACACAACTCCCCATGTGTGATTTATGCCACTTCGGTAACAGTCAGTCACGTCTGCTTTGACTGAAGCCACAGCGCAACAACAAGCAGGTAAACATGGTTCATTGTTTGTGATTTGTTTGTTATGAGAGCATACAGCACTGTGATACAGCACTGAGGAATCTACTCAAGGAAATTATCCTGAGGTCAACGGAATAATTACAAGAAGAACACGGGCCCTGTTCCATAAATAGTAACAGTATTTGAGCTTTGGTACTGTTTTTCACTGCGATGATTGTATGCAAGTGGAGGTTTCCTTAATCCGTCTTGTACCGCTCTAAGATTGTATTGTTACTCTCTTTGCAAAGTTTCCCAAATTAGATACTGTCACTTAGCAAGGGATTTTCTCTTATTTGAAAGAAAAAAGCCTTGATTTATGGTAGTGTTGCTTAAAATATACTGTAAAACTGATTCCTGTGAACAGCAGTAACACATTGTAATGTGTGGTCATATTATGTGATACTTTTTTTTTGTCTTGTGTAAGTTTTTCATGTGTAACTTTGCTAAATAAGGGCCTTAATTTTCACATGCAGTCCATATAACTGACATACCAAGTGAAGTACAAATGTTGGGTGTGCCAATTCTGTTTGTCTTTTCTCTAAACTTTTGCATAGCATGCATCCTTTGCATAGAAGTAAGCTAACGAGTTCACACAGGCTGCTTTGAGTGCCTTCAAAATAACTGTCCACAGTTGTTATATTAATTCTCTTAGTTCTGCCATGTTTGTGCAGAGTTGTCCTGTCAACCTATGTGAAAAAAGAGTGTAACTATTACCTCCGAGCAACCGTAATGACATCGGTAACTTTAAAATGCATTTGGAACAATTGAATGTGTAAAAAAAAGGAGACTTTGCAGAAGTGAGATAGGAAAAAACATTACCTATTGTCTTTCAGGTTCTGCTGGCAGCCAGCTCAGTAGGGGCCTGTTACAACAGCATTGAGAAATTAGAGCGCTGATCTTATCTGCAAATTCCATCTATCACATGACATCTCTAAACATTTCATTTTATCATCAGCTTTGATGTGTTAAATTTAAATACATTTTAGATCACATTTTGGCTTTAGAACTTCATCAAATTTGTCTTTATGAAACCTATCAAAACCAGTGCACATGTGGTGTTCTTGGTCAATATAACCTCCTGTTATCATTGTAGGCAATGTTGGGCCAAAAGCATGACATCCCACAAGATGTCAGTAAAGCCTCAGATATCTTATCGGCTTCACCAGAAAGTGTGCTTTTCACAAGAAGTGAATAGTTCTGCTTCTTTGCTCTTTAATGCACTGGCTCATAAATATAAATAATTGATTCTACAGAATTCATCATCATAATGTCAATACAAATGAAACATAAATATGTGGAAGTGCTAGACTATGACGGTACAGAGAGTGAAAGCACATCAATATGTATTTACAATTGTTTGTGAAACCTCAACAGTTTCTAACAGAAAGCGATGATATTTCCTGGGTGTGTATGCCAACGTGTCCTTTTTTCTTTTGCTGCTGTTAAATTTTACGGTAAACAACAACTCATCACTTTTACTTTCAGTTTGAAGTAAGAGTACAGAAACGGGGATTTTGAACACACTAATTTGTGTTTGGTTTTGTGGTTAGTGCCTTGGTCTCATTTCATGGGTTGTAAAACTTGCATTTCATGCTCTGCTCAGTTTTACTAAACAGTGACTGCAGACGAGGTTAAACTGGCCATGTTTTTGTATCCAGTGCTGAAGTGTACACCGAATGCTACTAACAATTACACATCTCTGTTTGCATGCCAAACCCTTACCTTGCTGTGGAGTCTTAAACCTAAAACTGGCCTTTGAAGGGGTGTGAAGGAACTGTCATCGCTCTGATGGTCTAAAAGTGTTTCTCACAAAAACAGGTGGACATGTTTTGTTTCTAGTGGTTTCCTATGACAAACTCCAGCTCACTGTCTGCTCTTTCACGCTATATCAAACATATAGTGAGCTTATCCGTTTAGCTGTCATCTTCTCAAAAGTGTCATAAAAGCCATGACATCTGAGAAAATGGGTTACAAAGTAGATTAATGGGATGTGTGTTTTTCATTAAGTTCCATCTGTTTCCACTTTACAAAAAAGACATTGAATGGGATCACCCTGGAATTTTCCCAAGTACACACACAATTATTAGTTTTGTACACACTGTTAAATAGCTGCACATTGTACCATCATTCAGGACACATTTCTGACTCATTTTCCATCTGGACACAACACCCATCCTGCAGATGACTCTCCGAGCCGCAGAGCTGTCAATCACTTCCAGCTTTGGTTGTGGCTCCAGCTCTCTGGCCCTTTGCCGCGTCAGCTTACCATCACCTCCCCTCAGGCAGCAAAACCAATTAGTGCCTGATAGTAAAGCAGAGACCTTCTCTACAAACTTCTGAGCTCAGTTTTATTTTCTGTCTCTCTGTGGCCACAAAAACAATTTCCACCATTGACCCGAAGCATCAGAGGTCGAATGAAGAGATTTGCTAAGATATAATAATCTTTTCTTTGCTTCACTTTTTGTGGAAAAATAAGCTGTGGATGGTGGTTCTAAGAGACTCTGCTCGTATCCCTGTGTGCATTTTAAAGTTACTCTGCATGTCTTTAGAATCTGAGCGTGTTTGCATTGCAAAACTTTTTCCCCCCCAGTCTTCTTTATCAAGATGAAACCAAACAATAGCCCTTGTGAATCTGATGTCTTTATCAACATGCATTTGCATCTAAAAAGTGCTTTTTGTTTTCCTTGTGAATAATCATGGTGTGTTTTTTGCATTGGGCTGACAGGACAAGACTGGCTACTGCAAATGGTAACAAAAGGAAACATTGCCTTTTAATGTCTGTGGCTAGAGCATCTAATCATGAGTTCCCCACAACTCTTACTTAAACACTAAGCTGGTAATTAAGGCCAATCTATCACAGCACTTTGTAGAGTGATTTCAGTCACAAAAGCCTAAGAAGAGAGACAGGATTTTTTGATCATCTGCATTAATATTTGTATTTTTCCCATTTTGCGTCACTTTGTATTTGACTGACAGACCGAGAGGCTTCAGGATGAGGAAGATGGCCAGTGCTTACAGATAAGGAGCCCTGGAGGTTATTCGGAGTATCTGTATATACTACATGTCAGCTTGGACATCCACACATTTGTCATTTCGGCAGCTCTATGGTAGGGAAAGGTTCATAGTTATAGTTTGTAATAATGATGATAGCTTGAGAGAGGTCAAAGGTCAAATTTGTATATAGCAAATGGATCCTGCAGAATAAATATGTGGGCCAGGGATAACTAACATATACTGCCTGTAATAACCATCAAACGTGACGAAAGCTGTTTTGGTTGCTCCCTTGGATCTGCATGTTTTATTTGGCCCACACTCCTTCTGACACAGCCTTCCCACTTATTGAGGTCTGGGACCAGCACTAGGAGTACAATAGCTTGGTGAATGTGAATGTGTTAACCACTGCACCATGGAGCCACAAGGATATATCAGATACAGTGATTTTACAGGTCAGAAAGACACTTCCATTGATCAACACTATAATACAACTAACTTCAGCTGTTCACCTTATCACAGTGACAGGAGTTTAATTCTATTTATGCTATTAAATGCAACCTCAATGCACTGATCCAATCATCATCTTGTTGTGGTTGTATGACCACCCTAACCTCTCTCTCACGTCTCTGATATATTCTCAGTGCTGATTGATTGACGAAGGCTCACCGTATGAATACAAACCCGTAGACTGCAGAGCATTAAGATCGCAAGCTGGCTTCTTGGTCCCTCTCTTCTCCTCCCTTGCCTCCATCACCACTGACTTTATCTCTCTGTTGCTTTTAAATCTTTGTTTATTGAGTATGAGTTGGGAGTTACCGGCAGTATTTTTGCCTTTGTTTTTCGAGTAGTCTAGTTTACCTGAGCTAGTTTAGGCGAGAAGCCTGAATCCAACAACCCAATGTGCGGTTGGTTCATGGTTTTGTTGAGCTTAGGTTCTTGGGTTTTCCTTGTATTTTGGCTTATTTCTGTGGTTTATCTTGTTTCTGTTTAGCTCTCCTGAAAATTCCCTGTTCTCCCTGTTGATGGGGTGTGTTTTTCGACTGTTACCTTGTGCGTTTTGTATGGACATAATTGATAAATTATTAAATATCTTTGATGGTACTTTCATTCCTCCAGCCAGCTTCATTTCACTGACTGATGGATGGAATCCAGTTTAAAATTTTTAGGTTTGTCATTTTGTTTGTCACCAGGGAGGGGTGGATTTGTCTGATAAGTCACTACTGTATGAATATAGAATAGGTTAATCCCCAGGTCTTTCACAACTCACCCAGCAGGTTTAGAGCACTTTGGCACTGCTTAAGCTTTCATAAACAGAAGCGACGTTCCATTTATAGAATTAGAAAGTCATTGTCCATATCCCTTTGAAATTACTCCAAATGAAGGCCACTAGGCATAAAAATTAGGATATTTGAGTATATTACTGAAATATAGAAAAAACAACAACAACGCCTACAAGGTCTCAGGAACATTAATTTGAGTAGACTGGATATATGTTGGTACATGAGTATATTTTAGCTGTCCTGGGGCAAGTAGGAGTCTGCGTGTTTTTACAGGTTGGCAGTGTGATACATTGCAAATATCCCATCTATGGACAATTTAGAATCAACATTAACTATGGGAGGAAGGGGAGTACCTGGAGAGAATCCATGCAAGCACGGGGAGAATTCTACACATAATTGCCCAAGCTGACCTGGCAAGTCCAATAAAATGAAGCATCTATAATAACCACTGCACCAATGTCTTAAGGTGAAAAGCAGAAGAAAATGGGCTGAATCATATGTGCAATTACAACTTGAATTTTATTGAAAGAAGGAAATCTGAAGGAAAAAGTATTCTAAAGAATGCACACACAGACAGGACAGAACAAACGGAGGATTGCAGCTTGATCTCAGCTGTAGAACAAAGGAAAGATAAATTAAAGTGAACCAAGAGGCTGAATCATCAATCTCTGCAGTGAAACAACAAGAAAGAGATTCAAGAGTACAGAGAAAAAGTGGCAGACAAAGGGTGACAGAGAAAGAAGGAGATGAGAACTGTCGAGGCAGTCAAAGACGGACCTTTACTGTCTGTCCCGTCCGTCTCATCACAGCTTCCTTTCTTAAGAAATCCTGAAAAAAGGGAATGCTAACATGACTTTCACAGCTGTCAGAAACATATTCGGTAAAGTTTATGATTCATGTATGCGTCAGATGCACACAGAAGAGTCAGTGCTCATTAGCCTGTGGGTATAATGTCATTCTTTTAGACTTTGGTAAGACTTGCTTATAAAGTTTGGTTAATCGCCAAATGTCAGCGTTATTTGTCATCATTGTAACTGAAATACATTTGCCTTGCCATTTATGTTTTAAATATCTTTATTTTGTCTCTGAACAACACACTCAGCACAAGCATAATTATGACATAACCTTTACGATGAAAGAAATGTCTTGGTTGTCCAAATTCTCAGGTTATGCAGCTGAAAGTGTAATATTTTTGAGAAGATACGTTATCACCTTAGTGGCCAAAATAACCAGCAGGTGTTTAATGAGATCTGCCCGAGAGATCTGGTGACCATTGTCAAGGTATTTAGAAAATAAGGAACAAAATGAAAGTCCAAATGAGTCCAAAACACGGAAAAATAAAGTCAAAATGCACTTTTTAATGGTAGGAAAATGGTTCACACAAATGCCAAGATAACAGGGTCAAAAGACACAGCTGGGGAAACCAGACACAGGTAAAATAAATAAAGACAATGGCAGGAAATAAACCTAAATGCAAATGTAAGAGTGAAAATGAGTAACAGGAGAACTTGACACATGGGGTTAAAATGGGGCAACAGCTGCAGGATCAAATAAACTCTAATGTAGCCAAAAACTAAAATTAACAAGTAAGATTTAAAATATTAATGGACGTACATGAAATTTTAACCTGTAAAGAGATTAAGAACCAAACAGAGAATACTAAATAAACTGAAATGTAAAAGTCTAAAACTCAACTCTGTGTTCAAGACCAAGGACGATGACAACCATTTTCACATCATTCATACTCGTCAAAACATTCAGTGACCTCTCGAAGGTCATCATGATTCTGGAGGAGCCACGCACATCAGCATAATAATTTTTCAGCATAGGATTCATTGACTTTGTTTTTTTCTGCAGTGAGCCTCCTGCTCAAAAGGAAACCATCTGAATCCCTTAGAAAAGAGGATTTAGGTTTAGGTTTTTCTTAATCTGGCTTTGATCTCTCACTCTGACTTTTGAACAAGGCCCAGTACAAACCAAAGGTTATAGATAAAATAACAGGCAAAATGTTAACAGGCATCAAATGGACTCTAACAGACCAGGAGTCAGTTTTAAATGTTTTATTGTAAAAAGTGAGTATTGGAAGTACTGAAGCTTGAGGCTGGCTGGTGACAGAGCATGGAGAGAGACTGGATTGGTAGAGGTGAGTGGGCTGGTGAGGTGATGAGATAGCTGCCAGGCAGCCGATGAGTGGCAGGCTGGCACACGAGCCAGATTTAAGCCACAAAGAGAATAATGAGTAGCAAAAAGAAAAACACATGGAACACTGATCGAATGGGTTAGATTAATAGTTAAAGAAGCCTGTGTAGATATGCAGATGGTGACGAGATAATGAGGAAAGAAAAAGAAACAGCACGGAAAAACTGTGAAGGTAAATCCAAGTATTTTGAATATTCAGTTTCAAAAAAAGACTAATGAAAAAAAATCTTATCAGTATGTGTAGGAATTTGTTTGTGTTCACACAACATGGTTATTTGAATATTTATGTGTATGTTAGTTGTGAAGCACAACCTCACATTAACCTGAGTAAACAGCTACAGAAGCTGTAAAAAGTGCTGCGTTTGCCTTCTAGATAAACTTCAGAGAAAGGAAACCCTCTGTTATTTAGAGACTTTCTATGACCGCATTACTGCAATCGGCAATCAGTCTTTCACTTACTAATATCCCCACAGGAGGAACAACTCCCAGCTAAATAACAGGATGAACAAGATGCCATGGCTTATGGGGTGACCATGGCTCAGGGGGTTGGGAAGTGTATCTGTAACCGGAAGGTCGCCGGTTCGATCCCTGGGCTCTCTGTCCTGGTCGTTGTGTCCTTGGGCAAGACACTTTACCCTACCGCCTACTGGTGTTGGCCAGAGGGGCCGATGGCGCGATATGGCAGCCTCGCTTCCCACAGTGTAGCCACAGGGCAGCTGTGGCTACAACCGTAGCTTGCCTCCACCAGTGTGTGAATGTGAGAGTGAATGAATAGTGGCATTGTAAAGTGCTTTGGGTGCCTTGAAAAGCGCTATATAAATCCAATCCATTATTACAGCTTCTACTGCACAAAGCAAAGACAACAACTGCAGAATCGGTCAAAGAGAAACAACTCAAGCAATGAGTTTAACACATTTCTTTAACAAATGTCTCTCTCACGTGTGTCTATGTTTAGTTTATTTTGATTAATATAAACAGTTGGAGCAAAATGCTGAAAAATAAAATACATGCCATATGAAATTGATATACAGCATAGCAAACATACCAAAGTAGCGCAGTTATGTAAACAAATACATTCTTCTTTAAATAACAAAGTCAAAAGAGCATACTTCTTTGTGAATCTAAACCAAAATCTTGCAGTTTCGTGTTGAATACCAAAAGGTAAAAAGATAGCACTTAAGCAAAACATCATGACAAAGTAGACCAGTCTCAGTTTCGTAAAGAATATGCTTAATAAAAGCACATGAATTCACGATAATCTCACAGAAAGAGCCACAGACCCACAACCATCAGTCTGCATCCGCCTGGGGGACTAGTTGTTGCTGTTTTGTTTTTTGTGCTTTATTCTGCAGTGAGCTACACCTGTGCCCAGTGATCTGGGCCACACAAGCACTGACTGACACTGGCTCCCAGACTTTGACCATTTCAGTTAAAGCATGATTTCATTCATTCATTAACTAGTCCATGCATACATTATACAAGTGACCTGCTTGTAAACACATGCTTTGTTTTCTAAGTTACCACCTTGTCTTGCCTCTGACTCAATGTTTTGTCCTGGTCTACGAGAAACTGTGACACTATTACAGAGCAGGACTCAAACGGAAAATGCAACAGACAAACACAATCATGAAGTCAAACAGATTCCCAGCTAGTCTAACTTCTCCAGTAAACAGTGAAATCTATAAATGTTACTGTCACAGAGACTGTCACGTAAGCCATCTTCTTGACCTTCATTTTCTCTGATGTCCTATGAGGAGCACAAGGCTGAAATGTTAGCATGTTTGTTGACTTGGCTCAAATAAACCTGAGATTAAAGATTTTAAATTGACACTTGAGAGTCAATTCAACACTGGAATAAGTCCAGGCTTAGAAATTTCCATGGAACATGCAGAGGTTGTTTAGATATCTCTGCTATCACTGATGAAACTCCTATTTAGGAAGAGATGTAGTAAAACCAAATGGCAGCAGGATATAAAAACATTTAAAGGAAAAGTTTCCAAACTGATGAAAAGAACAAACAAAAAACAAATAACACTTAAAACACTACGTCAGGACCAACCTAATGAACAACAGCAGGAGGAAGACGAAGGGTGCTGCTTTATTTGCACATTGTGATACAACTGGGGTTCATTCTTCGTGTTTTGGCACTAAAACAAACGAAAAAACAAAACAAAAAACAAAAACAAAACAAGAAACAAGCTAGAAAGAAACCCACTCTCCTCCTCTCCAAACAGGAGAGGTGTATCAACATGCCAACATGCTGTCAGGATCCAGCAAAAAGGTTCCAAGAATCAACACCACAGAGAAGGTTAAGAAGTGATTATAGTGCAGAGAACAGCAGCAAGGCTACAGTGGAGAAAGGCAGCAATTTTAAACAACAAACAAACTCTTGTTACTCCCTGACTTATGGGATTATGTATCAGACCTCTGTGATATTATGCGTCTAGTGCATATTTTGTAAATAAATGTACAGTTGTAGCCCAGTAGTCCCATTTTGGCATCTGTTGTCGATTATTAAGTGTTGCACACAGAATGTTTCCTGAGAAAAATCAGCTTTAGGCAATTTCTTTGTCTTCCAAACACTGTTGATCTATTTCTGATGACTTCCAAAGGGCATGACACTATTACACAGAGTGTCTCTTAGTAATGTTGTTCATGTGCATTACACAATGGGAAAAGTTGGGGGAAAAAACACAGCATCAAACAAATAAAATGAAACAATTGATGACAATAATATCCACCAGCAACACCCATGGGACACTGGGAATTTGTTTCAAATTTGGCAAAGACGTGTTTGGCCTCAAGGAAGAACTGACTAGATTTTGGAATTTAGAGTCGATGGTTAAGGTCTCTGTGACCTCAGGGCCCTGTTTCAGGAAGCCGGTTTGGAAAACTCAGAGTGAAAAACGACACTCACGGTTGAGTAACCCCGAACTGTCCAACTCGGAATATTCGGTTTCAGAAAGGCTGATAACAATTAGTTCAATCAACGCGGAGTTGCTTTAACCCCAAGTGAAGCGCGCGGACGAGGATACATAAAGCCCTGATAAGCGGAGCACAGATTAAGCGAGTCACCATGGAGACGGAGGGAAAGAAGGCGCGGTCAATGTATTTCACAGCGCTTGAGGCCGAAATTCTGATGGCAGCATATGCCGATAACATGCAAATTCCGCGGAAAAAAGTAACACAGCCACAGCTGCAAAAGAAAGGGAGCATGCACGGCAAAACATAGCCGACAGAGTCAATGCGTGAGTGTTAATTTAAACATTGATCTAGGGATTTCCACCCATTTAACACGTTATTTTATCATATGTTATTTTATTTGTTATTTTATACATTTTATTTTGTGATGTGATGTGAGCGCAGGTGCAACCCAACAGGCCCCAAACGTTCCTGGCAGCAAGTAAAAATGAAATATAAAAATATAGTCCAAACAGGTAAGGTGTAATTGTATTATGAGCCATAGTGCTTGGTCTGTTTGTCCGATGTAAATCAATTGCAGTTAGAGGCTACATTAATTTTCTTTCTGTAAGCACTTATTGAAATTATCTGAGCACATTACAAGTACATATTTGCTTACTCTGTATGCTCAAATGTGGCCCGTTATAGCCAACAGAAAAAAAGCGGAGGCCCGAAAAACAGGTGGGGGTCCTCCACCACCACCACTCACAGAGGCTGAGCAGTTGGCCCTCAGCCAAAACAGTGGGCGCCCTGTGGCCGAAGGCATCTCTGCGGGGACATCCTCTGAGTCAATAACCCCGCAAGACACAAGTGCCTACATAGGGGGTAAATTCAAAATAATACATGATGTGCATACATCCTTTCTTCACAGTCACCTTTGCAGTGCGACACATTCATTTGATAAACTCTTTACCATAATGAATTATTTTGTAGTGAAGTTATTTTCCTACTGATTTTGCCTTCCCTCAGTCTTGGTTGTCTTTGAGAGCATAATGACAATGAAGTGTAAGGTGATTGGTATGTTTGTTAATTGCCATTTGGTCCCTTGTAAGTTATAAGTGACCTGTATAAACCTCATATTCTATCAGTTGATGGTGGTGGTGTACTGCATCTGGTGCAGCCTCCTGTTGAGCCAGACCAACATGCAGCTGTGAGTAATACTCCACAGATTATATGAGTTTACAGTAGAACAGCAATGTTGTTTATTTCTTTACTACAGGAAAATAATGAAGAAACATTGACAGCTGTTACAGAGGAGGAAGCAACAGAGACACTTTATGAGGTGTACATCTTTTAATACTTTGTGTACAGGAAATACAGGCGACCAATAAAGCCAGTTGAACAAAAAATCTGTTTATTCTTCTTTCAACATGTTGAGGTGATGGGTCAAAAGAAATGATTGTGACATATGGTGTCTCTGACTGCTCTTCCATCTTGTATGTCCGTGGGAGGGTCAGGATGTTCATGGTTTGGATCACTGCTGATGTTTGGTTCAGAAGGACAGTGTTCTCCTCTAATTATGGCAATGTTGTGAAGAATCACACATGCCACAATAATGTCACATGCCCTTTCTGGGGTGACCCTGAGTCTTTGCAGGCACTGGAACCGGGCCTTAAGCATTCCGATAGTCATTTCAATTCTGGCTCTTGTCCTGCAATTAGCCAGATTATATCGCTGCTGTGGGCCCGGTTCAGGGTCAGGGTAAGGGGTAAGCAAATAGGGTAAACATGGATACCCCCTATCACCAAGCAAGTAGCCAGTGAACTCTCCTAAGACAGAAGGGTACACTTCAGTTCAAATGTCCCTGAAGCAATTGGTCTTTATATATTTTAAAGTATTCTCAACTCACCATGTCCAAATTTTGTGCTCAGTGTACATTCACGGAATATTTGTGAGTCATGGACAGAGCCTGGCCGCTTGGCTTCCACATTTGTGATAATGTTGGCAGCATCATATATGATCTTCACAGTGCAGAGAACACAAATTAGCATCCATTACTATAATGAAATAATTTGTTAGTTTGAAATGCTACAGGAACTATGTACCTGTACATTAATGCTGTGGAAAGACTTCCTGTTCACATAGTCTCCTTCATTTACTGAAGGAGCAATGATTGGAATGTGAGTGCCATCTGTACAGCCAATCACGCCTGGGAACCCTGAAAATAAATGTGCAATTTAAGTAGTAGTCCAAGTATCACCACATCATGAATTAAGTTTCGTTCATCCTGATACCTGCAATTTTGTGGCATCCCTCTTTGATAAATCTTGTGGGTCTGTGACCGGGGAACACAAACGAGTACAGGAGACGTTTCAGTGCTACTGTAACATTCCTGACTGCCCGACAGACGGTAGCCTTGGAAACGTGCTCAGCGTCACCAATATTATACAGAAAGCTCCCGTTTGCAAGAAACCGAAGTGCAATACAAATAATATGCAATGAACTGAGAGCATGTCCGCGATGTGTCACATGCGTAATATATGGCCTGAGGATGTTATCCAAATAAATTATAGATTGTGCTGAGAAACGGTAACGTTCGCACAGAAAATCATCAGGAAATGATAAAATGTCCAAACGCGCTCTAATCACTCTCTCCCGGCGGAGAGCTCTGCGGAGAATTTGGGCTTCACGATCTACTGGCTCTTCAAGGAAGTGGCACGCCATGTCCGACACTTCCTACTGTCAGGTTTCCGACAAAGGGGCGGAGACAGTCAGGGTTAGTTGTAGTAAACCTGCTAGGGGGCAGGTTAGCTTCACGGAGTGTGTCGTCATAGTGACTCACTCAGGCTGCAGCTGAACTCGCTTTGTGAAACCGAAAACCCAGAGTTTTCGTTAACTCACGGTATACTTACTCAGTTTTTCCACTAAACCGGCTTCCTGAAACAGGGCCCAGGTCACTTTCTTCTGAATTTAAATACAAACAAAAACAATAAAAATGTCAAAAATGCTTAAGCAAGACCATTTTTATGCTAGATGTGAAGGATCAATTCTATGCATGGTGCACTCGTTCTACAGCTGAGTCACAGCGATTCTTGGTTTAAGGCTCCTGGTTTGCTCGGGGTCTTTAAGGTTTGCATGTTCCACCAGATTCCTCCCAAGTCAAAGAAACGCATGATACATTAAAAGGCTATTCAAAATGTGCCAGAGCTCCTAATTTAAGTTGAATAAAGCACTTAAATGTAAGAAAATGCTGAATGAATATGTATGAAAAAGCCAGTGTTAGCAGTGTTAAGTATCATGAGTGATCAGCAAAACTAGAAAAGTGCTACATAAATGCCAGTCCACTTCACTTCACTCAGGAAAAATCATATTCTGTAAAACACTTTTCTGGCCATTATTCAATGTCACATCTCAGGATCAGAATGGAGCCTGTGGCATGATTTGGTGACACTAATGTTTATTATAAATCTGGACAAAAACGATCATGTAAACTGCAATAAGATCCTGGGTTTGAACTCACTGATTTCCTCCCATGCTCTAAAGCACATGTGCCGAACTCCAGGCCTCGAGGGCAGGCGTCCTGTAGGTTTTAGATGTGTCCTTGATCCAACACAGCGGATTTAAATGGCTATATGACCTCCTCAACATGTCTTGAAGTTCTGCAGAGGCCTGGTAATGAGCTAATCATTTTATTCAGGTGTGTTGACCTAGGGTGAGATCTAAAACCTGCAGGACACTGGCCCTCGAGGCCTGGAGTCCGACACCCCTGCTCTAAAGACATGTAGGCTAACTGACATAATCAGTTAGTTTCTATAGTTTTTTTCTTTTGTCCTGTCCAACTCACCTTACACCCACCCTGTCTCGGCAATGGCTGCCCCACCCTGAGCCTAGCTCTGCTGGGGGTTAAAAGGGAGTACTTGCTCATAGGGGGTCATATGATTGTTGTGGTGTTATCTATTTTCTCTGTACTAGTGAAAGGTCTTTACCTTACAGTATTAAGTGCCATGAGGTAACTATTGTTGTGATTTAGACCTATATAAATGAAATTCAAACTGAGATCATTTTTTAATAATTAAAAACAAATATCTGTTATATGTTTCACCACAGACACACATACACACACCTACACACAACCACACACTATAGTGAGTGGTAAGGTGAAAACAAAGTGACAACAGCTACAGAGACTTAGGAGCTCATCCAAAGTCTGTGTGCACATGTGCCTGTGTGTCTGTGTGTGTGCGCACGGCGAGCATGTGTGGATCATCAGGGATTCATTATGTGTTTGATCGCTATTCTCTCAGAGGAAGAGGAGGAATGCCAAAAGGAGAAAAGATGTGAAGACACTGCAGCCAGCTGAAACAGTGCCCGCGTCTGATGGATGACCTCAGCTGCCAAATTTGCTAATCAAATTAGTTTCTTGATCAATTCTGCGAGTTGGACGTGAGTCACACAGACTTTGCAGCACTGCTAACAGCAGCTTTTAGATGCTTCTGAGCACATCTTGTTGGGAGTCTGTACTCCCTGCATGCTAAAACAACTAATTGGCTTTCACTAGAACTTTTGTAAAAATTATCAAACATAGCAGCCATGATGCCTCTAGCATTTATTCCTCAGGGTTTGTTTTAAGCTTCAATTTAGTGTTGTCAATTTAATTGCCATTGACTCAAAGAAATAACCATGCTCATTTCTACTCACATTTGCTTTAATTTGATTTTAATTGCTGTGTTCTGTATGGATGGTTCTTGGTCCTAAATTATTTGACGGGTTCATGTTGGGCTGCTCAGACTCATTTGCAGTCCAGACAGCAAAGCGACACAATCCGTATTCCTGCAGCTGGTGTAGACGTGCTCAAGAAAATGGAAAGCCTCCTGATTTTCTGAAGGTTTTATTATCTGGGAAATACAGCTAAAAGAACAAATGTGTGGCCATCATGTTTTGAAGTTGCATGTGGTCATTAATTGCTTTCAATATGCTTCTTTTCACCAAAGCTTGATATCATGCACGCGATTTAGTTAACCACACATTGCTATTGTGTGGATTGTCACAAGCTCCTGAACTGTCCAAGTCCAAGCTCATGAGCACAGCTAGGAGGATGTTCACTGTTTTCTTCAACATTTGGTGAAGGTGTTGGAATTTAAAAATATAATATGTGCAAAGGATTTTTGCACATTTTCTGCTTTTAAGTTGTCACGTCATCCCAGAAACAACACAATAGCTTTGTGCTTTTTTGCTGGAAATAATTTAGCTGAAGTTCAGCTGCAGGACCATGCCTCATGCATTCCCCTCCTTCTCATATGTCTATAAATGCTCCTGTTTGTTCTCATTTCTGTGGTCCAACCTCTCTTTTAGATCAAGAGCAGGAGCGCTCAGAGACTATTTAACAGGGGAAACTGGTGGAGACCAGCCAAAAAGCATAGTGACAAAGAAAAACAGACAAGTGTAATAGTTAAGGAAATAAATTACAAGAAAATATACAATATATAGAAATACTTAAAAGCTCTTAAGCATATAAAAGCTGTAAAAAAATGTGTAAAAAAAACATTTCCACAACAGTAACAGAAAGACTCAGTTTTGCTTTTCGCAGCTGAGTTGACTCTCTGTCTCGTGCTGCATGTTGAGTGTTACTGCTGAATCTGGCCTCTCCTCTATGCTGGATGTCCATAGCAAACATAACTCCACAGCCTAAGGCTAAGGCTTTCCGGTCACAGCTTTCTTTACATTCCTCTGTGATTTCTGCTCACTCTGTTTTGCGGCCTTTCTTGTTCTTACACCTCCTGTCCTCTCACCTGCATATTAAATTTCTGCACATTAAAATATGGCCTATACAATGGCCTATTAAAAAAATAAAATCACTTTCACCTAGTGAAAACAACTTTGCATAGCATACCAATCAATTAAAGATCTTCTAATTGTGGAAGATCTTTAGGATCGGTGTTTTCACTGGAATACCATTAAGTGTACAGTGCTTTCCCCAGCTGGACTGAGGAATTTACAGGACATTATTTAGAATCTAACCGAGTTTCTTAGTAAACTGTTTCCTTCCTTTTAGAAAGAAGTGAACCCCCCCCCCACAAAAAAAAGACAAACATCCTAGTAAAATATTTCCGATGGATATGTGCAAGCTTCTTTGTATGTGCATGGTTTGTTGTGTAGTAGAGAATTCCTGAATTGGCCTGTGGCATGGGTTTGTGGGTCAGTCCTAACCAAACTTTTCTGAAACCTCTGATTCAGCCTGGTTTGAATGTTATAAATGTGACCTCATTGTAATATGACTAATTCTTTGTATTTGTTAACCTTTTCCTCACTGGAGTTTCCTACAGCAGTGAAAGTGTGCATCTATTATTAAACCTCATTCTGCTGCCATGGTTAGGGGGCTGGCACATTTAGAGTGGAGGCCACCTGGTGCTACTGTAATTAAAACAGATGCAGGATGGTTGTGCTTCATTTCCATTGTCAGAGCTGAACTTTCAGAACAGGTTCAGTAAAATCAGGGTTTCATTTGTAGAAGACTGTTATTTACAATGTTTAGAGAGTTTCATCAGACGAAATCATGTTTTAGAATTTGCTCTGGCCTGGTGATAGGATCGTTTAAAAACAACATTTTTCTCAAAATGTCTGTGATCCAAGCTGGCTTCACGTTTGGAGTTTTTGATGACTTAATTTTTGATTTCTCTTTTTTTTTTTTACGGTTGAAACCATAAGAGATTAAGCCATATATCAGGTTGAAAAATGACAAAAATTCAGTCGTGCAAAAAGCTGCAGTTTCTCCAAACAGTTTTAATATCTATAATTAATATCGTCCTACATAATATCTGCATGTTATTTTTTAGAACTCTTCTGATTGAATTTTAAAGGTTATGGTTCGTGCCACCAGGGCAAAACTATTTTACTGACAGGTGGCTATAACCACTAGCTGCTTGCTAGGCTTCATCTCAGCCAGTCTAAGTTACTAAACTGAGGAGTGGATAGTGTTTGCCTGAATTTTCTCTTTAATATGGGCAAGTGTGTGTGATTATTTGGACCAAGAGACAATCCAAGAAGTCTCGTCCTTCATCTTTGGTCACTAAATTCTACCATTTATTAGTTCATCTCTCTCTTTTTTTAATCTTAGGGATACACTTTATTTTTGTAAACCCTCTGCCTTGGAAGTACATCTCTATATTTACACCTACTGAAAATAAATGATGCCATCATAAATGAAATGATTCATACAACTCACCTTTCACCTTTCAACATACACTAAGGAGTATTTGATAGTTAAAGCTAAAGCAGAAGCCTTAACTATATTATCATTTTCTTTATCAGTATGCCCCATAATTACCTTACGAACAGCCAGGCTGTGTTTGATTCAAATATTTAATAAAAAGAATACCGAAGCAGATTAGGAAGAAGTCAAGCTGTCGCAGAAACAAGACGGGAACAAAGTTCGAAGTGTTTGCTGGTGAGGCCCACAAATCAAAAGTCAGATCATGACACTTGTATTTACACAGAGTCAATGGATTGAAGATTACCCATGAGCCTCTGGGACTGCACTGTGGTATGCTGACAGTGTCTGAGGATTTGACAAAGTAGGAAGCTCTCAGTCATCAGTCCACAGGGAGCAGCAACAGACTGAATACTGAGTAAGTTTTAGAGACACCTCAACACTTCAAATACCGATGACTGAACAGCTGCTCATTCTTTAACATCACTGCAGTGATTCAGTACTCTGCCCACCTACACACAGTAAAAAACAATACCACAGATTATTCATACTGAACATTCTGTGCTGCAGAATATGAAGTTTTTAAAACTAGAATAAAACTGAATGCAGGTATGCAAGGATTATTATGTTTCTCCTGCTTGTTTAATACAATTTGTCTCTCTAGGGGCAGAGGTTGTGCAGTTATTAAGTACATATGAAAACCACAGAAGTATTGATGGGATAATGGCCAACATTCACTTTCACTGAAAACCCCTCTTTGGACTCCACCTCCTGTCCGTGCATATTCTTAGAATATCTGTTGGAGGGCTTTTGTAATAAAGACTGGTAACCTTTCCCTAAGCTCTTGTGCTAAACCTTAACAGAAACCATGTGTGTAGTTGCAAGAGATCAATATTTAACTTTCTTTGGAAGAATTCGCTGATAAGTCGGATACCATGTTTGAGCTATAAGAGCCTGGCCTTATTTCCAGTGTCTACATAGAGAGACTCTGTCTCCGACAAGTGGCAACTTCTGAGGGATGAAGAACGAAGCATGTGCCAAAAACTGTAGCTCCAACCTCGTATGAACTAGGCTAACTTTGCGTTAGTGTATGTGGATTCTTCTCATAACCTCTTCTCAGCTGCATTTGAATAAAGCACCAAATCCACACTTTAAGCTTAAATTTCAAAACTTACATTTAACTACTGATTTTATCTACTGTTCTGATTTTATCTGTTTTGATTTTATATACTGTTGTTTGTTTGTTTGTTAATTAGTTAGTTAGTTTATTTGCTTGTTTTATTCAATTTTAAATCATGCTTTTTATTTGTTCTTGTTTCTAATGTCTCTGTAAAGCACTTTGAATCACCTTGTTGTTGAATTGTGCTATACAAATAAACTTGCCTTGCCTTGCCTCTGTAGAGTGGATGATTTTTTTTACTGCTTTGATTATTGTGTGTGTGCAGCTGGAGCCGATCACCTCACCTCCACTAACTCAACTAACTGAACTGGACCTCAAAATCATGTTTGTGGTTATGAAGCGCTTTTTAAATAGAATTATCTACCCAACAGCATGTTGTTGTGGTGGGGTGTGGTTTGTGGCTCAGCTGCAGGGGAGGGGTGAGGTAGTGGGGGGTGTCAGGGGAGGCTGACTCACACAGCTGTTCTCCATCACCATATCATGCATTCCCTATTTCAATGGGATGCCGAGACCTGACGGGAGGTACTGCATGTGTGCTGAGCTGAAAGAGGCAGCTGAAAAGCTGCGCAAGCTCAAGGGTGAAAAAGACTTGAACTCCATTCAGTCGGTCAGCTGTAAGTCGTGTTTCTTTGCACCACCTCCAGTCTTCACCCTTTTAAGTGAAGACAGGCTGTGTTGTTTCAGAAATGCTTTTATTGATATTTAGTTAAAAGACTTCTTACACATGGAGCTTTTATTAATGCGAAATCTTTAGACATGGCAAGTCATGTGTTTTAACCCCTAAAAACATTTATGGCAGTGACCCTGGTGTGCCTCTTTCTGGGAACACAAAAAGTGTACTACACAAAGAACACCTGCTTGTCTTTGTCTGCAGCTGTCCATGGACCAAAGTAATGCTGTGTTTCCTTGTTATAAAAGGCTCCTTTGGTGCCCTCGTGATACAGTGGGGACCAGAGTCTAGATTTCCTGAGGTATAATAGCGCCATTTTAAAGAAATAAAGTCTGCATCACAAGGTTGGAAGTGTTGCATATGGTGTTTGCCTCTTATTTCTTCCTTATTCTTGCTGAAACCGTTACGTTAGGCATCTGTGCATTTCACTTATTTTCCACGTGATTTTTACTTCTGTTTGACCAGGTTTTGACGCAAAAAATTTCCTAGTTTAAAGCCAGTGGCTTTCACAAAAGAATGGGCTGCATATAGCCATGGCATAGATACTAAGGGTGAAACTTGTAGTTGTATGACATTTCAGTGACTTTGATGAATGGCAGTGTCTGCCATGCTGGGAATAAAACGTTTGCTTAAAATAGCTTAACATAGCATTTACACAAAACACAGAAAGATGCAGATGGCATGGCTTTAAAAATAAAATGTTTTGTACCAGCAAAGCTCCCTAAGGCACCCAACACAGGATATATACACATATACAGTAACCTAGAAAGCTTCTTAATTCAAACAAACAACAAGAAAAAGTGTTTTGTATTCCAGTGCTTAAAAAAAAGCAAACAAACTGGTAGAAATGTGTTGGATAATTCTGAATCAGAACACACACACACACACACACACACACACACACACACACACACACACACACACTCCAATTTTATTTCAGTAACAAGTTCAGCAGAAATCATGAATATTTATTGAACCTGTGTGCACTCACGCACAAACACACCAACATCACTTCTTTCCTGATCCACAGATAAACTTTACAACAAAATTTAATTAAAATGTTCACATTTGAGATGTCGTGCTAACAAAATATAACCTCCACAGAAGACGTAACAACGGTTCAGTGTGGAGCTGAAAAGAACTTGTTTTTGTACTTTGAGCCAAAAGTAGAGAATGTAATATGTTGACTGAGCAAGCAAGATTATTGTTTATCGTTCATCCTCTTGTGTCTAACACAGACATTAGTGAACACGGTCCAAAACTCATTTCTGACCAAAAATGAAGATGTTGCATTTTCTTTTCAGGGTAGAAAATGTAATATTTGGTTTAACAATAATGATGGAGCCTGATTTTTTTCCATCAACTGGGATATTGGTGTAATCTGTGGAGTACATGAAAATTTTAACTTTGGAAGTGTTAACTGCGTACTGAGAATAGATGTTAACGCTTAATATACAATGTGCAGATATCAAAATGAGAATAAAATGATGTTATAAGATGCCATTTTCTGTGTTGGTACGCTTGTGTATGGAACAGCATGCAAAGAAAATGAGTTTCCATTTCAAAAATTTGATAAAAACTGTTTCTGAGGCAGCAGAATTTTCCGAGTCTAACTTTTCTGCATCATTTTTATGACTAACCCACAATAAAAAGCACCCTCTGTGGAAACCTGGCAACTTTCTACCTCTGATCTGCATGTTTGTGTTATCTGTGTGGCTCTCATGTTAGTCCTGAGTTGTGCTTTTAAAAACTTTGGAAAGTAACAATTAAATAAAAAATAATATATATATATATATATATATATATATATATATATAAAAGAGGAAAAAAAAAATAGAGCCACAACACAGCTTAACAGTTGGAGATTTTTTTTAAACACAAACCTGTAGCCCATACACACATATTCATCAATGAAATGTTACCCAGCTGTTATATAACTTGTGTGGACTATAACACCATCACAACTGTATACTCTCACTAGACACTTTACTATTAGGTACACATTGCTAGTGTGGATTGAGAAAGAGGTGTTCTTTGTATATCCAAAACATAAGAAAAACCATCAAATACATTCTTTCTATGACAGGAGCAGAGTGGTGATCAGCAGCTATAAGAAGGGCCTCTTTCCAGTAGTCTAACAAATTAACAATAAAAAAAAAACAATTCAAAATAACCAAAAATAAACTAATGTGCTGTTTAAAGCAAATAAAGTAACTATTAGTACTATGAAGTTGTTAACCACACACCAACTGCTCTAAAATAATCCAAAATTAATATATTAAAAACAATAAAAGCCTTTCATATAACACACAAAGATGTATGTGTAAATATTTGTTGTTTTAAAAAAACCTGACCGGTTTCAAGACACGTACCCAGGTCCATCAACATCCAAAACAAAATTAAAAAGGAGGCAAAGCAAAAAGCACAGCAGTAGCAGATCTGCTTTAAGGCTATCTGCCCAACAGCTCAAATGTCCTGTGATGTTAAAAGCAATGTTGACATTAAAAAATGATAACCACCAAAATAAATCCAAGCTTGTGACAAGCTGAAGTTACAGATCAAATCCAAGTCATCCCAACTGAAACAGTGTTCTCTGTTTCCAGGACAAATTCACCTGTTTCTTGGAAGCCTTCCAAGAAAGTAAGAATTGGGTTATTTCTACAAAAGCAGCATCAAACAGCAACAATGCAAAACTGCTCAAAGTGAGGGAACAGCAGAGACTCCCAGCTATTTATAATGTGACCACATGTGATGGACCGAGTTGAAAAACAGGAGGAGTCCCAGGAATTATTAGAAAAATATGGTTTTCATTTATTTAACCCCCTCCCAAAATTATATTTACAAAAGTAATAAATGTTGAGCTCATAAAAGAGGTCAAAGAAACAAAACTGAATTCAGGCAAACACTGCAATCACAATTATAGTATAAATGACACATTAGGCCAATTACTTTTATTTAAACAGTGATTACATTAGTCAGATTAGAGTAAACTATTCTGAGAGAGTGATTTAAAATCACAGGCAAATATAATTTCAAGTAATTCCAACAGGTTTAGTCAGATAAAGTGCAGGAGTAGGGAACCAAACGCCAGACACTGTAGATTGCAGTGAAATCAAGCTATCTATCATGCAGGAAAAACCAAAATGTGACCGTAACAAAAGTATAAAAGTCATAGCCTGTCAGCGGGCAGTGAGAAACCAGCTGTGCACAAGAGACACTGACAAAGAGTGAGGGTAACACAGGACTATATATACACAGAGGGCTGATTAGGAAAGTGGAGACAGCCGATTAGGCACAGGTGCACACAGTTAACAGACGGGGAACAATTTGGAATCATGGATTACAACGACAGGAGGTAAATTAGGATATAAAATAGAATAGACTAGACTAGAATAGAATAACTTTATTGTCATTGTAACCAGCACAACAGAATAAAAATCTTCAATCCCCATGGCACTCATTAAAAAACAAGAAAACATTATTATTAATAGTAATAATATTAATAGATGAAAAAGATAAACACATGTAGGTGCACACATAATAGACATATGACAGACATAGAAGGCTGATCTTCAAAGTAAAACAAGAAGCAACGGAAAAGACACCTGCTTGGAGTATGTAAACAAGAAGACTCGCATTAGAACATGAAAACAAAGAGACAAGACAGACAGGAACACTGAGGGAAGTAAAACATCCATCCATCCATCCATCCATCCATCCATCCATCCATCCATCCATCCATCCATCCATCCATCCATCCATTGTCTTCTTTCCTCTTCTTTTTAGAGAAAAAAAAATTAAACCATAAACCAAAACACGATTACAAAACTCAATTTTATCACTAGACTGATCATCAAGTCAAATGAAAAACCAAAGACTCAAGAATAAAGAACTTAGCCTAATTAAAAAGAGGAAAAGAACAAGCACTAGAAGCTCAGTGAAACCAAAGAGAACTTTTTTAATGCATGAACAGTGCGCCATGCTGAATCTGACTGTTTATCATGCTCAAATCTGCAAAGAGACACATGCTAAAACCAACACAAACAACAATCACCACCACAATACACCCTGCACCACGAACAATATACCTTTTACACATTTATCCACATTATCTTTGTGCTTTGTGGTGTTTAAAAACAGAACAGGTTGCACAGACTGTGTTTTCCAAAGCTTAGCGTTTTTTGCTTTCAGGTGGACATGTAAACTCAAACAGTGAGCTCAGAGACTAAAGCGCTCTGTACAATTGAAGAGATTGTTGATTATCTAGATGGAGCAGATTGGGTAAAAGACAAATGAAGGCACACACAGGAAAACTTTTAGGTTGTTTTACTTTGAGAGGTCTGAGGCGTCAATAAAATGACTCAGAGAAAAATGTCTTTTTTGATTTGCTGAAATCTGTCACTGTTCCTTTTTTTTTTTTTCTTTCTAAATGACATCAGAAACAGCAGTATGCGACATTACGTGATGGCAGAGCTTCAGTTCATCCTTTGTCATTTTTTTTTTTTTTTTTAATAAATAGGACAGGGGGAATGAATGAGAGAGAGAGGGGGAGAGAAAGAAAGAAAACCAAAGGGGAGAAGAGACGGTGAGAAGGGGGGGGAAGAGAGACAAAAAAAAAAAAACTCCTGGGTCACCTGTATGGAGAAAAAAAAAAAAACCAAACAAACAAACAAAAACAAACAGAGGAGACAGCAAACAACAAAGAGCAACATAATAATAGAGAAAACAAAGCACCATCACAATAAACTAGCTAGTCATAGATATCAGTATTTACTAAGTAATAAACGATATTGTGCAGCACGCAAGATAGACAGCGCACAGTGTGCTTTGAGGCAGCAGCCAAGAAAGCTTTAGTCCGCGTCTGTGAATACCCATGTGTACACCTGTGTGCATACCTGTGTGGATCAGCATGCTTGCATTCCAAAGGTTTCTCCATGTAATGATCTGCTAGGGAGTGTGGGGGGGCCATAGCCCCGTCCTCCAGGGTGTGAAGCGGGTATGGAGGAGATCAAAACTCCAGACATCCAGAGGCCCCCAGAACACAAGAGACCATGGAAGACCAACAGAGGGGCAGCCGCGCCACTGTCCCAGTAAGAGCTGAGGAGAGTCCCAGATGAGGGCTCGCCCAGCAGCCGCGGAGCAGAAGTCAGGGGGAGTTGCAGTGACGCGCCCGTGAGCTCCGCCGGCCCCCAGCTGCGCCTGAGTGACCGAGCCCTAGGCCGAGAGGCCGGGGGCACCCCACCTCCAAAGGGGCCCGAGCGAGCCCCAGGCCCCGACAAGCGGCCGCCAAGGAGTGAGCCGGTGTGTACCCGGACGCCCACCCCCAGACACAAAGAACCACCAACACACCGACACCTGAGGGAGTCCGCCACCGGCAGGGGAAGTGGTGGTGGGTGGAGATAGGCCTCCAATCTGTCACTGTTCCACAGAGTTCAAGACTCTGAAAAGCAGTAATCCATCACCGCCTCATCTCTGTGGACATTTGGCCCTGACCTTGAGCCATAAACAGCATTACTGATGTATTGTAGCCACCGAGACTGAATAATTACACAGCAGAGGAGAGGAAACTTAGCACATAACCCAGCTGTCTCTCGAGTGGTTATAAATATGTATGGAGAGGTGTAACTTGAACACAGATGCTGCTGCAAAGACGATTATATGCAGAGTGAAAATCACTGCGTGTGGGTGACCGTGGTGGAGCTGGAACGTCCCCTTGCGAGCATACCGTCACTCTGAACCTCCTATCGGTGTTTAATGAATATTTGCATGACTGAAAATGTGATATGTAGACACACACTTGATGCACATAACACAATTAGTCGGTGTTACAAAAAGTCATGTGAGACGGTTTTGTAATGAGTGAATCAAGCTTGTGCAGAGGTGCCCTGACTACTTTTGTGGAAGGCAGTGATAAAATGATAATTAGTAACATTACAAGTTCATCCAAAAAATGCTCCTAAACATCATATAGTTCTTTTTGACTTCCCGTGTGTTTCTGCTTCACTACTATATTTAATCATTAGTAATTATTAAACTTGGGATCTCTTGTATATTGTGACTTTTGTCCTGTCTCTCTTGGTCTGTACTCTTTCCATCTTTCCCTTCACCCCACTCTGAGCCTGGTTCTGCTCGAGGTTTCTGTCTGTTAAAAGGAGGTTTTTCCTTCCCACTTTCAAGTGCTTTGACGTAGTGGGTTGTGTTATTTAAAGTGAAGTGAATAATTAAATTGAAACTGATTATTAAAAGAAATGAAAAGTAGTAGGCATTGTGTAGAGTAATATCTATGAAATTAGACACAACTGCAGTGACATAAATTAAGCATAACATGATGTAAAAAAGTCCTAAACTCGACAGAGTTAGAAAGTCACTTAGGGTGGGCAAACAGACCAACAATGCGCTGACTTTTAAAAGGCACAGACACATGGCAGCGCCTAGAATATAGATCTTTGTGTGCATCAGCTTTTCATTTCACTGTGGGACAAAAGCCACTGAATGTTTTATATTCTGTAAAAAGAGTGTATTTGAACTCAGACCAGATCTTTTGCTAACCACACAAAAGTACTTTTGGAAAGCTTAAAAAGGAACTGAAACCAAAACTTAATACTGATGTCAGATGAGAGCTGAACTCCATTCTCCTTGTCAAAAGTTGAGTCTACCACCTCCGAACTGACTGCACCGCATTTTTAAAGTATAAACTCAAACTGAACTTTTACTGCTTTTAGAATTCAGTCTGTTCAATAAAGTCTTCTTTATTGAAGAGCTGCTGATCAAATACTCGGACCTGATTACAGCTGCTTGCCAAGTTTCACTATGTTACTACCACAGGCGATGTGGAAGTGGATGAGCTTTGAACATGCTGTTGTGAAGCTACATCTTCAAATCAGAGTTTACTTTAAGTTTGTACTGTGTAAAAACAGAAAACAAGGAGAAACTTGGGAAAATTTAACTCTGCAAATGTATTTTAAAACATCTTTAAACAAAGGTGAGCAGGATCTTTAGAAATGTTAATTAGTCCTGACCTGTCTTGCGCAACAGCTCTGCAAAAGGCCAATGTATTCATCCACTCAGAAGCAAGGGGGCTTTTTTGAAGTAAGCAATCAAAGACTGAGCTATTTCAAAAATGTTTGTGGTTACCTTAGGAATATGAATAATGCATTTGCAAATGGATCTGTTTAAGCACTGATAAGTTTTATGCATTCATTTGAGATTTCAGGAACCCAAGCCAGCAAAGATGTGTGATTGCTGTAGTTTGAATTACCCTCCAAAATTTTTTACAACATTTGGACAGAGCCAGTGATGAGGACCAATAGTTTTGTTTTTGTTCACAATGATGTTGTTAATATGTCCATGAAATGACAAATGATCTCATCCATGATGAAGAAAGCCAGGCTTTGTGTTAACTGGCTAAATCTCTGGTTATAGTATGGTTAAGTGGTATCACATTGGTGGTCATCAACTTTCTTTAACCCAGAGTTTCTTTTTCAGGTTCACACAAAAGGGCGTGCCGCACAAAAAATTGGACTCCACTTCCTCACAAACTTGAGTGAGTAAGTAAGTGCACCCCACCCTACTATATATATACACATATATATATAATTTTACAAGTCACACTTAACAAGAAATCCTGTGAAACCAGCTGTTTCTAAGTAATATTTTTTGTGGCTAAATCCACTTTGTTTAAAAAAAACCACCCATTTCTTGTGCTTTTCACTCACAAAGAGACTCAGTCACATCTTCAAACACTCTGATTAAAAGTTGTCCTCTAGAGCTGTTATTTGGGAGTTACAGATTAGTGACATCCCCTGGGTATATTCATTCTTCATTGCAGCCAAGCTCAGTTTTATCTCAGTTCAGCTATGCATCTGATGTTCAAATAAAATAATCTCATAGATATTCCCCAACAGAGATGGGCAGTAACGCGTTACTTGTAACGCGTTACTGTAATCTGATTACTTTTTTCAAGTAACGAGTAAAGTAAGGGATTACTATTGCAAAATCGGTAATTAGATTACCGTTACTTTCCCGTAGGAACGCTGCGTTACTGCGTTACTAAAACCGTGATTTTTTTTTGCGAGAATGTCTCATGACAGTGACGTAAGCAAGTGCGACGTTGGTGACAGCAGCTGTGTGCAGATCAACAATGGATAATATATCGAGTGCGGGAGAGAGTATGAGCGTGCAGCGTTTAAAGTGTGGAAGTACTGACCTTACTTTGAGTTTGATTCCATAAAAAGTGACAAAAACATTAGCGTCCATCGTGCGTGGGAAGAAAACTTCTTTTTACAGCGAAAAAAACCCCTAAACTTCCGAGCAAGCACCGAGTAGCTACGACGTGATGGGAAACTCACAGAGACACTCGCGCGGATTCTTCAACTGACCGCAGCACACCTACACCAGGGTAACCCTCCGCCTACCCTGCTCCTGCTTTACAGGTGAAAATAGAGCAAAAGGACCGCTGAGTCTTTGACTTTATTTATTTTCTGCTGTGTTTTACTTGCATCTGTTTGAAAGAGTGAGTGAAAACACAAAAAATATTTTATTTTATGTGCTGGAATGTGTAGAAAATAGGTTTAAATGTTAAACTAATTTATTCAAGTCAGAGAATGTTGCATATAATTAAATGTTTTGCTTGATGCATAAAGTTAAAAGATTAAAACTGATAAAACAAGTTAAAAAAAGAGACTTTTCCATTTGATTACATTTTGTATGATGGATTATGTAGAAAAAGTAGAATTGGGCTGAAAGATCTATCACTTTATCACCTCTTCAGGTTGTAAATCGTGTTTTTAAAAAGTAACTAAGTAACTAAGTAATTAATTACTTTTGAAAATAAGTAATCAGTAAAGTAACGGGATTACTTTTTGGGGGGAGTAATCAGTAATTAGTTACTGATTACTTTTTTCAAGTAACTTGACCAACACTGTTCCCCAAAGACTCATTGCAGTTTGGGGCCATTTCTATAAACCATAAAAGACTGTTAGACTTTCAGAAGGGCCATTTAAATTAACTCTCAATAAAAACAAGTCATTGACTGAGGAAAAAAATGTTACAGAGCCAAACGAGACAGACAACAAACACCATCTGCATCAGCAAAACATCCAAAATACAAGCTCTTCAATTTAATACTGAACATGGTGAATCACGTGTGGGACTGCTACTAAAGTGGTTACACTTATTCCAGTAGTTACATAGTGGCCACTTGAGGCAAGCTCCAAAAGTGAGTCAGTCCCCCACAAATTCAACTGAACCGCCAGTGTTGAGGTCCCACAAACTGCAGCTCCTTGAATACTTCAGGCTCAGTGTAATTGTGTTTAAAAAACAAAGAAACAGTTGTAATACGGATTATACACACATCTATACGCCACATTTTCCAATCCAAACAATTTAATTCAATTTTATTCAACACTAAACACAAATGATATGATATATGGCCTGGAAGAGCCATTTACCATCCAGTTAGCTGACAACCCGTCATGCTCTGCCCCAAAGATAAGAGATCAAGTCAAGTCAAGTTGCTGTATTGTCATTTCAAACATGTGCACTGTTACAGTACACAATGAAGCGAGATAACATTCCTCCAAGACCATGGTGCTACATATAATATATAACAGAGAATCAGCACAGGACTACATATATTGCAAGTGTGCAAAAAATGCAAAAAACAAAAACAGCGCAACACCAGTCAGAACAGATCGATACACACACAAGACAGTGCAGACATACCAGTGCAATAGAAAGTGCAACAATGATGGTGGTTGTGCAAAACAAACAATGACAGTGGGTTGTGCAAAAAGACTGAGAAAAAGATTAATGATAAGCTAGTAGCACTCGATCCAAATGCAAAAATAGTAAATGGCAGGTAGTTATGATGCTGTTTTGATCTGCAGGTTGTAACCACGAAATAATTTTGCATGCGCTAATTTTACATCCACTTTTAAGAGGCCACATGGCGGTGATATTGCTGTCAGTATCTTATATGAAGAATGGACATCAATGGGAACCGGTGTGTGATTTGTCCCACGGGTGCTGCAATCACACAATTCAGAAAAGTAGAAGTTAAAAGAAGGGAGGACAGAATAATAACCCTGCTGTGGTCACTAATGTGGTGGAGGTTTAAAGAAAGAAAAAGAAGAAGCAGCTGTTCCTATGATTCTCATGGTCCCTGTCTCATTGTGTCCCCGTTGACTTCTTCAGCCACAAAATCATCACACACAAAAATTGTCTCGCCTGAGCAGTCCCGCCTGTGGCCTGCGTGCTGCTGACCCCAATGACATCACTGTTGGTGTGCAAGCACAGAAGGTCTGCATGCTGTCAGCGAGGTTTCTTTAACATCGCTGACCAGCTGACACGAGTCACAGCAGGATCTCGAGTGTGTCAACAGCAGATTCTTACAGTATCAAAAACCTGCATGCACATTGTGGACACCCTTTTCTCCCTCATGTTTACAGTGCATGCAGAAACACAAAGTCAGTGATGATGGTATTTATGATGAGATTTACAAATTACACATGGCTGTCTGTAATCCAGACTGTATATATAATGTACTGCTTTTTACAGTTTAAGTACTTCCCAAGCGTGTCTGAGGAGATTACTGCTGACTTGACAAAACCTAAAACCCCAATCAGAGATGATTGGTATCACAATGGTCTTGTGAATATGGTGTATTTTGGCTTTATGTAATTAAACACTGTAAATCTTCTCTATCTGTGTACTATGTATACAAAAGCCCAATAGGGGACCACAGCTGGAAAAAAGCAATACTTGTAAACTCTGTGCAGTACATCAGTTCCATGCTCTGTTTTGGACCAGTGTTAAACTACATTGTCCCTATTAAATTAAAGCTTAAAAAAAGCTTTTAGACAGTCTTTCCATCACCATGCAATAATAGTCGATTCTGTTTTTCTTCCCTCGCCTTCTTAGAAAATCAGATTCCATCTGCTTCATTGGCTTACAAAAACAATAGCAATTTCTCAAACCAAACCAAACTCACAGTTTTGGTGTCAGTATCTCCTTAGGTAATCATCAAATCTAATTTAAGCAATCAGAATAACATCAGCCTTGTCACGCATTCACACATTGCTGAAAACTTGCTTTACCTCAAATAACTGACAATAATCTTGACTCGTGATCTGATTTGTTTCCCTCCGAGTGCCGCAGGATGTGTCATTACAACAAGTCCTTTTCTTGTTCTCCCTAATGAGGTGCTATTAGAGGCACCGATGTGTCTCTTCCTGTAAATAATACCTGCTGACAACCACCCAGCTGCTGTCACCTGAATCGTCATGGCATGTGTGTGTATGTGTGTGAGTGCATACAAAGTAGGTGGACAGCAATCGTGGGAAGCACAGTCATGTCAAAGCTTTGTGTTCACGTGTTATTGTTATAGCTCGGAGAGAGGCTAGGTGCACATCGACATATTCTGCACCTGAATGCATCACAAAGCAGCAAACGGTGAAGTTATCTCCTCTCTGCAGATAGATGCATATTCATATCCATTAGAAATGTCACATGGCGAAGAAAAAGTCCCACCTAACTTTTATAGAGCCTAACATTCAGAGATGTAAATGTATGGTAATTAAATTTGCTGTTTCGACTTAATTTAACAGAGAAATAATTGATTCAGACATTAGCTGTCTAAATCTCAATTGATGGAGCGTCTTGCAAGTACTAAAAGCCGCTCATTGATCAAGCTCTAAAGCTCATGTTCATCGATTCAACTCTACTCTGTACCATTTCGCAGAGACTGTGCTCATGTTAATGGAGTCAGTGATGGAAAAATTACAGCTTCAGTAACAGAACAAAAAGGTTAATAATGCAATAAAATTGCAGGGTTATAATTCAGGTGAAAGAAAAGATAAAGCCACTTCAGAAAAAGATCATTTATTTTCAATTCAACGAACAAAAAACCGTGTTTGTTACTAAAATAGCTGTACAAATTAAACTCTAACAGCAGGTCACTCTAACTCACTAACACCACAGTAAACCTTCAGTACGATTAAAAAGGATTGTGCTGCTATAGTTCAGAAGTGAAGCACTACTAGAAGAGAACCAAACCTATCAACACCACCTTGAAAAGTACTCTTCAAAACAACTCAACACGACATTCACTAAAGAGTTCACACTATATAAACTGATTCAGTGTCCTCTTTAGTCTGTGGTTTTGCATTTAATCAACATTATTATTTGGTCTTCTGTTCTTCATTACATCCACATCCTCCAGGCCCGTCTGCATGCTTCTACATGTAGTGGAGTGATAAAGCTATGTCATTTTTCCCAGCATGCCCTGCATCGTCTTCAAGCATTTGGTGCCATCACTGAAACACACTTCCACGACTTCTCCTCAGTTCAACTCGGGTTTATCGTAGGGGTCATTTACTCACTTTTTTAATGAAAATTTTTAACTTGCACACGAAGATGCTGCTGAATCAGCTAATAAAATCTAATGACATCTGGGATGAAAAGAGAAAATACAATAAAACTGAAATCCAGTCCTTGCTTAAAATACACCATAGAAAAAGACAACTTACAATGTTCTCAGCAAAAACATGACCATATACTGTGTGTGCAAGCGGTTCACTACATTTAATTTTCACACCATTCCCGGCTAAGAGCAATGAACACAATGAGAGAAACTGAAGAATTTAGATGAGGTTTTTCAAATCTCACTAACCTTCCACAGAAAGGAGATTGGGGTGGAGTGATGGGTTGACAAAATATTTTACATAGTACAGCAATATATTTCTTGTGTTGTTAAACCAAACCTTGATAAACCTAAACAAGTTGTTTTCAATGAAGGTGAAACTTATAGGAGCAATTTGGGTTTTTTATTTGGCCAGAGAGTGGGTTGGAGGTACTTGGCTCAAAATATAATATTTATGTTATACATTTTTCATATAGTCCTTTGGTCTGCGCCAGTTGATACATAAAAATGTTGTTCATACTTAACTGACTTTCAGATAAAAGGAAAAAAATGATATTGGGACAAAAAGTGGAATGCCTTCATAGGAACCGGAGGCGGGAAGTAATGAAGTGTGGTGTATCCATTACTGGTGTTTATCATGCGTGATATAAAAAGATGTGATAGAGATGAAAGACGAAAAACATATATGCAGGGAATATGAGTGGAAAGCAAAGACATGCCTGCGCTAGAGAAAAGTGACATCGTGAGAGAAAATGAAGACATTAGTCCGCTATCGTTGAACCAAAATAGTCAGCAATGTCCTTACATAACCAAAGCCTTTTGGTTTTTACTTACTTGAGCAAAGAAGTTAAATCAGTACCTCAACTTCTACCAATCTGTGGTTTCCACCTTTGTTCAGATAACAGATTTCAGAAAATGAATACAAGCCACACTTTGCTTTGTGTAACAATGAAAGAAGCATGAATAACAGATGTTAAAGAAAAGAGAACACAAACATGTTCATTGTGAACAGATACACTTTTCTTTCCCACCATGAAATATAACATTAAAATAAATGAACTGAGCTCACTGATAAAATAGCAGACATTCATTATCAACATCATTCCTGTTCTTGTCCTGTTCTTTCAATAATCACAAGATTGGTTGATATAAAGTCAGAATTGTAACATTTACATCATTTTCTATGTACAGTTTTTCAGTTTAAAAACACTACCATAGAAGCAAAAACAAAGCAAACAAAATGAAAGAACATGAGTTTCTGTCTGCGTCTTCCTGTCTTGTTGAGCCAGTAGTCAGGCTCAGTTTGTTGTGTAAAGCACTGAGGCTTGACAAGGCATCTCTATCTCTGTCTGTCCCCTCAGCTCCAACACTGCCAGGTCAGAAGCAAGTTGAACCGTCACTTAAATAAAATATTCCTTCTGGTTCTCAGTGGGACCGTTCTGTGAAGTGATCCGACTTCTGAATGGCAACTCTGGATTGTCTTCGGGTTTCACTGTTTTTACTTCCTGGCGCTGACATGTGCATTTCCTCCTGTAGAGGAATCGGGCCATTATGGCTAATGAAGACACGGTTACAAAGATCACCACAGCTATCACACCTGCAAAGCAAATAAATGGACAAAGTTATAACAGTATGGCAGAGGCAATATAAGTATATGTTAAGGACATCAACCATAGACTTCACATAAACAGTGGATGTAACTTCTCAGTCTGAAAAGCTGATACTAAAGTGCCTTAAAGCAGCCAATAGGAACATCCCTTAGCTTAGGCTCCAGTTCTGTAGACATAGAGAATTGTTGGAGACTTCTTCCATGCAAACTGTATACGACAACAGCAGCCTTACTTAAAAAAGCAAATACAGGGTATGCAACTATGAGGTGCAATCAAAAAGTTCTGATTTGACTCACAAAAATAAAAAGTGAACAGTGAACAATTCCATTAACACACCTGAACAGTGTTAATGGAACAGTTTTAAAAATGTAATTTTGAAATTCAAAGCATATTTTTTTGCCTTTGATAAAAATGAAAACTCTTGTTCATAATTTCTTGGTATCATACTAGCATTTTCCCTAAAAGTCAGTGTTCGTAGAGACAATCTGTTTGAGTCTATGTTTCTGCTTTTTCTTCATGTCTAATGAAAAACTTGTGAAATTCTCAAGCCAGCAATTTGTGGATTGGACTGAGTTTTGAACATTTCAGGAAATTTCAATTGGCCTCATTGGTATATATTTTTTGTCTTTCACAAGACTTCCACAGAAAGCCAGAGCACATATCACCCTGTTCTAAGGATGTCATGATTTTCTTTTGTTTGCTTTACGTAATTCATCAGAACCACAAGTACGGTGTACACAAGCTGTCAGTAAAGGAAAGAGAGTCGGGAGAAAAAGGAGCAGCAGTCTCTAATGAAACACCCAGCCATATGTGTAACATGGAGGTGAGATATTATTTTATAATACGTTGCTGAAAATATACCTGCAACAGTTTAAAATATGTCAGAACTGTATGTGATCAAAAGAAAAAACGTTTTATGCATCATGAATTGTTAACACCTGTTAATTGTCAAAGCTGATATTAAAAGTTTCTTCAAGTTTGCATACATCTTAACATTTCTTCTTGTAAAAATAACTGCAACTCTCTTAATCCTTTACATATTGAAATAAAACCAGTTTTAGACTCATGGCATGTGCCCACCATCTGGACTACTTTATGCAAATCATAATGCAGGACACACACAACCTCTGGAAACTCCTGAAAAAGGCTGAAACTATTCATTGCTGTTCTACAGTGAAAGCAGATTCAGGAAACTAAACTGGTTACAATTGAGTGCTTTTGTCTTATTTTCAATTGGAATAAATTATCACCGGAGAGCCAAACTGGAAACAAAACATTATGAAATAAAACTCCTATCTGAAGGCGAGTGGTCAGTGGCCCAACAGACACAGGAAACAAAATTGCTTTGCTTCATCATTAGTACTGCAGGGTCCACATTTTCTCCAGGCTCCCTGGGCAATTTGAGCTATTAGAAGGTATCTACACTGATGTTAGCAATAACAAAAACTGACAGGAATTGTACTTGGAGTCGAACGTAATTTGTATTCTAATTAGCCATGTTTTCCTTTGTGTATTCAGACACAGTCAAGCTGTTTGAGAGGCAGCTGTGGGCTTTCATTTGCACAACATGCAGTTCAGTTTTAATCATCATTTCAATGCCAGTTCCTCTGCACTGAGGTGTGTCAAAAGAAAGGTATAAATGAATTCCAATAAAGGAAAAAAGATGTGATAGGAGAACAAGTTTGAAACTGTCTATTAACTGACTTGACATCACATTATCCCCGTTGGCTTTGTACACAGTTTCTGTCTCATGATTGATGATAATGGCAGAGCCACATTGAAACAGGTTGCTGCCACAGTACCTCCGATGAGAGCTGAGTCACTCCTGATGGCATTCACTAAAGGCTGACCTGTTCCCACTGATCCAGACTGGCCTGCAGAACAGAGACATAGAAGAAAAGGTGCAGGGAGAATGAAAATATGAAAGAGAAAAGAGGGAATTTGCAGCACAAGCATCACAGGGGAACTGAAAGAAGATGATGAAATAAAGTACAGAGAATAGATAAGAGAAAAAGAAAAATAAGGAAGCAAAGGATGGCCATTAGTGAGGCAAAAAATAGATATTGCGACATGCTGAAAAGAGAATGCAGAGAGGGGGAAACAGGAATCATCTACGGTGGGACTTCAGAGTGGATTAGATGAGTGACCACAGGGGAAGGATATGACAACGCAAACTCTCACCACTGGTTCAAATTAATTGCCTCATTTTCTAGCCGTTACTGCAGTGCACAACAGCATTAGAGTCATCCACATCATGAAGTTGGAGAGGTATCACCCACACAGAAGTGCCTATGATAGGAATTTCAGTAATATTAATTATTTGAGTCTGATGGGAAACATAATCCCGTGGCTGTGCGGTAAAGGAACATTACAAATATTGGAGGATGTGTTTGCTACTCACTATCTGACCTGTGTGGAGGATGCTGTAGCTTTCACAGATGAGACATGTCCAAGCGTTGTCCCCTAACTACAAATCTGTGTTTTAATATATGCCTTTATTTTCTGTAATACGTTTAGGCTGACTTTTACAAGAATAGCACATGACCTTTATGACTGTTGTTGCTCCGCTGTGCAGAAACCTGAGACATGATAAGTCTGAGTGGTAAGCAGTTTAGCATCTTTCTTTTCTTTTTTTTGTAGCAGTGTTTATTTGAAAATCTGCAGGGGGAGACCAGACATTGCATTTATGATGATATTCAAAGCTATTTGGATGATGTTCTAATTATGCAAACCACCAGGATAATGTCATTACATTTAATTCCTTTCCCTGACACATGCATTTGCAATTGTAAAAAGAACATCTGTAGAGGCTGGCATAAAAAAACTGATGTTTGACACTATCCTAGTCGCAGGAATAATGCAGAAAAACCATCATCCAGCAGAAATTGCCCCATGAAACGTCGAGATTGTCTTCACCTAGTCGTTATGCGTGGTTCCAGATCTGCATATAACACAACTGAGGAAGCAACAGCTCATTAAATAGGATGTGCAGCTTTAGAAATTCAGATATCATTGGTAGAGACACAATATTATATTTTCAAAACGTATTAATAGTTTTAAACACATATACGGTCTAAAGTGAAAATAAGTAATACTTTTTCTGCCCATGACACACCAGTCCTTTCTAATTTTCATTCTCATTTGGCAAAACACTTGCTGTCTCGGGTGTCCTTTGGTATTTCTGCTGTGGCAGTAGCAGTGGTGTCATTCTTAACTCGTCCCATATGGATGCTTTTAAAGGATCTCCTGATGCCACATGCACATGCACAAGCTAACTGACACTTTGCAACATGCAGAGTTAGTGTAAAGAGGCCTGAATTAGATGCCTAAACTGAGGTGTCCAAAGAAACAAAAATAAAAAGCACCTGAAAAGAAAAGAAATCAGCCAGTGATTTCAAAGCAAATCACTCTGCGTCACGCAAACAGCACCAGCTCTATTTTTTTATGTAAGCCATTTCAAGCTGAACAAATCAGATAAGGGGAGCAGGAAGTCAGATACAGGAACAGCAGAGAAAATCCAGTCAACTCTCAAAACAGATGACCCCATGCAGACAACATGCTCTGCTTCTGAAATTCTCTCTGCGTGATCTGAAGCCATGCGAGGGACAGAACAAAACTGTGTTGGAGACACAGTTTGACCATCATTGCCACCACTCCAATCTCCTTCAATCTCCAATACCAATAAAGAGAGCAAGGAAATAACCCTCTTACCTGATAGATGGTGTGTGGTTTCTGTTGCATGAGAGAGGTTGGCTGAAGTAAAGCCACAAATGGACTGGATCAGCGGACCAGTTACGGTAACTGGACTAGTTTTTGGGTGGAGCAGAGCAGCTTTCAGAGGGCTGATGGAGTTAAAGAAGACAGCAGATAGACAGCCAGTGAAACCCAGAGAAGCAATCTGAGCCAAGTCCGGATCCAACCCTTCAGAATCTATAGAGAAAAGACAAGCACACAGACTGTGATGTTTTATAAAATGTACAGTAAGGATGGTGATTACTTCACTTTTTTAAAATTGATTTTGCTTTAGCAGTGCTACTGTAACTCTGCTAAAGAACAAAAAGGAAAAATAATACTTTGGGCATAACAAAAGCAGATAATAAGAAAACAAGCTGAAAGAATATTGCTTCAAAGTGGTAGGTGCAGCGGCTGATTTAGAGTATTGACCAAATAATCAGTGTCTGGTTTTCTCTCTTCCAAATAGTCTGAGGTCTATTAACTCCACTACAATGCACTCATAATTACTAGGAGAAGATGACAATGATGAGGTTACTGATGCAGTTTCGCTATGAGGTAAAAACTGGCATCAATGAACCTTCTATTAAAGATGCTAATGTTGTACATTTAGTTGTTACAAATGATCAAATGTTTTATACAAAGACAAAAAAAAGGACAAATAATGCTGACAAATGGCTGGGAACAAAAACAAGGTTACTGGAGGATCCAACAAAACAAAACAAAAAAAGTCCCAAAATACTCAAGAAAGCATGAAGACACATATGAAGCTTTTCTGTTCTTTGGCTCATTGTCTCCTCTGTACTTTTTGCCTGTGACGTCACCCTGAAACGAATCTTAGTGCATTTGAGGTCACTGATTTTGTTACTTGTTGAAAGTCAAGCTTTAGCTGCTTGGCTGGAGTCGGGACACACAGCTTTAACCCTTTAAAGCCTGAATGATTAAATAGTTGCCAGAAAATTCAAATGTTTATAAAACAGAAGTTTTATTAAGCCATCTGATGAATTTGCATAAAAATAATTTAACTTGCAATGTATTTTGCTGCATCTGGCTTTTTTTTTTTAAATTCCTTTAAAAAATATTAAGCAATTGATTTAGTTTTTTCAGAAGGGGAAAATATACATAGATGATCTAGAAGTCTCAAAAACAGAAAACTGAATGCAACCAAGATTGCAATGGCAGAAACATTCGTCTCAGTCTTTCAGGAACCGGTGGGTGATGTCACAGCAGCTTTCATTTTGTATACTGTCTATGGTTAGCACTTAATGAAGTTGTAAAGTTGTAGTAAAGCTGGTGTTATGTTAACAGCAGGGAATAGTTGTTTCTGGCCTGGAAGGAGTTTTGTTCTTGTCATTTTGTGCAGTAAAACTGAAAGCAAACCTTGTGTCGTATACACCCTATAGTCTAGACAACACCGCCTCCAGTGAGGGAACCAGTGAGGAAAGGTTTGAAAGCCTTATTGTCTGATATAGCAGAAAAAATAATATTCTGTCTGAGTGCTCTTCAGCCTGAAAGGCCTTGCTGTCTCACTTACCGTGCACACTGCCAAGAACCAGCGACCTTATGCCATTGAATTCTACACCAGATGTCAGGTTGAAGTCCTCTTTGGGATTCTGGTCAATCTGACAGAAAATAAAAGGTTTCCCTTCAAAACGGGCTTTCAAATAAACGCCAACACTTGAATAGTTAGTAAGTACTTTGGTATATACAACAAATGATATAATGTAAATACTGATTTTCAGAGAGGTTTTATTTCATAAACCTCCTGTCTGTTGCTTTTTCCGCTGACAGAGGCTGACTTATTGTTTATTATTGACTAAGAAGACGGGTTGAGTGCTTTTTGTTTGCACGTGTGTGTTACCTGCATAGAGACAACGTCTGCCAGTCGACTGATGGTAATAACATGCAGCTGTCGGTCGGCGAGGTTCTTCACTTTGCTCCTCAGTATCTCTGCATCTTTGCTGCTGTCCAGTCTGTACCTCACCTCTAGCTTATCTGTGGTTAGCAACAGCACAGTAAACTGCTATATTTCTGTGTGGCACAAAAGACAGGACTGAATAACATTGAATACATGTTTAAATGGGAAGTTTCAAAAGCTCCTGTAGTTGAAGAAAATATTGTCTAAAATCACCTTACATAAGAGATATTCTTCTCCGATTATATTCAAAAAAGAAAGCTTTCATTGCCGCCATGCATCCTTCCTCTTTGCCATCTCTGTCCATTGTGTGGATTCATTGTCCCTGCCTTTCTTTTAATAAGCTGGCGTTAGATATTAAAATACCAAATTAAGTATTGGAATTCCTTCATACCAACTGATTTTTGTGTGGCTGGTGTGGATCTCATGCATATTCTAGACTATGTGATGCTCATTTTCAAGAGCATGCTGAACTTTATAAGGTGAAGAAGAAATAAAAAAATAATTCTTAACCTCCTAGGACCTGGCGTCAACATATGTAGACATCACATTTTGGGTTGTCTAGACCCAAAAAAACAAATTTTGCCCCACAGGGGCCTGATATCCACTTACGAGGACATTATACTGCCACTGTTCTTTTGAAATTTAAAATGAATGTCCTCATATGTGGATCATTTTTGTCAGAAACAAAAATCAGGTAAAAAATAAAAATCAGGCAATTCTTTGTTTTCACATTCATCAGGTCCCAATCAGCCCAAATAGCAAAGAGAAATTAAAAATGCATGCCATGAAAGAGTTCCAGTCTTAGGAGGTTAATATGAAACAAAAACAGCCAAGATTTACATTTTCTGTTTTCAAACTCACACACCACTGTCAATATGCACAGTTTACCTTTTCAACTTTACTGTGAATGTTATCAGTAACTTCATTTATATAATAGTGTGCTTTCATTGTAGGATTGTTTATATGATCCTCTGTTGCTTTTTTGCTTTGAAAGTTATTCGAGCCATCTTTCTGGAAACTCACATTTCCTTTCCTCCACTTATGTGTTAATGAAAATTGCACTTCTTCCCTAGAAAAGTCTCAATTGCAGTGTCTAATAACTTGAGGTGTAAATGGCAAATTTAGATGCAAATTATGAAGTGGAGGAGTGTCTACATCCAGTAAATAGTTTTTGTCATGTCTCAGAACTGTTTATGTTGTTTCTGCCTGATCTCATCCACTCATCAACCTGTTGCATATATAATGCGGTCGTGTCACTTACTCTCCCCTTGATTTTGCTATCAGTGTGGTATCAAGCAATGGTTACATCCTTTTTGCACATACTCGTTCTTACTCTGTAATGTTGCTGTCAATTTATTGATATTTATTTATAATCACATCTGTCAACCCTGAATATTTATTACTTGGTGACTTGTATTTGTTGTATATATTGTGCTATTCCTCATATATTAACATATTATATTGATAAATAGTCTAATTTGTTATTGTTAATGCTACTGTTCTTTAGCAACTGTAACCCACAAAATTTCTCTAGGGATTAATAAAGTATTCTGATTCTGATTCTGATAACATTTGAGTGATTTTTTGCTCTTCTGCAAAGGTTTTTCCACTTCCCTCCTTGTCCACTCTCTGTTGCCATTTTCATCACATTTACTTGATGTGCTTCCTCTTTTGACATTTTGACAGCTCTCTATATTGGTGTTATTCACTCCATTAAACCTTTTTAAATGCTCCAGAGGTCCTTGTTCTGGATCCTCCAGCCTGTGCTTAAAATAAGGGGGGCTTTAGAAGTTCTGCTGCTGAAGTTCAAACCTAGCATGAGAATGGAGTATAAAGGTGTCACGAAGAATTGAGAGATTTTTATAGACAAAACATATTCCTAACCAGTACTATAAAAACTGTAACTAAGCAGCCGGTGAGTGCACAATTCCTAATTTCAAACCTTCATGACTTAATTCCAAACATAAACCTTTTACGTTTGTAGCATTTTAAAAGCCATCTTCCTATTTATATTAAAAATAGACCCAATCAAATTTTCTCCATAAACATGCCTCATTATATAATCATGAATATATTGAAGATTATATTAATTCAAAAGATCTAGCTCTTCAAGGGTATTAGCAACTGAACAATGATCCAAAAAATATCCCGAAATAATTCAGTATTTGGAAAAGCCAGGCTCTCTACAGCATGAAGTACTTTGATTTTCCTCACACCTTTTTTAAATGAATAATGACTGATCTCCATTGGTTGTAGGAAGATGTGTTGCTGATCAGGCTTTTCTCAAAAGCAAATGTTCCGTCATCCACTGCGAATTTAAACACATTATTTTTAGTTTACTCCTATTCATATCAGCATATCTTTAATAATAATTTGCTTATGAGAACAATGACAGGAGAGACAAAGTGAGAGCAGCAGAAAAAAAATGGGGGTGAGAAAGAAACCTGTTCCAACTTTCAAATCATGCATTATTCATATTTTCAGCTCTGCTAATAATTTTTTTTAAACAATTTAATACTTTTAACACCCGTTTGGCTTCTGAACCGTGCTTATTAAAGGTGAAGAAACAGCAGTGAGCCAAAGGCAGTTATAAAGTGTGTTCACACTGTAATGACCACGATTAACAAGTCAGGGGAGGTGATTGCTGAGCTGACAGACTGAAATTACTCCACAGAGAGAGTTTGTCAGCAAGCTTTAAGCTAGTAGGTGGTAAAAAGTTAGCAAATACTGAAGATGAAAGGTTCAGCCATCACTAACAACACCAGGTGCCAGAAGTATAAAACTCTAGAGATTCACAACTAAAACTGTGTGGAAAAAAAGAGAAATTTGCATGCACATTGTTTTTGTTCAGTCTATTAGAAATATATTATCTGTATGTGCCCGAGGCTAATTTCCGCTCTTATCATCATCCACGAATGGATGTAGAGACTCCCTAAAAAAAGCCTATAAAATGCTGTCTAAAACACATTTTCCTGTAGAAATAACAGTTCAAGTGTGGGAAAAGGCATTTCCATGCTTTTACTAGATGGGTCTAAACTAGAATAAGTCTGTTTACAGACAGTCAAATCACTCTTTCACGAATGAATCCCAAATTTCAGTGCACCTGTTACCTCTTATGTACTTATTAACCACATGTGCTCAGCGGTGGAGTTATTAGATAAACAAGATGAAATAAGAGGTATTAATTCTGTCATTTCAGCAGTCTGATATTAAATGGTTGAAAGTGAAGGTGGAGCCTCACTGATTTAACAACTGGTTTCACGAATTATAAGCGTAAAAGTGGAAACACGGCTTATAAAAGGAATTTCAGTCAGCTACCGAAGACAAGCCCCTTCCTTCTAACCTTTTTAAAACAAGAAAAAAGTATAATTATGGTAAATTATGTAATGATACTACCACATTCAAGCTGTATTCAGTATAATTTTCACTATTGTAGCTCCCTGAATGCAATGCTTTAAGCTCTAAATTCTTCAGCATCAGGATTTTCAAAACCTGTGTTCACTCACAGCTGTTAGCCTACAAGACAACATTAGCTTCATAACAAAACACTGAATATTAGTAAGATAAATTTCACGAGCTGACTTTTCCACTAAAATTCAAATACAGTGCAAACCATGTTTACGGTCCCAGAATCATCTCAATGTGTGTGGTGTGGGCTAAAACTGCCAAAAGGATGAAGCTGATGACATTTTCTGTCAAAGAACAGATCCAGGAATAGTTTAATCAATCTGGTGTACGACTTCACACTCGCCTCTCTTTACGACAGCAGAGAACAAGACCTGAAAATATTGATTGGTGTCAATTGTAATGGTGCATAGACTGGTGTTCATGCAGTACTTTTTAGCCTTACTGACCATTTAAAGCACTTTCACACTACAATGCCATTTTACAGACCTTTGTATCTTACTTTTTTCTAGAACATTTCAACATGCAGTCAAGAGGAGACAGGGACCAACTTTGCCTTCTGACCCAAGTGCCCCACCAAAACATGGTGGTAGATTGGTTAATCATTGGCTTGATCATCTTTTTTATTGACGATCACAAAAGTGCTGAATTTCAGCAGACGTATCCTTTATTTAGACATGCGATGAAATATAATCTTCCTGTTTAAAACTACAGCAAAAATAAAAATGTTACACAGGTGCAGTAACAGCACAGCAGCAGCAGCGACACATCAACCAAGCTGCTCGCAGTCTTGGCACAGAGTCTTTTCACCAGAAAAGGCTTGTCCAAGAGTTTTAATGGGGTGCTTCAGTTTATTGTCATGTTGACTACCTGATCACCATGGAAACTGTGTGACCTCCTGGTCATCAGCTTCCTCCTGGGTTATTAAAGCAGCCGATTCGCAGTCTATTTACAGCTAATTTAGGTGGTATCCCACTTTCAATAGGTCTGTCAGCCTTCTTTGTCCTTTCCGACTCAGATGGGCCCCTCTTGTCTCTTTCTTTGGCTGAACTCACAGTGAGTTGATTAAACACAGAAGTGAACAGGAATAGAGAAGAGGGGAACTTGATGATAGGAAAAAGAAGGTGAGTGAGGGCAGGAAGACTCGTCGTATTAAAAAAAAGAAGGATGACAAACGGAGACGAGCTGAAATTATGGATGAGGCCTTCATAGCCTGAATTCTTGATTTTGATGTCATTCACTATTACATGCCTATTACAGAAACACCAATAAATAGCTTTAGAAATCCATTTAAATCTGTTATTTTGATAAGACTGAAAAAACGTTTCATTTTTTGTAACACTCCTCACTTTTTTTTTTTAGTTACACCTGTTCAACTGCTCACTAAGGCAAATACGCAATCAGCCAATCAAATGGTAGCAACATGGAGGCCCATTGACCATGACCATGTCTACATTTTGATGAAACTGAGCATTAAAACAGGGAAGGAAAGAGATTTCATTGACTTTGAATGAGACTGTCCAGGCTGGTTCTGAAGCTTACTGGTTTAGAAGCAGGTGATTTACTGGGATTTTCCCCATACAATCATCTCTAGGATTTACAGAGACGGTCTAAAAAAAGAGTAAATACTGAACACATCTGGTTGATGTCAGAGGAGAATAGACAGACTGATCGAGCTGATAGTAAGGCAACAGTAACGCAAATAACAACTCAAACCCTGAATCATATGGGCTACAGCAGCAGACGACCATACTGGGTGCCACTCCTGCGAGCTAAAAACAGGAAACTGATGCTACAATTTTTGCCTTATGCTACAACACCACTGTTACAACTTATAAATATAAGCAACAAAAGGTCATGGTTATTTTATAAAGGCCAAGTCAAAGTATTTGATGCAAGAACACTTTCCTTATTAAAAATACAGAGAGGATCTCAGTGCTCACCTGGCTTGCTGAGCAGCACAGCAAAGTACTCTCTGTGGTAGGAGCTGACGTACAGGAGCAGAGCAGGACTCTGGCTGGTCCTGAAGCTCAGGGACACATTTTCTGCTTTTAGGGTTATGTCAGAGTAGATGGAGGAGGGGAAGGAGCTGCTGCTGCTGCTGCTCCTGTTTAGCTCGTTCACCATCTGCTCCTTGAAGGCATAGGTGACTGATGTTTCTGACTTGAAGCTGGCTGAAACCTCTGTAGGGAGTAAGTCGATAAATTGAATTACAAACATAGAAGTTACAGCAGTTATGCAGTAGTTGTGGCGGGCATTATATTTTAATATGTAGATGATTAATTTACAAGCTGTGAAAGATTTTACTTGAGCTTTTAGATTTTAGCTAGGAGTTCTTCTTCCTCACATCAAGCATTTCTTTACCATTTCATACACATTATACCTGATAAATAAGCCCCGGAAACATTTTATCCCAGTCGTGTCATTTCACTGAACCACATCATTCTGCAGATACTGTATAGTATGATTTACATGGCTATAAATAATATGTCTTTATACTGACAACTAATCTCACAAGAGACAATATCAATGATTCATGTATTTAAATGTGCTGTGCCTCTGTTTCATTGACAACACCTAATTAGTGAGCTGGTGAAAAGGCAGCCACAGGAAACCAGCTGACAGGTGAAAAAAAAAACAACAAATCTGGCTCTCTAATTATAACAGAGTTGGATGTCAGAGTTATGATTTCCACTGTAGATAAAAATGCAGAGTTATAACAAGCAACACAGCTGGGATTGTTAATAACTGAATATAGATAAGCTGTGTTACTATGCCGATGTAATGACTCAATATTTCTCTGATAACTTAAATAAAAAGAAGTATGGGTGCGCACTAGTGTTATGACAGAATCCCTCCATCAGGATGCCCAGCAGGGGCTTCTTTACTGACAGTTTTCGGAAAATGAAACATTTGTCAGAAAAGTTCAGTTGAAAATCTTCACAAAGCTTCTGGTTTCCATTTTAAAATCCTCCTCTTCTTTTGGCTTCTTTAAGAAGTCAACATAACTGATCTTCCTCTCTCACCACATCAATACGTCTCCTCTTTGGCTCTTATCTTTTCCTCCTGCCTGGGCTGGCTTTACTCCTGCCATTAAGGTTGCAAGCTTTTGCACTCTCAGTGCCGGGACCAAGCCAAAATGAATGCGAAGCATTTTGGCTTCGATTTGACGGCAGATGCCACATCAAATACACCTGCATGCAGCAGTGTTGGTCAGCAGCGGTACTGATCCTTTTTCATCATAGTTTAAAAAGGATTTGAGTAGATTTTAAAACTTAGTTTTGCCTTTCAGAATGAAGACACAAGTGATAGTACACTATGTCTCAGTCACACTAAACCGAAAATAGGACAGCAACC